>NC_133537.1:239512884-240114929 GCF_048544455.1 Silene latifolia
AACCGACTTATGACCGTAATATCAATTAATGCACTTTAACCACAACCTCGTTCGAGTTTCACCTCTAAGGATCACAAAGACACAAGTGTCCTAGATATCCCCAGCATAATCGCCAAACTGTGGACATGGGCCACGTCTCGGTCTGCGGATTTGGGGCCGCCTACCAGTCCGTAGTCACGGGCCACCTGCACGCCAGGCCAATCTGTGGACATGCATCAGTCTTTTAAAAGCCACGCTCGGTGGCGTTGAAATGCTTTCGACCGGATCGCTTTAGATCGGTCGGTTTCGTCTCGGTAAAGATCTCGAAACGATTAGAGATGTTCGGAGTCGCCACCAAGCATTTGTGGGATGCTTGGAACCCGTCCGAATCCACTTTATACCTAGGTTAACCAAGACAAAAAGCGGTGTTTGACATAGGTACTAAAGATAAGGACTCGTCCCCCTTTTAGCATTCTATGCCTAAAATGACTCTCGTATGCCCTGGATAAGGCCATCCACTATCCAAAGGTTCTGAGTAAGGGGTGAGGGTACATATTGAGAAGCCCTTTAATCGGACACCCAATCCTGCCCGCGTTAGCGGCCTGTACTGATCGATCGTGGTTGTTTAAGTGCAAAAATTGATAAAACGGTGTAAATGCATGAATGCACATCCAAAAGTCTTAACCTAACATGTGAGCTTTCTAAGTCGGTTTGTTAATCCAAATATCAAGCATAATATGTCAAGTTGGATTTAGATTGATTTGCATGTGAGAACGAAAATTAAACATCCATTTACCAAGTTCGGGTTATGATGCTTAACACGATCCATTTATTGAAAAATGGTGTCAATTGACAAAGTGTAAAAACATAAGCTTGTCAATCTAATCCGTCATGTATACGGATGAACCGTAATCGGGATCGTCCTAGACAAGTGCTAAAAACGAGGCAGAACAGCGCCAGGCATGCCTGTTAAGGCGCGAGCCTATTGGCGAGGTAAGGGGCTCTGCCCAGGTTTTGAAATATGAAAGCAGATGGCCTCTTGGGGCACGAGCCATGGGGCGACCCAAGGGGGCGTCTCCTGGTTTTTGAAAAGGTTGTTTAAACCGTATTTGTGATTAAATGATTTGCAAGTATGATTTGCATGACTCGGAATAATTACTATTATGTTAGTAATATTCGTTGTCGGATTTGCAAGTTTGAAAAGCATAATAAAATGTGTAAAGGGAAAATGTTTGATTTGAACTAATTATGTTAAGTTCAATTATTTGTAATTATGACTAATATATTTGCAAATGTAAACAAATGCGAAAAATGGTAAATAAAAGAAAAGGGTGTTAAAATACCCATTAAAATGTGATTAACCAACAATATCATCGGGTCACGGAATAAACCGTCATGGTATAAAGAACCAAGGATTATTTTTGATTTATGGTTAAAAAGTTTGTCATAAAAATGGTTCGAAACATTCGAAATGGTAAAAACCGTAAAAGGAAAGAAGTAAAAATAAAAGAAAGTGTTGAAGGAAAGACGAACTCAAACACGTTTGAGTCTGACCTGGGCACCCCATTGAGGCGCGAGCCACTTTGCACCATAAGGGGCTTCTGCCTCAGGCCAAAACTCAGTTTTGGCTCGTCTAACCTAAATTTGAATCATGTTATGCATCGTTTGTTCTTATAGACTCATCAAAACAGTAAAGACATGAATTAAAGTGAGATATTTACACCCTCAAACTTACGTATTTTGATGTTTGCGAAGTAGACGACTTTAGAGACGGTTTTCTCGTTGTGACTAATCGCGATCAAAGAAGTTTAAAAGAGTGCCTTAAAAAAGGATTTGGTTTTGAAAATGAGTTGAAAATATGTTAATTAAAACATGTTGATTAATGAGTTGGGTTGGTCAAATGGGTCGGTCGAATGCACAGCGACGGTACCAAACAATATGTGTAAGGCTTGTGTTTACGATCGGTAGGTCGTAAACACGTGTCGATTTTGTGACTTAGGAAGTCGAGTATAGAAGTTTAAGGGAGATGTGAGGGGGCGGACTCTCGCGTGAATATTATGGTGTGTGATGGTGGATATTTATATAGAAATGTGGGATGGTAGATCGGTTGATTTTGCTTGGAGGCTAAGGAGACACCCCATTGAGGCGCGAGCCACCCCGTGACTCAATGGGGTGTACTATCCCTTTCGCAAATTTGGATTTTGCATTTGTTCTAACCAATGTTTTTTTGGTTGTGATTTGTGGTCATTGAGGTTTGCTTAGCCGTGTAAGCTTACTCTTGGGTGATATTTGGGGTAGGTATTTTGTATCTTTGACTCGGGTTTGACCCATGTGAGTCGGGATTTGAATTTCGAATCGGTTTTTGGCTCGGTGTCGGATTAGACTCTAAATAGGGTCATTTTAATGGAAATGACATGATGAAGACATTCATGGCATTATTTTTGACATTTGAGATTTGGGTTGACTCAGGTTGACTCGAGTTGCGGGTTTTTGAGTCGGTTTTGGGTCCGAAGACGGTTTTAACTCTAAATAGTGTTATTTTAATGGAAATGACATGATGAAAACATTCATGGCATTATTTTTGACATTCGAGATTTGGTTTGACTCGGGTTGACTCAGGTTGACTCGAGTTGTGGGTTTTTGAGTCGGTTTTGGGTCCGAAGACGGTTTTAACTCTAAATAGGGTTATTTTAATGCAAATGAAGTTAGAAAACTTTTGAAATCATTTTTCATATCCGAGTAGTGCATTAAACCGTCTCATATATAGCCAATCCACGCACGCATATAAAAAACACGTTATAGTCCGATCATCATCGGGTGGTTTTTGGAAGGTGCAGATACTGGGTATCTACAATTCGCCCCTAGTAACTTATAGAAGGTGACGTCTCAAAGTGACTAGAATGTGATGCGATTGTTGGCAAGTTCAAGTGCCATAGAGTCATATGGGATGACTAGTCGATCACATAGCCAGACTGTATGGGACACTCTGTTGGGCAGTGACCGCTTATAGAGTTTTGGTAATTCATAAAGCCTTGTCACGGCAAGAGCTGCTATAGTATTCTTATGAGTCAATTCTTTTGACTAGAGACTATTCGCCCAAGTTGGCACAAATTTCTGATTGGCTTTGATTTATGCTCTACGAAAGTCGTAAATGAGGTCAAATGAGTATATTTTGGGTTATGATGAACTGTGGCTAAACAAAGGGAATAGTGCGATAGGAATTGTCTACCCCCTTATCAGGGTTGTTTTAAATCTCAGGGCCACTCGAGGAGTAGTGAACTGGAAATGCGTGGCCACGCTTGGAAGGTATCTACGGTAGATATTTCCGGTCAGACACTTACTCTCTAAATCGAGGAAACCACTCAAGATATGATCAAGTGTAAGAACGACCTGTGAGACACCTTGCATTGAGTGGGAGATTGTAATAGGACAAGAGAATTGGTGACGCACACTTGTCTCGGACAAGTGGGAGATTGTTGGAGTATGTGTCCTCAACAATAGTGCGATCACATGATTTAAATATCATAATCAAATCTCATATTAAGAATACGAAAGGGATGATAAATTAAATAGTCAACTGATCAACATTAATCGGTGACGATTGGCTTGCTAGAGTTTGACGCTACTGTCGTAGGACGGTGGTGGTCAGTTAATCCCTTAAGGTCACACCTAAAAGATGATGCCCTTATCAGTAAAGTTGATTAATTGTATGACGATACAAGTTAATCAATTCCTTAAAATTGAACAATTCAATTTGTGAGAGAGAATGTTTATATCTTATTGTAATGGCATTAAATAAGATTTATTTTAGTAATTTAAATACTTTATTACTAAAATTGATTATTGTTTGTGAAACAATTGAGATAAGAATGAATGATTAATTATAATTACAAGATGTTATGAATTGTAATTATATGACACATTTTATTTATGTGATCAAGAATCACTAGTCAATTTGTTGTATGTAATTTAATTAATTTATAAAATGATATTTATTTGATAAATATGCATTAAATTAGTTAATAACATGTAACATACTTCATGTGACATATTGTGTGACAAATGACAAATTGACAAAATAAAATAGAGGTCCATTTTACACAAATGACCGAAATATTGGAGGTAGTATGGGTAAGTGGGTGTTTTGTTTAATAGTTAAATAAAACACTATGATTACCTATGATGTAGGTAGTCTTACACCTATTTTACTTGTAAAGAACAAAAGAAAAAGACAAGACCATGCATTGGCTTGTATATACTCCCTCCAACCGGTTTTGTGCATAAGTGAGAAAAGAATTTGTTCTCTCATTTTTTGTAGTATTCATTCATTCACATGTAAAACCTTCCTCTCACACATTCTTAGTTCATCTTTCTCTAAAACTTGAGAAATGATGATCCAAATTGTTCAACAACATTACTAATATTATTAATGTAATATATGAGTATTAGTAATCAATTTTAAGGTAGATTACTAAATAAATATCTAGCAAATATTATTTAGTAGTAATAAGGGTTAAATCTTGGGTGCAATAAAAAGGAGAGCTCTTAATATAGAGTTTTGGAGGATCATCCTAATACTCATCATAGCTCAAGAACAAGTGAAGGTAGGAGACTTTACTTGTGCCCATAAATTCGAAGATAATAATGTAAGGGACATTATTTTTCTTATTAATCTCTTATTAGTTATGCATGCACTAGATCTAATGAACTAAAAATTAAAATCTTAATTTGTTCACTATTAGAAAAGTCTAATAATAAGTATATGAACCTAACAGTATACGTGTTAAGTACCGTCATACGTGTGTCATATGTTGTGCATATGTCTATATTCTCTCCCGTGCTTGCGTATAGGAACATGCGAATAGGGTTATATGTGGACTTGTGTGAGTTAGAATGAGTGGATGACCCTTATGTAGTGTACTCGGCCAAGTGAAGAGAGGAACTCGTTCGACTAGATAGCACTCGATCGAGTGCCCCTCCCACTCGACCGAGTGGACGCCATTCTAGAATCCAAAGAGCTCTTGTAAGTTGCCACACTCGACCGAGTGAAGGTCTCACTCGATCGAGTGTGACCTACTCGACCGAGTGGATTATGGGAGAATTATGGAAACATTCTGATTGTTGTGGCACTCAACCGAGTGAAGGATTCACTCGACCTAGTGTATCGCACTCGACCGAGCTGTGAGACCACTCGATCGAGTGAACCTCTGGGGAATTTGGGAAACCTTCTGATTGTTTAGACACTCGACCGAGTGGGCTCACCACTCGACCGAGTGACTTTCTTCACTCGACCGAGTGGACCTGTATAGTGGTCAATACCCATTGGCTCGTGTTTTAAAGCATGTATTGACGTTTGTTATGCTTATTGAAGAGACATTATGCCAAGACCCCGTGCAAGGACTCCTTCCCCTCGGCCTCGCGTGTCCGAGGAGGAAATGGAGCGGCTCAATGCTCAAAATGAGGCCCTCACCGAAGCTCTTAGGAATGTCACTCGAGAGAGAGATGCGGCAATGGATGCCTCGGTCGTAAGCACCGCCATCTCGCGCCACCGCCCCACCAAGTACCTTGGGGTGGGGGAGCCTTGCCTTTTTAGCGATTGGGTAAGGGAGATGGAGAACATGTTCGAGGTGGTGAGGTGCCCGAAAAAGCTTAAGGTGGAGCAAGCCGCCTTCTACTTGGGAGGATTTGCGGGAGGTTGGCGGTACAAGGAACGGGAAGCTATGAAGAACTTCTATGAAGAAAGGGGCGAAGCCGCCATCCCTTGGGCCGATTTCAAGATGGATATGAGGAATGAGTTCATCCCCGAGCACGTGAGGTGCAAGCTTCGAGCGGAATTCGATCGGTTCGTTATGACCGATGCTATGACCGTGCAAGACTACTACATTTGCTTTTGTGAGCTCGCTACTTACGTGGAGGACCTTCACCTTAGCCAATCTCATCTGGCTCTCAAGTTTGAGGGAGGTTTGACCGTCAAGATCTTAGAGAAGCTCCCACCCGGGGATTTGTCTAGTGTGAAAGAAGTCTATGCTAGGGCCGGTAACGCGGAGAGGCTACTCGGGGTCACCAAGGATGCTAAGGAGAGGTCCGGGGAGAAAAGGAGGAATGAAGGTGAAGGAGGTTATCAACCCAAGAAGATTACTTTTAACCAATCCAAGTTGTACTCGGGAGGAGCACAAGGAAATAGCTTTGGTGGGACAAGCAACTATGGGAATAGGGCCGCTAGTGAAGGAGGAGAGTTAAGGTGCTATAATTGTGGTAGCCTCGGTCACAAAGGGCTGGAATGCACTAGTGCTCAAAAGGAACATAACCGGAAATTTGGACAAGTAACTCTTACCACACCCCTTCCCAAAGCGGAGCAAGCAACCGGAACTCGGGGGCTTGGAGTAACCCAAGGAATGCAAGTCCTAACTTCAATGGCGGAAACAACCGGGGAAACTTCAACCGGGGAACACCATCAAGGGCAACAAGCTATGCGGGCGGCAATACTTCCGGGAATAGGTCAACTCAATCGACTAGCACGGTCCAAGGAGCACCCAAGACTAGTGGAAAACTCTTTGCCATGGAAAAGGAGGAGTGCTGAGGAAGACGCCCACGTTGTATCCGGTACATTTCTTGTTAACGCTCACCCATGCTTTGTTTTATTCGACTCGGGGGCCACACATTCTTTCGTGTCTAGGAGCCGTGTACCGACCTTAGGATTGGGGGAGGGCGAACTACCCAAATATGACGTGACCATACCTTTGGGGGAGGCTATCACATGTTCAAGGACTTACAAAAAAGTACCCCCCTTAATTCACAAAACAAATTTCCCGGTAGATCTTTTAGAATTTCCTTTGGAGGGGTTTGAGATAATTCTCGGAATAGATTGGTTGAGTAAACACAAAGCCAACATAGATTGATACCAAAAGAAGATTTCTTTGAAATGACCTAAGGGTACTAGAGTGTCATATAAAGGTTACCTAGTCAAGCCTAAGGTAAAACTAGTATTGGTGATGACCCTAAAGACTTGCCTAAAGAAGAAGTGCCCAATGATCTTATGCCACGTGTGGGATACTAGTCTTGAGAGGCCTCAAGCTAGGGATATACCGGTGGTGGGGGAATTTGAGGATGTATTTCTGGAAGAATTACCCGGATTACCTCCACCGAGAGAAGTGGAGTTCGAAGTGGACTTGAAACCGGGCGGGGGACCTATTTTTAAGGCCCCGTACCGGATGGGTCCGAAGGAACTAGAAGAATTGAAGAAACAGCTTTGGGAGTTGGCGGGCAAGGGTTACATTAGACCGAGTGTTTCGCCTTGGGGAGCACTGATTCTATTTGTAAAGAAGAATGATGGAACGTTGAGATTGTGCATTGAATATAGGGAGTTGAACAATATTACCGTCAAAAACAAATACCCTCTACCAAGGATTGATGACTTGTTTGACCAACTTAGTGGAGCCGGAGTGTTTTCAAAGATTGACCTACGTTCGGGCTATCACCAATTGAAGATAAAAAATTAGGACATCCCAAAGACCGCTTTTAGATCAAGATATGGACATTATGAGTTCGTGATAATGTCGCTTGGACTAACAAATGCACCGGCCGCTTTCATGGATCTTATGAATAGGGTGTTTAGCCCATACTTGGACAAGTTCATGGTGGGATTCATAGACGATATCTTGGTCTACTCCAAGACCAAAGAAGAGCACGAGGAGCACCTAAGGATAGTATTGCAAACCTTGAGAGAGCACCAACTTTATGCAAAGCTTAGTAAGTGTGAGTTTTGGCTAGAGAAAGTGGCTTTCTTGGGCCATATCGTGTCAAAGGAAGGAGTTGCCATGGATCCCATCATGATTGAGGCCGTGTCTAGGTGGGTAACATCCAAGAATGTAGCGGAGGTTAGAAGCTTCTTAGGTCTACACGGGTACTATCGTCGGTTTGTGAAAGACTTCTCTAAGATTGCAAGACCTTTGACATCGCTAATGAAGAAGGAGAGCCATTTCAAGTGGGACGGGAGTTGTGAGATGGCCTTCTTAGCTTTAAAGGAGCGTCTAACCACGGCCCCAGTCTTAGCCTTGCCGGGAGGAAGTGAGAATTTTGAAGTTTACACCGATGCATCAAAGAATGGCTTGAGGTGTTTACTTATGCAAAATGGTAGGGTCATAGCCTATGCATCAAGACAATTGAAGACTCATGAGGAGAATTACCTGACTCACGACCTAGAATTGGGAGCCATTGTTTTTGCATTGAAAATTTGGAGGCATTACTTGTATGGAACAACCTTTAAGGTGTTTTCCGACCACAAAAGTTTGAAGTACATCTACACCCAAAAGGAGTTGAATATGAGGCAAAGGAGATGGATTGATCTAATTGGAGATTATGACATGGAAATACTCTACCATGAAGGGAAAGCTAATGTGGTGGCCGATACCTTGAGTAGGAAGTGGGTGCACTCCTTATGTACCGCCTTGTCCATGGTAATATTGAAGGAAGAAGTAAAGGAAGTGGGCATTCATATGATAAGAAAGGGGGGATCAATTGGAGACATAACTCTAGAACCCGAGTTGTATGATGATATTCGGGAAAGACAAGTAAAAGATGTGAAGATCCAAGAATGGAAAGGAGTATTAGACAAGAGGGAACCTTCAAGGTTTGAGTTACATATGGATGGGAGCCTTAGAGTCAAAGGGAGATGGTGCATGCCATGTGATGAAGAGCTTAAGAAGAAGATAATGAATGAAGCTCATAATACCCCATACTCGGTGCACCCATATGGTGACAAGCTATACAAAGACCTCAAGAAGACTTTTTGTGGCCGATTATGAAGAGGGAGGTGGCGAAATTTGTGGCAAAATGTTTGACTTGCCAAAGAGTAAAAGGGGAGCACAAGAGACCGCAAGGGAAGGTGTAACCTTTGGATGTGCCGGAATGGAAATGGGAGTCAATCTCCATGGACTTTATAGTGGGCTTACCGAGGACTCAAAAAGGGAACAATATAATTTTGGTTATCGTGGATAGACTAACCAATTCGGCTCACTTCATTCCAATGAAGGACACGTGGAGCAAGGCAGAACTAGCTAATGCATATTGCAAGTATGTGGTCAAGCTTCATGGATTCCCAAAAGACATATTTCGGATCGGGATTCACGGTTTATCTCAAGGTTTTGGCAAGAGCTTCAAAGCTCCTTGGATACTCAATTGAAAATGAGCAAGGCCTTCCATCCCGCGATGGACGGACAAACGGAAAGGACAATTCAAACGTTGGAAGACATGTTGAGGGCTTTTGTTCTAGAATTTGGAGGTTCATAGGAAGAAAGGTTACACTTGATCGAATTCTCCTACAACAATAGCTACCATGCTAGCATTGGTATGGCCCCATTTGAGGATTTATATGGGAGGAAATGCCGAAGTCCGATATGTTGGGGTGATAGTACCGAAGCCGTTATTTTAGAGCCTCAAATGATCGAAGACATGGTTGATCAAGTCCGTACAATCTGCGAGAAGATGAGAGCCGCACAAGATAGGCAAAAGAGCTACACCGACTTGAGGAGGAATGACATAGAATTTGCGGTGGGAGACAAGGTACTGCTCAAGGTTTCACCCATGAGATGAGTCATGAGATCTGGGAAAAGGGGCAAGTTGAGCCAAAAGTTCATTGGTCCCTATGAAATCTTCGATAGAGTCGGGGAAGTGGCTTACCGCTTAACACTCCCACCGGCCTTGAACCGAGTCCACAATGTATTCCATGTGTCTCAATTGTTTAAGTACATAAGTGATCCCTCTCACGTGCTTGAAGCGGAGATGATTGAACTTGATAGTGCCCTAACATATGTGGAAACACCCAAAGAATTCCTAGACCGAAAGGTTAGAAAGACAAGACATGGTGAGATAACCTTGGTGAAAGTGTTGTGGTCCAATCACCTAGTAGAGGAGGCCACTTGGGAGGCCTAGGAGAACATGAAAGAGCGATACCCTCACCTTTTCTAGCAGGTATGAGTCGGTTACGGGGTCGTAACCATGGTTCTAGAGGGGTAGGGCGTACTACGCAAGTACCTTAAATAAGTTTCTCTCTTTTCATATATGTAGTTACCCGCCACCTAACATCACATTTGGGTCAACACTAATCTTATATTTATCCCGACCCTCCATAGTACACCTTTGGGGAGGGGGGGTATATTCCATACCCAGTGTCGGGAGGGAACTTCGTGGACGAAGTTCTTTTAAGGGGGGTAGATTGTAATACCTCGTATTTATTTAAGTATAACTAGACCGAATAGAGAACCCACTCAGCCGAGTGCAGCTCCACTCGACCGAGTGGGAGACCGAATGATCCAATACAGTAGGCTGGAAAGCCTGGAAAGTCGGTCACTTGACCGAGTGACCATCCACTTGACCGAGTGGAGCCTCCACTCGATCGAATGGGCTTCCACTCGACCGAGTGCCGGTCGAGTGAGTTTTACACGGGAAATGTTTGGTGAAATGTCGCTTTCATAACCCTATCTTTTCAGATTTTCTACACTAAAACCCCTCTCAAAACACTATTCACTACTCTCTATATCTCCTCAACTTCTCTCTAAACTCTCCACCATCAAATTCTCTCAAGAACCCTAATTTCTCTTAAGGAGATTCTTGCCTCCTTAGCCTTTCTTCTTTGTTCTAAATAGATCTACACTTCCTCTTCTTCTCTATTTTGTTTAGTTACTCTATTTAGTTAGTAGATTAATATTTACTTAATTATGTTGTAAGAATTCAAGGGGTTAAGTTAGTATGTTGTTATAATAGATTGTAGTGTTAATTATAATAACTAATATGTATAGGAAGCTTCATTGAGGAGCATTTGTAGGGATTAGCTTGTGGGATTGTGAAGATAAGCTCAAAGTAGGGTTTTCCTACTTAGCTATGGTGTTATGAGTGTTTAATTGTGCATTTAATACCATTAATTACATTTATCTCATAGCAATTGCATTATAACATGTGTTGGATAATTAGGGTTTGGTACATATTGTGGTCTCATAATGATTTTGGGAAGAATGAGTATGGTGAATGAGTCTAGCATTAATTATCTTGCACTATAACATGTTAATAATTAATTAAAAGAAGAGAAAAATGAATTAATGAAGTTATGAACAAGAATTAATTGTTGTATGAATTGAATGGCATGCTTGTTTGGTTAATTGTTCTTGTGGTTGGTGAATTGTTGACATTGGAAATTGTCGGAGGATGTTGGTGATGGTTTTGGAGACGGAAGGCGGTTGAGAAATCGTCTTCCGCTCAAGTCTCCCTTGGAGCTTCCCACTCCAAGGGAATGTGAACATTAGTACTTGGGTTATGGAGGGACTCATGCGGTGAGGCATGTTGTCTGGCGGGGGACTTGAGTCGCACTCGGGCCCGGTACGACTGACGTGTTCCGTGTACCTTAGTGGTTTTGGGGACGTCGTGGGCGTGTCCCGGTCACGGTTGGAGGAGATGAGTTTGGTGGATGTTTGTCATGATACATACCTCATTAAATTAGTAAGTTAGTTGCATCTCTTTTTTTATTATTGGACATTCATATCATTGGCTAACACTTGGGTTTGAATATCTGTGCTGAACCATATGGTGATTTCCGCCCATATCGGGAGCAGTGTCGACAGGTACATATGTTTGAGTAGCAGGCTTGGGAGCGGTCTACCTCGTTGTCGCCACTTGTTCTTATTCTAGTTTTTGACATTTAAACTCCTTTCGATTTGGTTGTACTAATGGGATGATTTTCATATCCCTTAAATTGTGGTTACTTAACTTTACAACTTAACTATTTATGTTATCTAAAGTACTTCTTTACTTGTTGTTCGCACTACACCCTTGGGAAACCAAGGCTTGTGACACCTCCATATGATGGGAATTCCCTAGAGGAAGGGTCCCGACCTATGGCGGTGTTACAGTCGGTCCTTAAAATAATTTTAATAGACAAATCTCCAGGACCATATGTATGTTAGAAATCAGAATTAAACATAAATAAAAGAGTAATCGAATTACCTCGCAGCGGAATAAATCCATGAGCAATAATATCCAGCAATATAAGAAAATAAGACCGGATTTGAATAGCCCAACTGCTACAAATAACCAAGAGCACTCCAATTGTAGTGCATCCACCAGTATCCACATGAATGAATAGAAGATGCGATTTGTATGCTAGTACACAAGGTAGGGTTTTATTATTCTCACGGAAGAATAAGATAGATAAAATTGACTTCCATACATCTCTATATATAGGGGAGTAATTACTCAGTTTCCTAATCAAACCCTAACTTGAATCGCAGCTGGGCCTAATCTAATTAGAGCCATATTTCCATATTTCAGTCCGGGTGTAAAAGGAAACACCGTATTCATCTTGTGTGTGACCCAATGGGCCCGTTTAATTCTACACGAGTCTTTAAACTCATTTAAGACTTGGTCCATAAGCGGCTTCTTACCTTACGTTACGGTTAACTAGAATATAAACCGGGTTACCTTAATTGGACTCCGGACATAAATCTAACAGTCTCCCACTTGTACTGTGTCTAATTAAAACTGTCTCTTTGCTTCTATTGTTCCAATCAAGACTAAGGTAGGAAAAGTGTCAACCTTATATGTCTCAATAATTTTTTCCGAATCTCTGAGTTGAATTATTAAAGCAGACGACTAACAATCACCTAGATGACTAACAATCACCTCGTCTGAGCGCGGCCACGCATTTTACAATTCACACTCTTCGAGAGGCCAGAAATAATAAAATTCCTTCAGTAAGGAAGGAACAAATCCGATGTTGTTTAACCACATCCTATCACATGCTCCATAATAAGTACAAGCATTGTCGTTATAGTCACCAGTCACAGCCGACGTTTGACAATGTCAAAACAAACTACTTAGAATGTATAGAATAATGAAAAACTCAGGTCTAAAGACTGTATATTCACCACTAACTACTGATAAGAAACTATACTAACACTAAGCGAATCCTTAGTAAAGTTCTTAACGGGTCTGTCTAATACATATTCTCTAACATGTACCCCATATGCCCGGTTTGATATCCCAATATCATGACTTAAGGAACTTAGACATCAACCAGATCATATACTAATCATTTTAGGCATTCAAGTGTTCCAATTTAATGCCCTGATTAGAGACTATAATAGAAAACATCATCCAAATAGAGTTCCAAAACTAAGTCACGTACTTAGTGATTTATTTAATCAATGTTGACTATTATGGAACAAACATTCAATTAAACAATAAAATGAATAAAATCAAATAATAATCTTATTGAATAAATGAAGAAAATATTACATATAACCAATTAAACATGTCAAATAAACTCCCACTAAAACAAAGATCTCATAATAGGACTAAGACCACTCGCTAATGCATCTTAGACCAATGGCAGCTCTATAACTCTCATGCTTAGACTGCGGGAGAGGCTTTGTTAAAGGATCTGCAACATTTGCATCAGTCGGTACTCTGCATATCTTAACATCACCTCAATCAATGATCTCTCTAATAAGGTGATATCTTCTCTTTATGTATTTGGATTTTTGATATGACCTCCGTTCCTTAGCTTGTGCAATAGCATCATTATTATCACAATAAACATCTATGGGGCTAGAAATGCTAGGAATCACTCAAAGTTCACAAACAAATTTCCGAATCCAAACAACTTCCTTTGTTGCTTCTGAAGCAGCAATATACTCAGCCTTTGTTGTAGAACCAGCCACAGTATCCTGTTTGGAACTCTTCCAGCTAACAGCTCCACCATTTAGCAAGAATACATATCTAGGTTAAGATCGAGAATCATCTCTATCAATCTGAAAACTAGCATCGGTGTAACCACTTACAACAAGCTCTTCATCCCCACCAAATACCAAGAACATATCCTTAGTTCTCTTAAGATACTTTAGGATATTCTTAGCAGCTGTCCAATGACCTTTACCGGGATTATTTTGGTATCTACTCGTCATACTCAATGCACAAGCTACATCAAGACGAGTGAATAACATGACATACATGATAGAACCTATGGCGGAAGCATGGGGAATCTTACTCATGCGCTCTTGCTCATCAGGTGTCAAAGGACACTGAGTCTTGCTAAGAGTAATGCCATGAGACATAGGCAAGAAACCTTTCTTGTAATCAATCATATTGAAACGACGAATCACCTTATCTATATAAGTTCTTTGACTTAGACCAATAAATCTGTTAGGTCTATCTTTACAGATACTAATGCCCAAGATGTAAGCTGCATCTCCCATATCCTTCATGGAAAAACAACTTCCAAGCCAGTCTTTAACGGACTGTAGCATTGGAATGTCATTTCCCATAAGCAGAATGTCATCGACATAAAGAACCAGAAATGCAACTGCACTCCCACTATTCTTCTTGTACACATATGGTTCTTCTTCGTTTCTAAGGAAACCAAACTCTTTGATTGCCTGATTAAAACGAAGATTCCAACTCCGAGATGCTTGCTTCAATCCATAAATGGATCGTTGAAGCTTGCAAGTCTTCCCAGCATGTGTTGTGAAACCTTCAGGTTGTGTCATGTACACATCCTATTGCAGATTTTTATTAAGGAAAGCTGTTTTCACATCCATTTACCAAATTTCATAATCATGAAATGCAGCAACTGCTAGGAGAATCCGAATGGACTTAAGCATCGCTACTGGAAAATAGGTTTCATCATAGTCAATACCATGAATTTGTTTGAAACTTTTAGCTACCAGCCGTGCCTTATATATATCCACATTTCCATCCATGTCAATCTTCTTCTTGAAGACCAATTTACATTCAATGGTTTTAACACAATCGGGTGGATCAACCAAAGTCCATACTTGGTTATGGTACATAGATTCCATTTCGAATTTCATGGCCTCAAGCCATTTTTCGAAGTCAGAGCCCGTCATTGCTTCTTTATATGACCTTGGCTCATCATTCTCTATCAAAAGTAGATCACAAGGCTCAGTCACTAATAAACCATATCTTACGGGATCCTTACCGAAATTAGATCTTTCATATCTACGTAGGGCGGGTTCCACAAGAGTAGAAACTACAACTCTTTGTAAATCTAAACGTTGTTCCTCCTCATTAGGTGGAGAAACTTCCTGTGTCTCTCGAATTTCTTCGAGATCAACTCTACTCCCACTGGTTCCTTTGGAAAGAAATTCTTTTTCCAAAAAGACACCATACCGAGCTACAAACACTTTGCCCTCATATGGGTTGTAGAAGTAATACCCTTTAGTCTTCTTAGGATACCCTACAAAGAAACATTTTTCGGATTTGGTGCCAAGTTTTTCAGGAATTAACTTCCTTACAAAAGCCTTGCAACCCCAAATCTTTAGGAAAGACATCTTGGGAACATTTCCAGTCCATATCTCATATAGTGTCTTTTCTACCGACTTTGATGGACACCTGTTAAGTGTGAACGCAGAAGTTTCAAGTGCATAACTCTAAAATGAAATTGGAAGTCTAGCATGACTCATCATAGACCGAACCATATCAAGTAAGGTATGATTCCTCCTCTCAGACACACCATTCCATGGTGGTGTTCCTAGTGGAGTTAGTTGTGAAACGATTCCACAACCTCTAAGATGATCACCAAACTCTTGGCTCAACTATTCACCTCTACGATCTGATCGTAAAGCTTTAATTGTCTTGTCAAGCTGATTCTGCACCTCATTCTGAAATTATTTGAATTTTTCAAAGGATTCAGACTATGTTTCATCAAGTAAACATAACCATATCTACTGAAATCATCAGTAAATGTTATGAAATACTGAAATCCACCTCTAACAGTATGACTCATTGGACCACAAACATCAGAATGTATAAGGCCTAATAAATCAGCCGCCCTTTCACTGTAACCAGTAAAAGACGTTTTTGTCATTTTGCCAAACAAAAAAGACTCACATCTCTCAAATGATTCAAAATCAAATGAATCTAAAAGTCCATCTTTATGAAGCTTTTGTACGCGTTTCTCATTTATATGACCCAAACGACGGTGCCAAAGATAAGTAGGATTCGAATCATTATTTTGTAATCTTTTGGCATTAATGTTATAGACCTTCTTAGTTAAATTTAGAACATATATTTCATCAACAATATGAGCTTGACCATATAAAATACCATTACGCATAATAGAACAACATTTGTCTTTTATTCGAATATAAAAACGATTCATGTCCAAACACGAAACAGAAATAATATTCATGCTAATGGCAGGTACATGATAACAATTATCTAGTTCTAAAACTAAGCCAGAAGGCAACGATAAATGAAATGTTCCTACAGCTAAAGCAGCAACTCTTGCTCCATTGCCCACACGTAAGTCAATTTCACCTTTCGCCAATGATCTAATCCTTTTTAGTTCCTGCACATTACAACACACAACCGGTATCAAATACCCAAGAAGTAGAACAACGAGTATAACATTTACTTCTATAACATGATACCTGAAGTGGAAGCAACACTTCCATTCTTCACATCTTCTAAGTACTTTTTGCAGTTCCTCTTCCAATGCCCCTTTTCATTACAATAATGACAGATATCTTCAGAAGGCTTACCCTTTAATGACTTGGGCTTAGATTTGAGTTTGGCAATATTTGCCTTACTCTTACCCTTACCCTTATATGAACCTTGCTTTTTAAAGCCCTTTCTCTTCTGTATCATAAGAACATTAGAAGTAGGATGTTTCTTAATGCTAGGCTCAACTGTCTTAAGCATCCCATGCAATTCTTTCAGAGATTTGTCCAAGTTATGCATATTATAATTCAAAATAAAATCATTATAACTTGGATTCAAGGACTGAAGCACAATATCAGTAGCCAACTGTTGGCTTATTCCAGCATCAAGTCTTTCAAGGTTATCAAAATTGTTGGAGTTAGTGTCCTCCACAATAGTGCGTTTACATAATAAATGTCATTAATGGAATATCACCAGATATTTAATTATTTGATCCTCGTCAGTTGATTAACGTAAATCGATAAAGGTTGGCTTACTAGATTTTGACGTTATTGTCGTGAGACAGCGGTGATCAACTGACCCCTTTCGGTCACACCTAAAGGAACGAACCCCAATTGACAACTAATTAATTGTATGAGATACAATTTATTTAATCCCTTGATTTATAGACTAATAGGTTAGTCGATTATTTTTAGAGAGATTTTGAGTTGCGAACTCGAGGAGCGGCAGTTATTATTTAATTACGCGATAATTAAATAATAAGTTTTATGAGACGGGTTTTAGTTAATTAATTGTTAATTCACTAAAATTGTACTAATTGATTAATGTGATTAATATTAGTACGTAAATAATATGTGTAGTGGTACACGTATATTTACGGAGTGATTTGGACGAAATTAATTGGAAGCATTTAAACATGATACGATGTTTGAATAAAATTTACACGTATTTGTGCGACAAATATAAGAACCAAAATGGACCCGTAAATGGGTCATTGGACCGTGTAAATGGAGTGTAGTGGATGATTATAGACATAATCATTTTCACTTTACTTGTTGTTTCTTCTATAAGTCATCTTATGATCACTTGCATGTGATATAAGATTGGACAAAAATTAAAACAAGTTGACTCCTATACACTACCCATTCCACCCGCCACTTCCCTCCTATTTTACTCCATCTATTGCTCATTCTTACACACTACTTCATTGTGTGCATTTGCATGTGAATGTTTTGTTGGTCTTTTCTCTCTAAAAACTAATAAAATCATTTTACTAAGATATGTTAGTAAAATACTTAATTACTAAGACTGTTAGTAATAGTTACATATTATCAAGTGTAATCTTATTAATATCTAGTTAATATTAGTAAGGTTGTTGGATAAGTTCTTGGGTGCAACAAGAAGGAGATCTTCTCTTTGAAGATTAGTAAAGAGGATCATCCATTTGGAATAAGCTCAAGAACAAGCTAGTAAGGTGAACTAGTTTGTGCCCTTTTTACCAGTAAATCAATGTAAGGAAATTGTTTTTCCTTTTACTTTCATTTTTATGCTTTCATATTAGCATGCATGTTACATAGATCACCTAAATGATAATTTATGAGATAAATTTATTTTATTAGAGAGTCTAATATGGATCTATGATCTTTGAAATGGTATCAGAGCTTAGGCTTGTAATTTGCATGTTGATTTTAAGCATTTTAATGAATTATTAGATAATTTGTAAAAACTCAAAAATTGTGTTAGGAGAGGTTTTAGCACAAAATTTTTGGGACATAGCTTTCAGGTTTTCAACAATCTCATATGCCGACTCCACGTTCTCATATTGGTTCTGAAGTTCAGAGTTCATAGTGGCAAGAATCAGACATCAAATATCAGTATTAGCATCAGAATGCTCTTTCCACGCGTTCTTAGCGGTGGTATGGGCATTACTATCAGATTTCTTAGGCAAATCCTTTTCAAGGACATATACCTTTTTCTCTTGCTTCAGAACAACTCTCAAATTGCGATACCATTCCAAGAAGTTTGAACCATTCAACTTTTCCTTCTCAAGGAGGGAACGGAGAGAAAATGAATTGGTGGTATGAGACATTATCTACAACAATATAAATATGCAAGTATAAGTAACATGTTAAAAATATGTAACAAATAAATCTTAAACAATTTAAGATAATAAAAATTGTACAAGTAACCCTCATACATACACAATATTCCAAGACCCCAAATACCGATAACTTAAGTACTGAGCTTTGTCTCATCGCCCAAATTATAAGGATTAAGGTAAACATCTCTATGTTAATTGCATCTCATATACAACTCTCAGTTTGTTAAATAATCATCATATGAATTTTAACTACAAGCCTCAAAGTTCAAAACTGTTGTGAAAAACTTTGTTAAGACAACCAACCTACATGTGTGGATAACTGTTATCCACCTACTCAACTTACATAACCAGAATGCTCTACTTTGGTAGACCCATCACTTGATGATATAAGTGTATTATAGTCATTAAATTGGAAAGGCATTAACTTAATATTCAGATTGAGGGATTTAATCCTATATGCCTATAATTAATGTATACTAATGAACATATACATGTTATATGCATCTCATACATAAAGGAATCAACATTAGCATGTGTCAAATTAAAACAAAGGCATTTCAGTAACATAATCTCAAGATAGATTAACAAAATATTAAAATTTCTAATTGTTAAATCATAAACTGCCCAAAACTCATCCGAAACTTTCGAATTCGGCCTTAAAACGCAGACCCTGCATCGCAGTCCTGTTTAGAATGCCATTTACATGCAAAAAACAATACCTTTTCTTGAAAATCCGAACACTCGGAACTGATGAACAATATTTACGAAACAATTTCATTAAATCGTGTTCTCTAATTTAATCTTATAAATTAATCGCAAATAAATATGAATTTAAGGGCAACAACATATATCAAATATATATTTTAAATTAGACTAATAAAAATAGTCGACCTAATCAAATTAGAGTTTAACTAAAGTTAAAAAAAGATTTATACATGTTAACATTAATACTGATATCATATACCAACATTGAAGTTATAATTATATAAAATGGTAACACGATTTAGATTCTCAAAATCTCTCACGAGTAATCCATAACAATTAAATATGACGCATGTTTAGCTACAAACAAACAACTATCTTCATTAAACAATTTAATAAAGACGCAAAAGCGTCACTCATGCTCGAATATATTTATGGCGTCTGGATCCTCTCCAGTACCAAAAAAACACTGGAGGGTCCAGTACCACCCTCATCAGCTGACACGTGGAGAAAAGAAAAATAGAGGGCTGGGATGGTTTTTTATTTTCCATCCTGTTTAAGACCATAGTCATCTCCCTCTCTACTCTCATACATACTCAGACAGTCCACCATCTCATCAATGGCTACCACCAGATTGTTTTGTCCTTTTAAATCCAATGACCCATATTAATTTATTATCATTATTAAAAAAGAATAGAAAAGGTAGAGACATCTTGCTGCAGTAACCTTACACTGCACATCTTCTCCTCCGACCTCCGTCCATCACAAATACCCACCCCTGAGATCCACGGAAAATTACCCTACCGTCATCTTTTCCGTACCGTCACACCGGAGATAAAGAACAGCCAAGTCGGATGCCTTCTAATGTTCTTCAACAAAAGTTAATCGTCTATCCTCCATTTGTTATTTCAAAAATCTTGCATGCATCGATAGTTGCCGGAAAACGGACTCCCGATGAGATTGAGAAAATTCAAGATTGGGTATTTTTGATAGTTGAATGTTGGATTTGTGATTTGATGAGAACTTGTAGTCCCTAATATTAATGGAGTAGTAGTAATGGCAGAGTTGGAATTGTATGTGAAGAAGAAGACACAGAGAGACAGAGAGGCATAGTTGTTGCTTTGGAAAATCTCAACCCTTTATTTAGGGTCATTCCACGTGTCATCATCTTAGAGCAGAACAGGACCCTCTAGTTCTTTTAACTACTGGAGAGAAACCGGGCTCATATTTATGGTGGTCAAACATGGCTAATCAATCTAATTGCAGTGGAATAAAGAAATAGCCATGTAGATCAAAAACAACTCAGTGTCGGCAACATGGCATACAAACAAAGCATATTATAAAAGCTTCGTGCATATAATCTCGCATTGTGCATCAAAATTAACATGTTTGCAAACAAATAAATTTAAGCATGTGCCAATATTAGGAATTCACATACTCTGTATTACGTGATGATTCACGTAATCCGTATTACAAGACATCCGAACAAATCTCGAATTTAATTCGATTTTAACATTGCATACACTGCTCTGATACCACTGAAGAGATTTGTCGGTCCTTAAAACTATTTTACTAGACAAATCTTTAGGACCATATGTATGTTAGAAATCAGAATTAAACATAAATAAAAGAGTAATTGAATTGCCTCGCAGCGGAATAAATTTGTGAGCAATAATATCCAGCAATATAAGAAAATAAGAATCGATCTGAATAACCCAACTGCTACAAATAACCAAGATCACTTCAATTGTAGTGCCTCCACCAGTATCCACACGAATGAATAGGAGATGCGATTTGTATGCTAGTACACAAGGTAGGGTTTTATTATTCTCACAGAAGAATAGGATGGATAAAACTGACTCCCATACATCTCTATATATACGGGAGTAATTACTTAGTTTCCTAATCAAACCCTAACTTTAATCGCAGCTGGGCGTAATCTAATTAGAGCCCTATTTCCATATTTCAGTCCGATTGTAAAAGGAAACACCGCATTCATCTTGTGTGTGACCCAATCAGCCCTATTAACTCTACACGAGTCCTTAAACTCATTTAAGACTCGGTCCGTAAGCGGCTTCTAGAAAAATGTTACGGTTAACTAGAATATAAACCGGGCGACACGGCTATCGCAACCCTATCAAAAATAAAACCAACAGGCTCTAACTAATGCAGCAGAGGCAAGTCGAGTATCGTATCCACAGGGAGGCGGTCACTATCTACTCGTTAATCAGTCTGTCTATGGTCAGAAAACGGGGGTATGAGTTGATTTCTAAACTAAAGAGTAATAAAACAAGAGTAAAGAGAAATAAGGTCGAATAGAGAGAGAAATGCCAGGATGTCGGTTCACCATGATATTACACAAATTAGCTAAAGGTAGGTCAGTCGGTCTGATGTGAGAAGGGTAGTGGAAAGGTTCTCTCTGTCCGCTATCCGCCCTAAAATACTACTAACTTACCTCTCGCCCTCATTAGCGTAGTCTATTGTCCATAACAGGTCTATTCAATCCAATCTTTCGATCTAGGTCTAAATTTAACCGGATTAATTGATTCAGTTGCATGAATTCAACCTAACAATTACAGTTATATTGCTATCAAACAATTCTCACAACAAAACCTCCTCAACCAATTAAAACATCATCATTTTACTATCATGGCTCCCCTAATCCTATCATTAAGGGATTAGCTATGCATAACAGTAGATGAAACAAGAGCAAAAGATAAAGAAAGAACAAACATGGTAAAAAGAGATGCGCAAAAGGAGAAATAACATAAAAGAGAGAAAAGAAGTTACAAGAGTTCGGATCCGGAAAGGAAAGAGTAGCGTCGAACAAAGAAGAGTTTTTCTGGTTAAAAGAATTGATTCCTAAACCTAATGACGTCTCTCCTATTTATAGGAGAGATATTTATTAACTTCAAACGATAATTAAAATACCAAAATAAATAAGTCCATGCAAGAAAAGCCCACATCAGATAAAGAACCACTCGATCGAGCACTCTGAGACTGCTCGATCGAGCAACTCTAACCAGAAACAACTCGATCGAGTAGATTGACCACTCGATCGAGCAACCTCTAAAATGCACCTTTCGATCGAGCAAGGAAATGTATTCGATCGAGGTCTTCCCACAGCCAAAGGGTCTCGATCGAGCAAAAAGTGTAGCAAAACTTCTCGATCGACCAACTATCACTGATCACAGCCAAAGGACGTATGATTCTAGCTTCCAAGGTGACTTCACGCATACCAAGGATGCATCATTTCCGATCCAAATCCACTTATCTCCCAAATGCAAGCTAAAAGGACAGTAAAAGGCTCGATTCTACTTCTTTCGGGTCCATTCGTGCAATTAAAGCCAAATGAACCAAAGTAGAATATTCGGGGCATTTCGTAGCCTAAAACTATGAAAATCGCATAGAAATACATGCACAAGAGACTCAAAGAGACTATATAAAATGCATGTATCAAATCTCCCCAAACCAAACCTTTGCTTGTCCCCAAGCAAACTAAATGCAAACTAATGAAACGGAAAAAAAACTCAGAGCCAGCAACAAATGCCCACATAAACCAATTTAATGCAAGCACTAATACTTATAGCAGAAACTGTCAAATGCAAACGAGTTGTAGGATGTTTATAATAAAGTGAACTGTCGACCGTGCAAGACCTTTAATAATGGACTCTCACGGGTCACTCTTCTCTCATGAAGCAACGGATAAGCAAATATATGTAAGATAAGAAGAAAAATAGTCGCTCACCTAAACTACGACCCACATAGGCATGCATGCAACTAATATGATAGACAATTCTAACTACCATACATACATTCCAACCAAACAAGGTCCCGTCACAGCCGAGGGCTTACAAGAATATGGGAAAGTGAGGCAATGGGTAAGAAAAGGCAGAATATTTTTGGAAATGTGAGGTTAATAGCCAAGCTAGCTAACTAAACAAAACCAAATTAACCATATCCGATTTTTAATCATTAGGAACAAGCACAAGTGCCCCTTATTCCAACACACATACTCACTAACCAAATGGACACTCCTCATAAAATAAAAATAATGCAGAGGAGTAAAAACCGTCAACAATCACACTCTGTCATTCTTTTTTTTCTTCTTCACGGTTTTCTTTTTCTGTTTTTCTTCTGTTTTTTTTTTCGAATTCTTTTTTTCATCATTTCAACTCTCCTTTTTCATAAATTACCAACTCCAATAATCCAATACAAACCAAACTCGGCTCAATAAATAGTATACCGCAAAAACATACACTAAACTACCTTGACAAGGCAGGCTAAATTTGGATGTAGTTAAGGGTCAAAAGGCAAATTTGGCTAAATGTGGAGTTTAATGGGTAAAAATGAAATAAAAGGGGAATGTAAACACCTCCTTGCACGTGATACCAACCACTAACCCGAATGTATGCAGGCAAAAAGCAATTGAATTTCATATATGTGCAAATTAATGATACATGCTATGTAAGGAGTAACTACTCACAATCCTACATGAACTGGTCATAAAAGACACCAGTTTATAAGGCTCTAAAACTTAAAATTTATAAGTAGGTTGCCAAAATTTCAGGTCAAGTCTATTTGTTCAGCTGTACTTTAACATTAACTCGTAGATATGCAATAAGACAAAGCTAATAAGATATCAATTTATCGCAAGGCTTAAAAAGGACAAATTATAGTGCAATTTCATCATCGAAATACACCGTTCCGACTCAACCTATATGCAAAATTAAACGTGAATAACAGAAATACAATAAAAATAAAATGCATACACAAATATGGATGCATACCCTCCCCAAACCGAACCGTACAATGCCCTCATTGTACCCAAAAATAGGGAAAGGAAATGCAAACTGAAGAGAAAAGAAGTGTGTAGAGTCGGAAAGCTTACAAGATAACGCGAACTAACGACTCCCCAAACCAGCCAGCAACAAGGGAGGTCGTAAACAGCTTCATAGCAACATCATTGGAAGCGGATCCAAACAACGAACTCGAGGGTACTTGATCGATAAGATATAGTACTCAATCGAGTACATTGGGCTGCAAAAGTGGTCGATCGAGTAGACAAGGTACTCGATCGAGTGGTTGTCATCTGCTGGTCCTCGATCGAGAGCATAAAATGTTCGACCAATAGAGTAAAGTGCTCGATCAAGAGCATAAAGTTCTCGATTGAGCTCCTTAAGCCTGAACTCCTAGGGGACCCTTGGAGCACCTGCAAACGCGCAATAAACGACCACAAATACGACCAAAAACCAAGTCTAAAATGTTTCACAGTCTATGGTCTGAAAGCCAATTATGAAACACACAAGAAAATTGAAATGTTCAAAAAACAACTAAAAAGTTTTAAACTCCCGGTTGCCTCCCGGACAACGCTGGTTTCAGATAGGTCCCGCACGACCTCTTTTTGTCTTCACATTAGTTGCTCCAGTTGGTCACAATCAAAACAACTCAAAGCTCATAACAACCGATCATAAATCTACGCATGTGCTACACAAAAGCATAAGCAGCACCAAAATAGAAAAAGAGCATATAACAGCAATCTGAAGTACCGTCTCAACCTAACAAATTTCCGATGACAAATACGGTGAAACATTATTAACTTATTTGTCCAAACGGGAGAGGGTGGAGCATCAAAACAGAAAGCAGAAGTCACATGAGGTAGTTTACTATCAGCCATACTAATAATAATGAAGTTATCGTTAACCACCTCAGGTCGGTCGCTCCTAGCACCGGAATCATTGACAAAAGAGTATATTACCTCTGCCGTGCTATGAACATTCACCGACTCAGCTACCTTCTCATTCTCCTCTCTTTTGGGTTCTGTCCCATATATCGCGGCATCTAAAGCATCCAGCTTGGCTTTCCAAATGGGAGATTCACCATAACCATTGTCTTCTTTCATATCGTCATCCGAAACGGACCCAAATGACATAGAATAGCTCTCTGTGACCAATGTACTCGATCGAGCATGAATTGTACTCGATCAAGAGCTTTTCTGGTGAATAGTGCTCGATCGAGCACATATAACCACTCGATCGAGTGACTCCTCATGCAAAGTGTTCGATCGAATGATGGATTCTGCTCGATCGAGCTCCTCTCCATATAATTCATTCGATCGAACACTATAGCTAGTTTGATCGAATTGTTGTTGCTGTACACTGTAGAAGTCCTCGTATGATGCTCTGTTTTCAGATAAATCTTCAGATTCCGAGTCATACATATCATCATCGTCAACCGGCACCTCAGGTCCTTCATAGGAAAGACCGATTTCGGTATAGGTAGCATACACCATCTATGAGTTCCTAAAATCCAACTCGGCAGCTAGTTGAGCTATTTGAGACTCAAATTCCTTAATATAAGCCTCTCTAGATTTATCATTTTCTTGCATTTGAAGTGCACGTGACTTCACCAAAGACTTCAATTCAGCAATCTCTTCTTTCTGTTTATCACAAGGAGGAGCTTGTTGTTGTGGCGGCCAAACAAATGGAGGCTTTTGATAGCCTCATTAGTGAAGCAAATAACAACATTGACTAGCTTGTCTACGCTGCCTAAATGCATAGGCTTCGTCGTTCTCCGCTAAGCAAATAACAACATTGTACCCAGCAGCACCACATCTCTCACAGTAAACCACCTGTTGTGCCATAGGATGGAACATAGGTGGAAGATCAAAGGTACTCAAGCCATCCCTTTGATGATCTTTTACCTAGACCTGTCTAGGTAGGACCTGTAGGACCTATTAAAACAAAACTAGAGAAAAAGATAAGAACTGCCTCAAGGAATAAATTCCTTGAGGTTTAAGACAGACTAAAATAAACAAGTAAATAGAATATTTGCCTCCCCAGCAACGGCGGAAAAATTTGACACGGCTGTCGCAATCCTATCAAAAATAAAACCAACAGGCCCTAACTAATGCAGCAGAGACAAGTCGAGTATCGTATCCACAGGGAGGCGGTCACTATCTACTCGTTATTCAGTCTGCCTATAGTCACAAAACGGGGGTTTGAGTTAATTTCTAAAGTAAAGAGTAATAAAACAAGATAAAAGAGAATTAAGGCCGAATAGAGAGAGAAATGCCAGGATGTCGGTTCACCATGATATTACACAAATCAGCTAAAGGTAGGTCAGTCGGTCTGATGTGAGAAGGGTAGTGGAAAGGTCCTCTCGGTCTGCTATCCGCCCTAAAATACTACTAACTTAGCTCTCGCCCTCATTAGCGTAGTCTATTGTCCATAACAGGTTTATTCAATCCAATCTCTCGATTTAGATCTGAATTTAACCAGATTAATTGATTCAATTGCATGCATTCAACCTAACAATTACAGTTATATTGCTATCAAACAATTCTCACAACAAAACCTCCTAAACCAATTAAAGCATCATCATTTTACTATCATGGCTCCCCTAATCATAGCATTAAGGGATTAGCTACGCATAACAGTAGATGAAACAAGAGCAAAAGATAAAGAAAGAAAACACATGGTAAAAAGAGATGCGCAAAAGGGGAAATAACATAAAAGAGAGAAAAGAAGTTACAAGAGTTCGGATCCGGAAAGGAAAGAGCAACGACGAACAAAGAAGAGTTTTTCTGGTGAAAAGAATTGATTCCTAAACCTAATGACGTCTCTCCTATTTATAGGAGAGATATTTATTAACTTCAAACGATAATTAAAATACCAAAATAAATAAGTCCACGCAAGAAAAGCCCACATCAGATAAAGAACCACTTGATCGAGCACTCTGAGACTCCTCGATCGAGCTACTCTAACCAGAAACAACTCGATCGACTAGATTGACCACTCGATCGAGCAACCTCCAAAATGCACCTTTCGATCGAGCAGGGAAATGTATTCGATTGAGGTCTTCCCACAGCCAAAGGGTCTCGATCGAGCAAAAAGGGCAGCAAACATCTCGATCGACCAACTATCATTGATCACAGCCAAAGGACGTATGATTCTAGCTTCCAAGGTGACTTCACACATACCAAGGCAGCAGCATTTCCGCTCCAAATCCACTTATCTCCCAAATGCAAGCTAAAAGGACAGTAAAAGGCTCGATTCTGCTTCTTTCTGGTCCATTCCTGCAATTAAAGCCAAACGAACCAAAGTAGAATATTCGGGGCATTTCTAAAACTATAAAAATCGCATAGAAATACGTGCATAAGAGACTTAAAGAGAGTATATAAAATGCACGTATCACTGGGTTACCTTAATTGGACTCCGGATATAAATCCAACACCTCTACCACGGCCTCTACCTTTGGGAACCATGGATTTCTTTCTTGCAATATTGGGCTTGACTGTTGAAGGCTTGGCAGCGGACGATTTGGATGTGTCGGATATTTCGACATTGGTAGCGGATTTGGTGGCCAACAAACCTTCCTCTAGTCAATCGTTTAGGAAAATAATTTAATTAGTGTTATATGTCACCCAATAAACCAATTTCCAGCCGAAGTTTTATGAATTGTTCTCTTTCTAACGGTTTTGCAAAAATGTCCGCAATTTGATTTTCCGTTCTACAAAAATTTAGACATATATTTCCTTTCTCGACTTGATCACATAAAAAATGATGCCTTATATCAATGTGCTTTGTATTAGAATGTTGTATTGGATTTTTCGAGATGTTAATTGCGCTTGTATTATCACAAAATATGGGAGTGATTTCGAAAATAAGACCGTAAGCACGCAATTGTTGTCGTACCCTTCAAATGAGACTCGGTCTTAAGAACGTAGCAATAGCCTAGGTTCTTTTCCTATCCAATGAGCCCCCCCCCCCCGGCTAATCCGAATCCAAAAATCCTACAAGATCAATGTCATAGTGAGTTGGGTACCAAAGGTATAAACCTTATGTTCCAATCAAATAACTAAAAATCCATTTAACGGCTTTGAAGTGTGATTCCTTGGGATTTGATTGCAAGCGAGCACATACAAACATACTAAATTGTATGTCGGGTCAACTAGTGGTTAAATAAAGCAATGAACCGATCATACCGCGATATACCTTTTCGCTAACACTCTTACCATTTTTGTCTTTGTCAAGACTAAGCTTAGAGATCATTAACGTAGCCATAGGTTTCGAGTTAGTCAACCCAAACTTACTTATAATTTCCTTCAAGTACTTTTGTTGATAGATCATGGTTCCTTTCTCACTTTGCTTGATTTGAAGACCAAGAAAGAATCCAAGCTCTCCCATCATACTCATTTCAAACTCGGAAGTCATTAGATCCGAAAAATACTTGTAAAGGACATTAGTTGTTGCACCAAAAATGATGTCATCGACATATACTTGCACAAGCAACAGTTCCTCTGTGACTTGATAAACAATGTTTTATCAACCGAACCACGTATAAAACCGTTTTCTAACAAAAACTTTGAAAGCCTATCATACCAAGCTCTTGGAGCCTGTTTTCCATAAAGTGCTTTATCAAGGTTGAAAACATGGTTAGGGAATTCATTGTTTATAAAGCCCAGAGGTTGTTCGACAAAAACTTCTTCCTCAATATAGCCATTTAGGAAAGCAGTTTTAACATCCATTTGAAAAAAATTTATGCCGAGGTGAGACGTAAAAGCTATAAGCATTCGTATGGCTTCAAGCCTAGCTACCGGTGCAAAGGTTTCATCATAATCAATTCCTTCTTGATGATTAAACCCTTGTACCACTAGTCTAGCTTTATTCCTTACAATGTCTCCAACATCATTGAGCTTATTGCGAAAGACCGATCTCGTACCAATTATAGTACGTTGAGAGGGCCTAGGACAAGATGCCATACCTTGTTCCTTTCGGATTGCCCCAATTCTTCTTGCATAGCCGTCACCCAATATTCATCGGTTAGTGTGATATTATTGGGTTCAATTTGTGATATGAATGCATCAAAAGCACAAAAGTTTTGGAGCGAGTATATGGTTTTAATTCCATAGGTTAGGTCACTGGTTAGGTTTGATAGAGGGTGGGAGCTTTGATGTTTCCATTTCTTTGGAACGAGGGTGTTGGAGGCTTCGTTTGTTTCATTTGGTCCTGATGCAACAGTTGATGTGACTGTTGCATGAGGAGTATTTTATGAGGGTGTTTGTGGATCAGTTTCTATTTGAGTAGTGAATGGTTCACTACTATCTTCATTCCCTCTGGATGAAATAGCTCCATCTTGAGATGGGGGGGGGGGGAAGCGGCTTAGTTCCATATGAATTTTGGCCAGCTTTCTCAAGCAGCAGTGGCTCCAACTGTCGCTCAGCCTCTTCCACCACTTGATCCATGTCATATCGTATCATTCCAATTTCAAACTCATCGTCTTCATCATCCTCTTCATCATCAACCTATGTATTTGAAACAAACATACAAGACTCGTCAAATATTACATGAACGCTCTCCTCCATTTTCATGGTTCTCTTGTTATACACTTTGTAAGCTTTACTATGATCGGAATAACCAAAAAAAACTCCTTCATCACTACGAGCATCAAATTTGCCTAGGCTGTCTTTTCCATTATTTTGCATAAAGCATTCACTACTAAAGTATTTTAAATGTGAGAAGTTAGGTTTTCTTCCTCGTAGTAATTCATAAGGGGTTTTTTCAATGATTTTTCGAATCATGACATGATTTTAGATATAACAAGATGTGTTAACAGCTTCGGCCCAAAAGTTCCTTGACACTTTAGAGCTAATGAGCATGGTCCTAGCCATATTTTCAGGATTTCGATTCATTCGTTCCACAACCCCATTTTGTTGAGGGGTTCTTGCGGCCGAAAAATTATGGCTAATACCATTCTCATTACAATAAGCTTCAAATGGCAAATTCTCAAATTCGGTTCCATGGTCGAATCTCAAGGAGACAAGTTTATAACCAAATTTGTTTTGAACCTTTTTAATCCAAATTAAGAATTCATCAAAAGTTTGATCTTTAGAACTTAAGAAAAGAAGCCAAACATATCTTGTATAGTCATCTACAATGACACAAATGTAGCAACTTGCATCTTTACTAGGAATACGCATGGGTCCACATAAGTCTATGTGAATGAGTTCAAGAGGTAGGGAAGTGCTAATAACATTTTTGGATTTAAAGGAGTATTTTACTTGTTTACCTTTAACACAATCGTCACAAAGTGATTCAAATTCAAATTTAATGTTAGGAATGCCATCTACTAGATCAAGTTTGTTGAGGGTATTAAGTGTTTTAGCATTAACATGACCAAGTCGTTCATGCCAAAGTCAAGGATCATTCTTTTGAAAACTCATGCATGATAATGTTTGAACCGACAATGAGTATAAGTTAGTCATATAGACATATTTGACACGTTTACCTTCGAGAATGAAGTCTCTAGTCTTTCCATAATTATTCTACATTCAGTAGCATGAAATTCAACGATGTTACCACGATCAAATAATTGTGAAATGCTTAAGAGATTGTGTTTTAAACCTTTGACAAGCAACACTTTGTCGACACATAGTGACTTTGACTTACTAACTTTTCCAATACCAATGATTTCACCTCATTTGTTGTCACCAAAAGTTGCCATGCCACCATCGTAGGCTTTTAGCAAGAGGAATTGGCTTTCATCCCCCATCATGTGACAAGAGGATCCACTGTCTAAGTACCAATTGCTGCCGCACCTCACTAATGCCTATAAGAAATCAAATGTTTAGTTTAGAAACCCAAACGTTTAGGTTCCTTCTTGACAACAACCTTTTTGACCTCTTCCCTTTTAATCCAAACTTGTTTAGCCACTTTAGTGTTTTGTTACTAAGTCAAGGACTGTCTTTTCACAACCATTAAATTCATACCAAAGTTGGCTGGTGTGAGTGGTAAGGGCTCTCATCTCTTAAACAAGTGGTCAGGGGTTCGATTCCTGAATCTTGCGAATGAAAAAGTCAAACTTGGGAGGGGTCAACCCATTAAATTGCCTTCAGTATCCCGAAGGCGATTGCCTCAGCTGTCGGTAGGGGATACTCCTGGTCAACACAAAAAAAACAACCATTAAATTCATGACCTGTTCTACCATAGGAGATGCAAATGATATATCCAGGAAGGCCAGCATACTTTCTTCTTCGAAAATCAGTTTTGCTCGGGTCATGGTTTCGAGTGCAACAGTGCGTGTTACTGTTGCATTTGAAACCAAGTCCAGCATTTTTTGTAAGCTTTTCTTATTCTTGTGACTGTTTTAGAAGAAACTCCAAAACCTTCTGGCTTCCTTCCCATTTTGAATAAAACATTTTAGCCTCATCTAGCTCTTTGGTTAATGTTTCAATTTTAGCAAGATAATTAAGATTTAGTTGACCTACTTTGTCAAAAGTGTGTTTAACATGTCTTGCTTCATCACTGAGCAATAAGTCAATTTGCTCAAGTTGGTTGTTATCCCTTTGCCATAAAGTGAAGTCAGCTAGCAGAGAGTCACGTTCTTTAGTTAATGAAGAAACACGTTTTGTGAGAGTCTCAATTTCCTCATTAGACTCAGATGTCACAATTTAAATATTTGTTGCATGGGTTTGTTCAACCTTTTTGAAAGTTTCAATTCAAAGAAGAAGGTCATCGTTTGATTTTTGCACTTGGTCAAAAGCACTTTTGACATGACTTGACTCGTCGTTCAACATTTCAGCAATTTTGACAAGATCATCTTTTTGACATTCAGTTGTTGCTAGATCAATCAAAAGTTGGTCACGTTCTTTGGTTCGTGAGGACACAATTTTAATGATGGACTCATCTCCTTTGTTAGACACAGATGCAACAATGTTGTGCTCTGTTGCATGCATTTCATCAACTCTTTTAGCTAGAAACGGATTCTGTTTTCGGAGCTTTTTAATCTCTTTTTCAAGACTTAATGATGAACTAGGTTGATCAACCTCATTTAGACATTCTTTCAAGCTAACATTTTCATCGGCTATGTTTTCAATTTCAGTTTGCATAACCTCTAATTTATTGCTTTGGACATGACACTTATCAATAAATTGGTCTAGGAGGAGAAAAACTTTGTCTTTAGAGAAAGATCGAACCTTTTTCTTGAGCTTATTTACCTCATTGTCTGAATCTGAATCTAAGTCTACGGAGTGAGCCATTAGACATTAGACATTTTCTTTCTTAGTTTACTTTGGAACATCATTGATTGATTGGGAAAATATGCACATTTTAGAGTCCAATTCTTCCTCAAGGACATCGCCCTCCTCGGAATCGGACATTCCCCAAATGTAGCACCCGCGAATTTTCTATTTTAGCATTTATAAATTAATTAACCTTTCTATTGCTTTATTTATATTTTCAAATTGCTCAATTTAATTAATTTTATTTTTAGGCCTAATTTCTATAAAATTATATTTTTAAGGCTTAATTTATATAAAACTACGTATTTTAGTCGGATGGTAATAATAGTGATAATAATAATAATAATAGTTTTCCGTCTTAAGTTAAAATAGACTTGAGACGTATTTATGTCTAGCAAAAGACCGTCACATTTCTCTTGTAAGAGTAATTTAACCCGGACCAATCTCATGTCGACAACTCGCACCTACCTTTTTGCACCTCATTTATTTAATACATTTTTCACTCACTCTCACACTCACAATAAGACAACCAGCCAATCTCCAAGCTCCCTTCCCCTTTCTTTTTCGAAGTATTAGCAGCAAAACAACAACAACAAAATTGTAAGCAACATCCATAACCTCCATTTTTAAACAACCTTCACACTAAGATTTCTTCCTCGTTTCTTGACCGTTTCCTTTGATTTTTACGCCATTCTCTTCCTCTTTCCATCCTTCAACTTTCTAGGTAAGAAAGTTCCGTTTTTGTTGAGTTTTCAAAATGACCCGTCTTATGGGAATTTCGATTTTGAGCTTAAAGATTCCGTCTTTCTTGTTCTAGGTGAAGGAATTGAAGACCCGGAGGAAGACTCGTGCCTTGGGGACCATTTACGTGAAGAATAAAAAGCATTCGAGGTAGCGGTGATACGTTACTCGACAAAGTGTCGATATTTCGCCTTTTACTCTATTTTTCACTCGTTTTTGTTGTAAAGTTTAAATCTTTATGCCTTTCTCATGTGTATGGTTTATTATGGGAGTTTAGTAGACATTTTACATGTTTGTTTGGCTGTTTTTCATAGCTTAAATTCCTTAAATGATTTCGGCCATGGTTGTTCGAATGTTGCTGTGCTCCTTTTTGCGGGCTACTATGGCCATCTTTTTCTGGTTTTTTGAGTACTGTTATTGGTAAATCGGGTGTTGGTTATTCATATTTTAAGCGTGCTCATTCCCGTCTCAACCCGTATTTATTTCCGTCTTAAAATGGAGTTGAAATGGAGCTACTGAATGCGGTTTCAGAACTGTGACCGTGCTGTTTTTGAGCCCTCTTTTGGGACAGATAAAACAGTCCCTCGGATCTGTTTTCTTGCTTATTTACTTCATGTAAATATCGTCATGTGTATACACGAAATTCTCGCTTTAAATTGCCTTGCCTTGGACACATTTGCTGCGGTTTTCAGGCCTTTGTTCACGGCTGTTTGGCAGCCGTGGACGGACGTGTGTTGAGTTTATTTGCAGGTGATTCGGGTTGGTTTTGGGTGGTAAAGGATGGTTGATATGTATAGTAAAATTTGTGTAAATATCCGTCTTAAGTATGCTCATAATTCCGTCTCATGGTTTACTTGTTTTGTTTGTTTTAGATGAGTTATTGTTGTAGTGTTTTGGCCCGTCTTCGGTAGTGTTGGTCACGGTGTAGCTGGCCATAGATGGTGGCTGGCCGAGGGTCGATGGCTGGCCGTGAGTTGGTGGTTCAGCCACGGCCTGGTGGTTGTGGCTTGGTCACGGGTAAAGGGGCGGGTTCACACCCCTTATTTCCCCTTCTCCCTTATTTTTGGTGATTTATAGTTACTAAATTATTGGGCCTTACATAATCAAGTTATTGGGTTTTACATGGTCAAATGGTTGGGTTTCACATGATCAAATTGTTAGGCTTCACATGATTTAATGGTTGGATTTTACATGAGTAATATGTTGGGTTTAACATGTTTTGTTTGTTGGGCTTAATGTGATTCAATTATTGGGCTTCTTATAGTTTGTTTATTCGGCTCATAAATGAGTCACTTGGGCTTGGTCACATTTTATTCCGTAAATTTCACATAACGTAAATTATTCATTGCCTCTTGTTATGTTTTATTTAACCGGCATGTTTAATTATGAATTTAAATATTTATTAATATGCTACAAGTATGAAAGAATTATTATAGATAATTACTTGTAAAGAGTCGTATTCTTGTGAAAATGCCATAATGCTATGCCTTCTTGCCTGACTTACATTTACGCCCTTCTTGTGCTGATTCTGGCAAGTATGGGTTTGGCCACTTGTGCTGATCTGGCAAGTGAGTTATATCTTAGTCTTTCCGCCACTTTCGTGATGATCTGGTGGTTGGGGTACTCGATTTTCATTTTGTCGTCGAGTCTTGGATGCAGGCTGATTCTGCCGCATGTCGAATCGGAAATGTACATTCCGAGAGTCTGGCCAGGTTTAGACTAGGACCGTAATATTATCGTAGTCCTACCCGGGGAAAATTTAGTCTAAGAGTAGTAAATGTCTTGCTTGGTTATGGTCATTTGCAAATGTCATTCTACACGAGAGTTTACGTCTTTTATGGTTGATTGTGAGAGTAGGTGAGATGCAAGCCTTCTAGTTGCGATATGATTACCGGGATTGATGTTCCCATCCGTTCTTATGGTGAGATGCAAGTCATAGGTATGAATGTGAAATTAGTAGCCATGTCCCGTGCAATGTTTGTTAACAGGTTTTCAAAGTAATGGTTATGGTTTCCATTCATATAATTTGTATTGATTGATCCTTTATTTATCTACTTCATATGATTCGGATTCCAAATCTCATATCTATGTCATATTTCCTTGAAATGCATGCTCTTGTCTAGATGACTGTATTCTTCTTCCATATTATTTCATTATCTTACATGAATAGTTGAGTCTTTATTATGCTAATGTTGATCTATCTTGTTCCATCTTATTTAATTGCCATGTTTAAATATAAACTTGATACTCGTGTCTTTTGTAAGTATCTTACATAATTTACTTAATTCAGTTCTTTGTTATGTTCATTTTGACAATTTGTGGCTGGGAGAACCTTGAGTTACTCCCCACTAACTGTGGCTTTCATGTTTACATGAATGACAGGTTTGTGAAGATGCATTTGTGGGGTTTAGACATGTGAGCTAGCGAGCACCTTGGACTAGTAGTCGGTTTATTAGGATTGCTTAGAGTCACCTTTTATCGTATTGTCATTCGAGGGATATATATTCCCTCATCTTGAATATCACGTTTGTAGAAACTTAACTTTATTTCCGCATTCTTTATTTATGTTTTAGATTTCTTTGAACCCGCGTTTTAAATTTTAAAATTGTGGACAGCGGGGGGCCCACGGGGGCGCTTGGGAGGAAGAGAACAAGCGTTTGCATTTTTGTTGGAGTCGCCACCAATTTTTATGGGAAATTGGAACCGTTCGAATACCTCGTGTCATGTCAAGACACAAAGTGAAGACATGAACACTAAGCAATCGTTACCCTTAGCATTCTATGTCTAGAATGACTCTCGTGGATGCCAATGAACACGGATGTTCACAGAGATCTGGAGTAAGGGGTGAGGGTACGTATTAGAAAGCTCTTTTGATCGAACACCTAATCCCGCCCGCCTCGATAGCGGCCTCTACTAATGATTAGGGAAATTATTCATACTCGATATATTGTCGGCTATATGCATGCAATGAAACATCCAACGTTTTCATCCTAACATGTGAAAATTAACTAAGTCGGTGGACAATTAATTTAACATACAATTGGGTCGAAGTAGGATTTAATGCTCAATTACATGTGAAAGCATACAAATGAATCATACAAATGCGATAAATATTACAACGATAGAAAATTACAACAATTAAAATTACAATAATTACAATGGATTAGGCGATTTATGTCGAAAATACCTTTAAAACGGATAATTTGAGAAAACGAATAAAAGAATAAATTAACGAACAGGTCAGCAGGTGATAATATGATTAATAGTCAATTATACGTAAGCTAAATAACTAAGTCAAGGCAAAAACGGAGTTTAGGGACAGAATTCAACCCGGAACAGGCGCAACAGAGCTGCGTCTCTTGGAATAGGCGCAGCAGTTGCTGCGTCTGTTCCTGACCTGAATTCTGGCTGTAAAGCCGGAATCGCGTGTTGTTAATACTCATTGGTAAATTTAATGATTGATTAAATTATTTACTCGGATGAAAGTGATTAATAGGATTAATTACATATGATTAAGGGGTCATAAAACAATAAACATGGATAAGACGGAATTAAGACGGATTATTTACATGAAAGAATGATTGATTAGTGACATGCGTGAATGAAATAAACTAAACAAGATGGAGTGATGACAAATTAATGACGAACATGCGATGAATATGACAATAGACAGATGAAAATATATCAAAGGTCGAATTCCAGAAACTCAATATGAACAAATTGAATTTCTACAACCCGGATTTAGTTTAATGACGAAAACCCGCAAATATGAGATTATAAGGGATTTAAGTCGGATTTATGAGGAATAAAACGTGTTAAAGATGATAATTAATATACATGTGAAATTATGATGGTTTTGCAACAAAGAATTGACAAGAAACAAACGAAAACAAATAAAACAACGAATTACAGAGGACGGAGGAAGAAGAAAAGAAGCAGGAACTGCGGCAGCCTCACGAAGAGGCGCAGCAGGAACTGCGCTCCTTCGAAGAGGCGCAGCAGTTGCTGCGTCTTTTCTCGACGTCTGTCTACTGGAAACCCGTAAAAAGAGGTTTTTAACAAGGCTTTAGAAATCGGTTTTAATTGGTATTTTCGACATAAACCTTACATTAGTGATACAAAAGGTAAATAACAATAATAAAAGAGAGATTATACACCCTCAGACTTACATGTTTGACGAAACGAGAAGGACTAAGATATCGATTAGTGATGCTCGACGCGAATGTAAAGAAAGTGCCCTCGTAAGAGGAAAACGATTAGATTAATTAAGTTGATTGATTGTGGAGTTGGTCAAATTGGTCGGTCATGCAAACGAGCCTGGTACTCAGAAGGATCCGAGCTTACGTGGTCGAAAGTTCAAGCACATAGACGCCAAAAAGTAAGAACAAAGGTCTAGAATGCAAAGGGAGAAGAGAAGGGCGGACACTCGCGTGAGAAATATGAGGAGCGAAGGCTCCTATTTATACTAATCACGTGAAGGAATTAGGGTTTCGGAGACTCTTTGGAAGTGAATCTCGGAAAGATATGAAAAAGATACGAAAATTACGCAGAAAAGGACCTGGGAAGAGGCGCAGCAGCCACTGCGTCTCTTGGAAGAGGCGCAACACCTGCTGCGTCTGTTCCCAAGTGGTTTCCTCCTGCGGAAGAAAGATTTCCGTGTTTAAGTTATGGTAGGACGGAATAATTTGGTTTTCCTTAATATCTTATGTGAATATTACGGAAAATTGTTTACCAAAGGATAAAGATTGTGAAATATTTATAAAATATGGAATAGAAATATCCGGAACATTCCAGAACATTCTGACTCGGGATTTAACGGTTATCAGAAAATGAAGACGGTTTTAGGCCCGGACTCCAAATGTACTCTAATTACTGTCAAAACGACCGTATCGGCACGTAGATGACAACTAAGAGGTAGACATTAATATTTGAGCAATCACTTGACGATAAACTTACGAACTGTCACAAATCGTTCCGCATAGCAAACATGTGGCCCAATCATCACCGGGTGGTTTGCGAGAGGTGCAGAAATGAGGTATATACAGAGCCCCCACTTTGACTGAGGCTTGGACAAGGCAAAAGTCAAAGTATAGCCATCAGGTCAATCAAAGATTACAACCTGACGACTATGGCGACGCGAGGCGGCTCAAGGGGTCTGAGCCAAGGACCTATCGTCGGGAACATTTTAGAGTTTGTCGACTATCGGGGAGGGTCGTTTAAAGTCCATTAGACTACGTAAGGAGGCTCTTGACCATAAGAAGAAACCATACCTGAAACTTCTTCTCGAGATGCTTCCGGAGGTGCATGGGAGCTATTGAGCTAAGGTCAAGCGTGGGAGCTAAATAAGGTGAGTAGCAGGACACAGGCGGGAACTGCCGAGAGGAGACTGCTTGGGTAGTCTTCGAGAAATAATTGCGAATAGCAGGACACAGGCGGGAACTGCTGAGAGAAATAATTGTGAGTAGCAGGACGCAGGCGGGAACTGCTGAGAGGAGACTGCTTGGGTAGTCTTCGAGAAATAATTGCGAGTAGCAGGACACATGCGTGAACTGCTGAGAGAAAACAATGTTGATCTCCATGTCTTGAGAGGGAAAGTATATCCGCTTACTCTCGTTATAACGAAGGCGTGTCGAAACACCTGTGAAGGAATGAATGTTCGTTGCGACAAGCAAAGGTCTTGGAAGCAATAAATAATGTGCAACAGTCTGCTGCTGGCTTGGAAAATGCGGGCCGGAACGGAAGAAAATCGTCAAACGGACCAAAAGGATAAAATAGCATCGGGGAAGAGGCGCACCAAAGATGGGCCCACAAATAACGAACTCATAACGAATTTTTGAAAATTCGTATGGAGGGAACACAAGAAAGAGGCGCAGCAAGAGCTGCGTCTCTTGCAAGAGGCGCAGCGCCTGCTGCGTCTATTCCCCAAAGTGTATTTCCTGCGTAAAAACGCGATAATCAAAAGGGGTTGCGTTCATTATTTCGAAACATAATTCACACATTTCTCTCTCAAATCTTCACCATTTCCGCCAAGGTTTGATCCAAAAGCTTGCTTTAATCATGACTAATCAAGGTATGTGTCTCCTTCTTGCATTAATCTTCGGTATTTGTCCAATTTTGGATCGAAAAATTTTAGGGTTTATGACCCAATTGATCGAAAATTTGGGGCTTTTCCCCCAAATGCATTTGTCTTGTCAAATTGATATTAGAAATGGATAATTGGTAATATAAGGAACATAACCATGTATTTGTCTCGAATTTTCGTTGAGTTTTGAGCCTTTGAGTGAAATTTGAGACGATTTCACAGCTAAACCGTAAATTGCTTCGAAAATAGCCTTAAGATTGCCCATTTGCGATTAAACTTGATATTTGGGATCCTTGGATGATGGGTAAACTTTCTACCACCTCGGAATTTCGGTTTATGACAGCTTTTTCAGGACACTTTTCTAGGGCATAATCGCCGTTATAACGAAATGCTGCCGAAATTTCGACTCGAACCCAAAACTAGGCTTCAAATTAGGCTTGACTTGACCCAAATTACCACATGAGTGATCGGGTTTGTGAGAATACGGCCAAAGATGGCGAGAAAAGAGCGATTTCAGGGCTTCCGAAGGCTCGAAAATCCTTTAGCTAAGGCTTGTCGTCACGTGACGCGGCCTAAATTTGCTTTAATGATGCAGGTGATGAGGCTTCTACTTCTGGGAGGACTCCCATGGAGATAGACGTTGCTGCTGTCGAGGAGGCTTTAGAGCAGGCCTTCACCGCCGCGGTGATGGCTACTGGGGACGAGGTCCATGAGGAGGAGGCTGTCGAGGAGGAGGAGGCCCCGAGACGGGCCAACGTTGGGCGAGGAGGTCGTCACCGAGAAGAGCTCTGCGTGGCTGAGACCGGGAGAGTAGGCACTTGCTGTGGGCTGCAGAGGGTCACCTGTCCTACAGGACGGTGAAGAGTTTGGTAAATAGGAATTCACTACTCATCACCCATCTTCTTTCATTCATTTGTTCATATCTCTCCCCATTTCATTCAAAACTAAAGATAACTTTTGTTTCAAATCATAATAGGAGGCCGGGAACATCAGGTCGTTCCCGGGCTACACGACAGCGATGGAGTGCTACGAGCGACTGTCGGCGGAGGAGCGCGCCATGATCGAGCGCGGAGTGTTCGGTTCTTTGGTGCAGGCCTGGAGGGGTATCACGAAGAGGAAGCTGCGGGCTAACCTTAGCCTGGTCCGCGCTTTCTTGGACCGATTCTGGGATACGACTTCCACGTTTCACATGCCTTTTGGTGAGGTGGGAGTCACTATGGAGGACTACGGCATGATCCGGGCGCCGTATGGGGATCGAGGCGTGGAGTGGCGGAGAGCGCCATGAGGGTGGACTCGGTCGAGGCTAGGAGGTTGATCGGCTGGAACTTGTCGCCGAGGGTCATCACGATCTTGGGTTTGGTACCCAGCTCCTACGTTCGAGACTACTTTGCGGGAAAGATCCCGACGCTGGTGACGATTGACAGGAGGGAGACGTCTCCTCCTCCCTGTACAGCTGAGCAGAGGGCTTGTTTGTGGCTCTGGTGGTTTCTGTCTTCGATTTACCTCGGAGACAAGGGCGAGAGGTCGTCGACTTAAGCTTATTCCCTTCCTTTCGACTCCGAGCTCCCTAGGGCGTTGGGGACTGGTCATTCTTTGGTTTTGCGGTCCTCATCCGCTTCATGAGGGCCATGGTTCGTCCGGAGTTGATGGAGAAGGGGACTTCTCCTGGCGCTGTCGGACCTGGACTACTGTTGGAGGTATGAACCTTCATTTAGATCAAAATCAATTCTTTTCCTTACCAAATTACGAAAGATCGTCATTGACTATCTTGCCTCGCAAGCGTGGGTGTACTCCTACTTCTCGGGCCTCGCGCCCAAGAGGACAGAGCCGCTGGAGAAGGCCTATCCCGTGGTGAGGGATTGGGTGATGTGCAGGACGAAGAGCAAGCGTTCTTCTCACGGTGTCTACCGGCGGGACGTGAACGCTCTTCAGCTAGACAGCGTAAGCATCTCACTTATATTCATTTGCTTCTATATTGCTTTTAAATTGATCATAAGAATGATTCCTTTGTTTATCTTGTTCCAGTGGGTGCCCAGGCCTTGGGCGGATTACGCTGGAGCGCCTCCTTTTGTGGGTGAGGTCCTTCGACCTAGGAGCTCGAGCCGGCTGCTGTTGAGGACGTCAATGGGTCCTGTGTGGTACTTGGGCGAGTGCTTGGCTCGTCAGTGCTCTCGGGACGTGTTGACGGTTCCCATCGACCCTCCTAGAATGATGTTCAGGGAGCCTTCTGAGGCGGAGAGGGAGGCGGACTTGGCTGGAGCTAGTGGTAACGCCCTCCTTCTTCCTGGCGAGGACTACTCGACGTTCCTCTACGGGAGGCTGGCGTACTAGCTGGTAGTGGTGAGCATTTTTCGCCCTTTCTCTTTACTTGATTTTTTTGAGAACTATGATGAAAGATCATCTGTTAATGAGAAACATTTGGTTTTGCAGGAGGTGGAGGCGGCGGGCATCGAGCCCCCAGAGTACCCCGAGACCCTCGAGTACACTGACGCGACCGGGAGGACGACGATCTCCGAGCTGCGTGACTTTGACGTGGCTATGACGGATGCTGGCCTGGACGACTGGTAGCATCTGATTCGGAGGGTGAGCCTCTAATTTTGTGTGACTTTTGTGTAAGAACACATTTGATTGAGTTTGTTCAATTATTGAGAACTTCTTTTGAAAATACAGGTCGCGCCGTCTCGGTTCGTGGCGTTATGGAGGGTGGCCAACCGGCTGCGAGCTACTGCCGTCGAGGCACTTATCGGCGGCCGAGGCCGTCAGGTATGAACCTTGTGACTGTTCTATTTTTGAATTTTGATTTCCAACTTTCTTGAAACGATTGACATGAGCCAATTTTGTTGTTTACAGGGTGACTGCGACCTGGAGCGAGAGTTGACCCAGTCTCGGGAGGAGACAGTTCGCTTGTTGAGGGAGCTCGAGGTTCGAGACGCCGAGATTGCTGCTCTTGCGGCAAGGGTTGCAGAGCTGGAGGGCGACCAGCAGTAGTTTTGTGCAGTTTTTGTTTGTTTGTTGTATTTTGTACATTTGTACATTTGTATATACATATGGCTTTTAATTAGCGCAAAACGAAAGACTCAAAAAAATGCAAAAATTTGCAAAAATTTGCCGGAAATGACCGGACGGTAGGGAGGGTTACCCCCTAAAAAAAGAAAAAACATAAATCTATAAGTTAGAAGAAATGAAATAAATGTAAATTGAAATGAGAATTATTTCCTGAAATGAATTAAGAAAATGAAAATTATTTCCTAAAATGAAAATGAAAATTATTTCCTAAAATGAAAATGTGCAAGTGTGGTAAAATGACAAAAATGTCGGTGTCGCCTCGAAATGCGTGCCGCGGATTAGGAAACTGAAACATGGTAATTTTCGCGTATTTACCAAAACAATAACCCGTAGGAATAGGAAATTATTCGTCATGGAATTAGGAAAGATCCAACGCGGAAAATCACGAAGTGAAGGCGAGGAAGAGGCGCAGCATGAGTGCGTCCCTTTGAAGAGGCGCAGCAGGTGCTGCGCCTATTCCCAGGTGGTTCTGTTCTGGCAGATTTTTGGAAACAGAATTTAGTATAAATAGGAACGTCGATGGAGCTTTTATTCACACAATTCTTCCGTCTCTTCTTCGTCTTATAACATAAAATTCTCAAAATAAACTCTTCATCATGAATACTTTGGAGACTCGCTTGAAGGAATGGACCAACGAATTTTAGAACATGGAGAAATATGATATGGGTGCCTATAATCTTGGGTCGTTGTTGAGTTTAAAACTCATCAAGGTTGTCAAACCGTTCTTGGATGCTTGTCTTGACTATTGGGACCCGAATTACCATGTTTTTGCGTTTCCTGGAGGCGATATTTGCCCATTTCCTGAAGAAATTGCCGCTATTGGTGGGTGGGACCCTGAACACTTGCCTGCCATTCCTTCTACTTCGCAAGGGTACAAGAGCAAATTTAGAGACTTGCTTGGGTTGACTAGACTTGAGGTGGATCGTCTAGTGACTTCGAAGGGAGTGCGAATGTTGGATTTTATAGATCGATTCATCAACAGGGCCGACCCCACCGTTTCTTAGGTTGCTAGGCGGGGGGCATTTGGTTTTTGCTTGTTGCATGTGTATATCTTCCAAGGGCATGTTGATGAAGACTTGAGAGGTGATCCCCGTCTTCTGGGCCTTGTTGAGCAAATGGAGCTACGCAGAAGCCCAGCTTGTTTATGCTTAGGAGAGATCCTGTTGGGCTTGGATAATAGGAAAGCCAATCGTGACCTACCGTATTTGAGGAGTCCCGTCATTCTGCAGGTAAAAGACACATTTTTTTCTCTCTTCTCTTCTTTTTTTTTCGTCTTTTTTTTTCTTTCTTTTTTTTTCTTTTTTTTTCGTCTTTTTTTTCGTCTTTTTTTTTTTGATGTCTAATACCCGCTTTTTGTAGGTTTGGCTTATGGAAGGGCTCCGATTGATCGAGCCCCCAGTTCATGTTCCTTCCTATCATGCTCGTTCCATTGCAATGAGGACTAGGTTTTACATAGTGGACTTCACCCGAGTCTGCAATTATTGGGAGAACAAACTAAAGAGAAATGATGGTCCCTTGATTAGGTGGATTGTGCCGTGGTGGCATCTCAAATATGTCACTGGAGTGTCTTCTTTGGATCCTACTCGGTCCGTGCGCATTCCTGGCTTGGAGTTTATGGTGTGCATCTTCCCGGAGAGGCTAATGACACAGGTGGGACTGAAACAGACAATCCCTAAACTTGATACTGTCCCGCAGACTGCTGTGGCGCTTACTACAGAAAGCCGAAGAGAGTGGGCCATTAAATGGGCTCAAAGAAATGTATGGTTCTTGAACTCTTCTGCAAATGCCTTGTGGGTGTCGGATTCTTATCTGCGATGGAGGAAAGCTACTACTCCGGAAGAGCGCGAAAGATTGAGGAAGCGCGAGCCCGTTGACTATAAGGTGCGCGAGGTAGAGAAAGAAAAAGAGAAGCATTTGACTGAGGGAGAGGAAGAAGCCGGGTTTCGAGTCGTTCATCCTTCGAAGAAACCGAAGACCTCTCCTGTCGTAGAGATGGTGATTGGCAAGAATGGAAAGTCTAGGCCTCGAGAAAGACCTTTGGTGATTAGGTCCGAAGTGGTGCAAGAGCGTCCGGCTCGAGGTCGTGACAAGAAATATGACAAGAATGACAAGGGCAAAGGGAAGATGGAGGAATAGCCCGAGTCTTAATTTATTATTTGTTATTATTATTATTTTATTGTTTTAATAAAAAGGTGGGGTTTTTAGAATCCTAGCCTATTCTATTTTTATTATGTAGCGTACTATTATTATTAGAAAATGAAATAAAAAGGTTAAATGGTTATGAAACCGTTGTGATCTTCTATTTATTATCCTTGTCGAATTCCAAATGCAATGCAAATGTCCTTCTATTTACATTTTAAATATAATGGGTTGTATCCTATGAAGGATTGCCTACGTATTCACTTAAAAAAATGAAATCAAACCCTTGCGCGTAGTTCAAGTAAATGTAAAAGAATAATTGTTCTAAGCAAGAGCTTGTAGTGAACTTAGAAAATAAGCATGAGCTTTTTGCTTATTCTGAAGGTGCAAATTTAGTTTATTTGATGATATGAGGATGACAAATTTGTCAAAATGCAAGAGCACAGTGACATTAGCTTATTTCAGCTTGGTCAGGGGCCGTTTATTTAGTGCCACAAGAGCGACACGTGGGGTTACGCGAGGCGCGTTTTTGTTCCTATTCTAGGCATAGTACCGCTTTAGTTGGTCAAGGTTTGTTGGGTTTCAAAACTCATTCCCGTCTAGGTCTGTGATTCTAACCGTACCCCATGGAAGTATGGATTTGACTAGAAATGGTCCGGCCCATTTAGGTTTGAATTTTCCCTGTGGGTCGACAGGTAGAAGAGCTCTAACCGATTTAAGTACTAAATCTCCTTCCTTGATGTTCCTTGGCCTAACCCTTTTGTTGAAAGCTCGTTTGATACGTGCTTGATATGTTTGGACGTTATGCAAGGCGCGTAGCCTACGTTCATCCAGGAGGATGAGTTCTTCATATCTATCCCTCTTCCAATCGGCTTCTGGGATTTGAGTTTCGAGTAGGATACGCAAGGATGGTATCTCTAGCTTGACTGGTTGTACGGCTTCCATGCCGTAAGTCAAATAGAAAGGAGTAGCCCCAGTGGGCTTCCTAACAGATGTACGATACCCCCATAAAGCAAAGGGTATCTTACTTGGCCAATCTCGATAGTTGTCAATCATTTTCTTGAGAATTGTGACAACGTTTTTGTTTACCGCCTCTACCGCGCCGTTAGTCTGCGGTCTATAGGGCGAAGAGTGGTGATGCCTAATTTTATACTTGGCTAGCAATTGCTCAGTCTCAGCTTGGAAATGTGATCCATTATCACTAATGATCTCATGTGGGCAACCGTATCGACAGATGATGTTGTTTTGTATGAACTTTGCTACATTTTTAGCCGTGAGACTGGTGTAGGAAGCTGCTTTTACCCATTTGGTGAAATAGTCGATTGCCACTAAGATGAAACAGTGACCTCCTGTTCCGGCTGGGGTTATCTTCCCGATTATGTCAATTCCCCAAGCAGAAAATGGCCAAGGAGATGTCATTGTATAGAGCAATGAAGGAGGGACATGTTGTACATTCCCGAAGATTTGGCAATTGTGGCAATGTCTTACGTATTTGATGCAATCGGATTCCATTGTTGTCCAATAATACCCCAAACGTGTGATTTTCTTTGCCATCATGGGCCCACTCATGTGAGGACCGCATTCTCCATCGTGGACTTCTTCCATCACCTTCCGCGCCTGTGAATGATCAAGGCAACGTAGGATTACACCAAGAGGTGTTCTTTTGTATAACTCTCCTTGCATGAGAACGTATTGAGAAGCTAGTAGGCGTATAGCACGTTGTCCCCTCTTGTCGATATAGGGTGGATAGGTTCCATTGAGCTTAAAATTCAGGATTGCTTGGAACCAGGGTTCCTGTGCGATTTCTTCTTCGTCGGTGATTTGGTGGACATAAGCCGGCTCTGACCGTCGTTCGATGCACAAAGGCATTTCCACCATGTGATCTGGCATATTAATCAAAGACGCAAGTTTCGCAAGAGCGTCTGCGAATTGATTTTCTTCCCGAGGTAGGTGTAGATACGTCACGTGATCAAAGAATTGGGCAACTTCGTCTATTCTGGCTTGATAAGGTGCTAGGCTTTCGCTTCGAATTTTCCAAGATCCCGTAACTTGGTTGATGATCAGGGATGAATCTCCATGTACTCGGAGGTTTTTAATGCCTAAGCTCACTGCCGCTTGTAGTCCAATGAGACAAGCTTCGTATTCTGCAGCGTTATTTGTCACCTCGAAGTCGAGTTTGACAGCAATTGGTGTATGCTCGCCTTCAGGAGAAATGAGCAACACCCCTATTCCAAATCCTCTTAAGTTTGAAGCTCCATCAAAATAAAGGTCCCAGGATTCTACGTCAGTTTGGAGTATATCCTCGTCTGGAAATGACCAAGTGTCTATCGTTTGTGCGTCATTGATGGGATTTTCTGCGAAGAATTCGGCAACGGCGCGCCCTTTTATTACTTTCAGAGGCACGTATTTGAGGTCAAATCCTGAGAGCATCAAAGTCCATCTTGCTAGGCGTCCATTGAGGATGGGCTTCTCGAAGAGGTATTTGACTGGATCTATTTTGGAGTATATTTTGACGGAGTAGCTAAGCATGTAATGGCGTAGCTTCTTCGTTGCCCACACAAGAGCGAGGCATGTCTTTTCGAGCTGTGAGTATTTGTACTCGTACTCCAAGAACTTCTTACTAAGGTAGTAGATAGCTCTTTCTTCACTTCCTACGGTTTGAGCTAGCATGGAACCCATGGCTGTTTCGGTTATTGTGAGATATAAACCAAGAGGTTGATCTCGTTGTGGTGGCATGAGCACTGGTGGTTTAGCCAATATCTCTTTGATTCGGTCGAATGCCTTTTGACAATCATCATCCCACATGGTGTGATCCATTTTCTTGAGTTTCTTGAAGATAGGCTCGCAAATCATGGTGAGTTTCGATATGAATCGACTTATATATTGCACTTTTCCCAGGAATCCTCTGACTTCTTTTTCTGTTTGAGGTTGTGGCATTTCGATTAGAGCCTTGATCTTGGAAGGGTCTATTTTTATACCTCGGCTAAACGTATCCCGGGAGTTTGCGGATGTTACTCCGAATGTGCATTTCTGAGGATTGAGCCTCATGTTGTACTTTCGTATCCTTGTGAAAAATTTGCGAAGGTTCGCAATATGCCCTTCTCTATCTTTGGATTTGACAATCATGTCATCTACGTATACCTCAACTTCTTTGTGCATCATGTCATGTAAGAGTATAGTTGCGGTGCGTTGATATGTAGCTCCGACGTTGATCAATCCGAATGGCATGACCGTATAGCAATAGGTTCCCCATTGAGTGACAAAGGCGGTCTTATGCAAGTCTTCTATGGCCATCTTAATTTGATTATAACCTACATACCCATCCATGAAGGATAGTAATGCGTGGTCTGCAGTATTGTCCACCAATATGTCGATATATGGTAGAGGAAAGTCATCTTTAGGACTTGCTTTGTTTAAGTCCTTGAAATCAACACAAACACGGATTCTCCCATCCTTTTTGGGTACGGGTACTATGTTGGCTACCCAGTCAGAATACTCGGAAACTTTGATGAACCCGGCTTTGAATTGCTTGTCAACATCTTCCTTAATCTTGAGAGCCCATTCTGTTCTCATTCGTCGAAGCCTCTGTTTTACAGGTTTAAAACCTGGCTTAATTGGGATTCTATGTTCGGCGATATCCATGTCGATCCCTGGCATGTCTTTGTAGGACCAAGCGAAAACATCTTTGAATTCGTTTAGGAGGTCTATGAAATCGGCCCTTTCGGTAGAGCTCAAGGTAGTCCCTATCCTAAGTTCTTGAGGTTCTAGTTCGGTTCCAACATTGATGGGTTCGGTGTCCTCTATTACTGGTCCCCCTTCCCCTTCCTGTAGTATTTCTTTGGCTACGTAGGGAGGTATTTCGATCGAGTCTGGGTCTTGGTCATCCTCAGTATCATCATAAACAGAATTGCACTCAAGATAACACAAAGAGTAAGCAGAACCTGATTTATTCATATTAAAGTTTGAGTAAAGTTGAAACAAAGAAGCCAACTGATCCATGGTCAGTGGCGGCAAAGGGACAGTGGTTGGGACATTTCCCGAACTAGTGTGACTACTCGAGGCTAAGCTAAGAGAAACAAAGGGAGTGGGGATGACGACAGGAGGAGACTCTCTAATGACTTCTCTAGACTCCGACTCTGACTTCGACTCCGACTCGAACTCATCGTCTTCCGGTTCTCCTTTGAACATCTCTCCTTCTCCAGTGGTGAGCTTGAAGAGTCTTCCTTGATTGTTGGTCCATTTGATTGATTTTCTCAATCCTTTCTGTTGACTTGCGTTGGTTTCTGTGATTAACGCGGTGGGGTTGAAACGATCGTCTTGAAGTATCATGGTAATGATCTCATCCTGCGCGGCCCTAACAAATCGATCTTCTCCAAACAATAGGCTAACAACTTCTTCGTCTAAGCAAGGTGCTTGACGGGTTTTGACGGTAGGAACCGTTTCTGGAGGGATGAAGTAGCAATCGTGAAAGATCTCGATTCCGGCTAGCTTCCTCTCGAGATAATGCCAAGGTTCGGGAAATCCGTGAAAGAGTTCTAGACTTCCTTCCTTAACAAAGTACCCATTTAGGGTAGGGAGATAGGGTCGCATTTGGACTCCTATATGCTTACGATTTTGGACTTGAGCGAGCATTTCGAGAACCTCTTCTTTGGTGGGTTTGTACCCTAGTCCAAGTGGTATCCTTTTTTAGTTGCCTTCCTTGTATGGGGCGAAGGTGTTTCTTCGGGTAGGGTTCAAAGGCATTCCAGGGAAGTATCCCTGGGTTTTGAGCATGTGGTTGACCACCAAGTTGGAGTAGGGATCATAGTATAAGGGTGCCAATTCGCTTTCTATGACACTTATGCTTTGGAAGCCCCCAAGTTCGTATACGGGATCTGCAAGGACTTGATTGTTTGACTGCTTTTCGATTATTACCTTGATGGGTGATGAAGTGATCGTCACTACTTTGCCATTTAGTGGGATCTTATTCTTTTGATGGAGGGTGGATGTTACCGCTTTGGAAGCGTGAATCCAAGGTCTTCCTAGAAGTATGTTGAAGGAAGCTTCGATGTCCACTATTTGGAAGTTAACCTTTCGTTCAATTGGCCCTGTGGCTATGGTTAGGTTAACAAGTCCTACCACCTTTCGTCGTGTACCCTCATATGCACGCACACCTTGATTGGTAGGAGTCCAATCCGACTCTTTCATGCCTAATTTGTATGCCGTTTTGAGGGGTATGACGTTGACCGCGGAGCCATCGTCTACCAAGGTCATTGGCACATTTTTCTTTAGACAAATTACAGTGATGTAAAGAGCTAAATTGTGACTAGCGCCAAAAGGTGGCAAATCTTCGTCTGAGAAAGTAATAGGATTACTTAGCTTTGGTGATTCTTAGAAGACCAAGTTGACTACATCTTCGGGTGTCGAGTTATGTGCTACATTTAGTTTGGCCAAAGCTTGCAGTAAAGCTTGGCGATGTGGGAATGAGCTCGCTATTAATTTCCAGACTGAAAGATCAGCCTTTGTCTTTTGTAATTGCTTGAGCAAATGGTCGGTGGGGTCCTCTTCGTTATCATTTGGTGTGACAACGTTGGTTGGACCATTTTGAGTAGTGCTTTGATATTGACGACCCGAACGAGTTAGGTGATCCACATCTTGGTCTTCACCGTTTTGGACTATTTCCTTGACTAGAGAGTTCTCAATGAGGTACTCGTCTTTATCGTCGTCGGCCCAAACCCCATTGATAGTAGCTAGTTTCCTCATTCTTATGATTTCATCCTCTAGTCGTATGATTTGGTCGACTAGTTTATCTACCACGGCGACTATTTCTTGCATAGTAGCGTTTTGAGAGAAGATCAGTGACATATGCTCTTTGGGTGTTGTGTTGGGATTGCGTAAAGTTGTCACCATATTTCCTAATTCCCAAACTTGTCTATCCACACTTCTTGCCCATGTAATGAAATCGGAAATGGTAGGAGAGATAGTAGAATAGAACCCTTCATTCTCGATTGCATGGATTTCATCTTCGATTGGAGAAATGAGGTGTGAGCAATCTAAGGTAGATTCGTCACTTGTAATCACTAGAACTCCAAGAGGATTCTGAGTGTTGTTGGGTTTACCTCCCGGCGGTATTGGCAATCGACCATCTTCAATCATGTCTTGAAGCACATTTTTCAATTTGTAGCATTTTTCTATGTCGTGCCCCTTGCCCTTATGGTATTCACAGTAGGAGTTCTCGTCCCAGAATTTGGATTTCCTTTCGGGTTCGGGAGTAGGCCCAATGGGTTGGAGTTTGCCTTGCTTCATTAACCTTTTTAGAGCGTTGGAGTAAGTGTCCCCAAGATTTGTGAATTTCCTTGGTGGAGTAGTTTTCTTGGATGGCTCGAGAAGGTTAACTTCATCTGTCTTGCTAGTGGAGCCGTATGAACGACTTGTTGAGCCTTGATATCCTCGACCTACCGTTTTGGACAAGAGTCCTTTACGGATGTCATCTTCAATCCTTGTCCCTAGTACGGTTAAGTCCTTGAAAGTTTTGATATTTTGGTATCTCAAATGATTAGCATAGATGGGTTTGAGATTGTCCATAAACTTCTCCACAAGGGTAGCCTCATCCGAGCGTTCAACTAGTTGGGTACTAGTCTTCCTCCACCTACTTAGGAAGCCGGTGAATCCTTCTTTGTCATTCTGGGTAAGAACCTCTAGAGTGCGCATGTTAACTTGGATCTCGGCATTATCCGCATATTGTTTAGAAAACTCGATTACGGCATCTTCCCAAGTAGCGACCTTCTTGTGTTCTAAGGAGTAGAACCATTGTTTCGGGATGGTGTCAAGAGATGAAGGAAAGATCCTTAAGAACATCTCGGGTTTGATGCCTTTGATAGACATGTAATCCTTGAAGACACGGATGTGGTTCAAAGGGTTCTCGTGCCCCTTGAATTTAGGGATATCCGTCATATTGAAGTTGGTTGGTAATTTGGCATCGACGACCTCGTAATTGCGATTGTTCGCCCTATAAATGTCATCCCCTTTAAGCTACATCAATTGCTCCTCTATGTATTGGAGTCTTTTCTCAGCTACAGTTAGTCCTATGGGAGGATTTTCATCCCTGGATTCATCCGCGGAGTCACCTATTACTTTACTTTCATGGGGAGGCAACCTTCCCTCTACGGCATAGATCCGTCCCTCGATGGTCTCAAGGCGATCATGGACTTGGTCCTGGGTATCTTGGATACGGGCTAGCGCGGCTAGGATTCGATCATTACCATCTTGAAGTTGGTGGAGGTTTGTTTTGCTGGATCCAGGCATCTTGAAAACTGGATAAGAGATCGATGACGAATCAAAACACGATCGACCATTCTAACACACTTACTAAAAGAAGAAATGTTTTAACTCATGAAGTGGGTGTGTGCCACTTGTGTTGAGTGAGCTTTGAAGAAAAGACAAGGTTTTGAAAATGTGTATCCTAGTCAACTATAGTGTAGTTGTAGGAGTGGACTCGAAGTGAGGTTTTGAAATGGGCTTGTGACCCGAATTTTGACTCGACAAATGGACAGAGTTTTGACTGGGTTTTGCGCTAATCAATGGCCTCTTTTTTCGAAATTTTCATTAAAAGAAGGTTTTGATTTTTGCAAAATCGTCATGGTTTTGTTTAGAAATGGTGATCACGTAAGATACCAACATTCATACAAGCATTATAACGGGATGCTGAGTGCATTTAAAAGGGTTTTGGTTTAAAGGGTGGGTTGCCATACCGAACCATCAAACCCGAAGTCTGTGGAGAGGCTCGTACCAAACAAGAGTAAGGCCGATTCCTAGTCCATTTCCTCAAGTAGTGAAGGTCCTTGATACAAACAAGAGTAAGCATCATGGTATGGATGACGTCAATCGCTATCCATCCTTAGGCCCAAATAAGAATTAGGATCGTTTAGACGGGACGATTGGTCGAATGGGTTGGGTTGGGCCTAGGAAGGCCGAATAAAACGGTCTAGGAAGACCGAGTTATGAAAACCGACAATTGTCTTGTACAAATTATTCCCTAACCTTGTTCAAGTTTCACCCTTGGCTACACGTAAGTGTATTATCCCCAGTGAGTCGCTAAGCGTGGACGTGGGGGGCCCACGGGGCGCTTGGGAGGAAGAGAACAAGCGTTTGCATTTTTGTTGGAGTCGCCACCAATTTTTATGGGAAATTGGAACCGTTCGAATACCTCGTGTCATGTCAAGACACAAAGTGAAGACATGAACACTAAGCAATCGTTACCCTTAGCATTCTATGTCTAGAATGACTCTCGTGGATGCCAATGAACACGGATGTTCACAGAGATCTGGAGTAAGGGGTGAGGGTACGTATTAGGAAGCTCTTTTGATCGAACACCTAATCTCGCCCGCCTCGATAGCGGCCTCTACTAATGATTAGGGAAATTATTCATACTCGATATATTGTCGGCTATATGCATGCAATGCAACATCCAACGTTTTAATCCTAACATGTGAAAATTAACTAAGTCGGTGGACAATTAATTTAACATACAATTGGGTCGAAGTAGGATTTAATGTTCAATTACATGTGAAAGCATACAAATGAATCATACAAATGCGATAAATATTACAACGATAGAAAATTACAACAATTAAAATTACAATAATTACAATGGATTAGGCGATTTATGTCGAAAATACCTTTAAAACGGATAATTTGAGAAAACGAATAAAAGAATAAATTAACGAACAGGTCAGCAGGCGATAATATGATTAATAGTCAATTATACGTAAGCTAAATAACTAAGTCAAGGCAAAAACGGAGTTCAGGGACAGAATTCAACCCGGAACAGGCGCAACAGAGCTGCGTCTCTTGGAATAGGCGCAGCAGTTGCTGCGTCTGTTCCTGACCTGAATTCTGGCTGTGAAGCCGGAATCGCGTGTTGTTAATACTCATTGGTAAATTTAATGATTGATTAAATTATTTAATCGGATGAAAGTGATTAATAGGATTAATTACATATGATTAAGGGGTCATAAAACAATAAACATGGATAAGACGGAATTAAGATGGATTATTTACATGAAAGAATGATTGATTAGTGACATGGGTGAATGAAATAAACTAAACAAGATGGATTGATGACAAATTAATGACGAACATGCGATGAATATGACAATAGACAAATGAAAATATATCAATGGTCGAATTCCAGAAACTCAATATGAACAAATTGAATTTCTACAACCCGGATTGAGTTTAATGACGAAAACCCGCAAATATGAGATTATAAGGGATTTAAGTCGGATTTATGAGGAATAAAACGTGTTAAAGATGATAATTAATATACATGTGAAATTATGATGGTTTTGCAACAAAGAATTGACAAGAAACAAACGAAAACAAATAAAACAACGTACAGAGGACGGAGGAAGAAGAAAAGAAGCAGGAACTGCGGCAGCCTCACGAAGAGGCGCGGCAGGAACTGCGCTCCTTCGAAGAGGCGCAGCAGTTGCTGCGTCTTTTCTCGACGTCTGTCTACTAGAAACCCGTAAAAAGAGGTTTTAAACAAGGCTTTATAAATCGGTTTTAATTGGTATTTTCGACATAAACCTTACATTAGTGATACAAAAGGTAAATAACAATAATAAAAGAGAGATTATACACCCTCAGACTTACATGTTTGACGAAACGAGAAGGACTAAGATATCGATTAGTGATGCTCGACGCGAATGTAAAGAAAGTGCCCTCGTAAGAGGAAAACGATTAGATTAATTAAGTTGATTGATTGTGGAGTTGGTCAAATTGGTCGGTCATGCAAACGAGGCTGGTACTCAGAAGGATCCGAGCTTACGTGGTCGAAAGTTCAAGCACGTAGACGCCAAAAAGTAAGAAGAAAGGTCTAGAATGCAAAGGGAGAAGAGAAGGGCGGACACTCGCATGAGAAATATGAGGAGTGAAGGCCCCTATTTATACTAATCACGTGAAGGAATTAGGGTTTCGGAGACTCTTTGGAAGTGAATCTCGGAAAGATATGAAAAAGATACGAAAATTACGCAGAAAAGGACCTGGGAAGAGGCGCAGCGACCATGCGTCTCTTGGAAGAGGCGCACACTGCTGCGTCTGTTCCCAAGTGGTTTTCCTCGCGGAAGAAAGATTTCCGTGTTTAAGTTATGGTAGGACGGAATAATTTGGTTTTCCTTAATATCTTATGTGAATATTACGGGAAATTGTTTACCAAAGGATAAAGATTGTGAAATATTTATAAAAATATGGAATAGAAATGTCCGGAATATTCTAGAACATTCTGACTCGGGATTTAACGGTTATCAGAAAATGAAGACGGTTTTAGGCCCGGACTCCAAATGTACTCTAATTACTGTCAAAACGACCGTATCGGCACGTAGATGACAACTAAGAGGTAGACATTAATATTTGAGCAATCACTTGACGATAAACTTACGAACTGTCACAAATCGTTCCGCGTAGCAGACATGCGGCCCAATCATCACCGGGTGGTTTGCGAGAGGTGCAGAAATGAGGTATCTACAAAAATGTTTCAAAATTTCCTAAGATTCCGCATTTTCTTATTGTGCTTTCTTAGCCTTATTGCGGTGGTTCATACAAATGGTTGACATCACTTTGGCCATTCTTTGACTTGGTGACCCTTGTCACCACATTTGAAGCAACCAACGGTGGAACTAGACCTCTTTTTGGGAAAGCGTCGTTTGCTAGTCTTGTTATAGAACCTTTGAGAGTTACGACCATTAATCATGCCAACAATGTTCTTAGTGAATATTACATACTCATCATCTTCATCCTCCTCATCGCTTGAGAGAGCATTAAGAGCGAGTCCTTTCCCTTTAGAGCTTTCACTAGAGAGCTTCATGAGAGTTAACTCATGAGCCATGAGTGAGCCCATAAGTTCATTAAGGGAAAGCAATGAAAGGTCTTTAGCTTCCTCAATAGTCGCAACCTTCGGTTGCCACTTTCCACTTAAGCTACAAAGGATTTTACGAACTAAATCCTCGGATTCAAAATTTCTACCTAGACTCTTGAGGTCATTAACAATACTAGAGAAACGTGAAGACAAACTATTAATTGACTCATCTCTTCCCATGTTGAACATCTCATATTATTGCATGAGAAGATCAACATGGTACTTTTTGACTTGTGACGTTCCCTCATAAGCAATGCTTAGGGTGTCCCAAATTTCCTTGGCCGAGTTACATCCGGATATCCGGCTAATCTCTTGTTCACCAATGCCATATTGACGGATGGACATGGCCGTAGAGTTTTTTTCGACTTTCCTATCATCGGCCTTAACATACTTGTCCTCGCTTTTAGAGGTACTAGTGTCATCAGCATTAGTCACCGAAATAGCAAGTGGACCCTTTTAAATGTTTATCCAACATTCATAGTCCGCACTCTTGACATAGTGCTCCATGCGGTGTTTCCACCAGGCATAGTTCTCTCCCTTAAAGTTGGGATACTTAGTGTGTTTTGTATCGTCCATAACTATGGGATTAACTCTTTGGTTTTAACCAATATAAAGAGCAAGAGGCTCTGATACTAATTGTATAGTTAAGACGATAAACACGTTAGAGCAGGAGAGGTTGAATTTGGTGTACCTTTTAAAAATTTTCTTCTTTACTTGGTTAGAGGCTAACACAAGTAAGAGTTATTGAGTACAAACTTGAGAAACTTAATGGATTGTAAGTTCACAAGCGGTACGAAAGGTCTATGCAACAGTATGGATGATTGTTGCACAGCACTGGCAGCGAGATTGATAAATAAAATAGCAATGATAAGAGAACGTAAAATTAAATAAACAAACAAGACGATGTTTAAAAAATTGGTTCAGCTCCTACTCATGAGCCTAAGTCTAACCGTAATTTTATTGCTTTTTTAGAAATTTACTCAAAAACCACTACAATGAAAATAACTCGCCAACCAACCCCAGTTGCAATTTCTTGAAGCTACTCCGCTTCAAGACTTTCCCTTGCTTAAAGCTACTCCGCTTCAAGAATTAAGTTCTATCTCATAGGTTTACAGAGTCAGAATCTCAGTGGTTCACTTAAGAACGTGGAGAGTACAATTAAGACCTAAACACGAGAATCATTGAACATACTCTTTATGCAACGTGAAGTGGACTGATACTTGGAGAATTTGTAGCTTTGAAAAACAAATGAAGACTTTTGAAAACAAAAAAAAAACGGTTTTGCAAATGATTGAAGAACAAAACTTTAAATGCTGAAAAGATTTGCAAAGTGTTTTACAATGAATGCTCTTAATACTCTTAACAATAAATTATGTCTAAGGCTCCTTATTTATAGTGAAAGAGATGACCTAAGGTGGGTATCTTAGATAATATAATTATTAATAAATTAAGTAGCCTAAATTGATTGTAAGTATTAGGTGTTGCTTAAGCACACAAAAATCAGATTGCTTTAGCTCTTTTCAGGTTTTAAAACCCCAACACACTCGACAAGTGACAACTTACCACAAATAGTAAAAAGCATTAGTACTTGACTCCTTCAACTTTCCATTTATGTAAAAGTAAGATGCACAATTAAAGAGGAGTTGAATTGTTCAATTTGAGCTTTTTCATTTCTGAAATTATTTCAAAACTTTGTTTTTCAAATTTATAACCTTTTAGAATATTGCTTTTGAAAGGATTTTGAACACTTGTGAATTTTCCGAAAATTCACAATACGGTAGTATCAGAAACCATGGTGCAACAGTCACAAGAACTGTTGCATGATTTTACAATCACTTATGCTTAAAAGAGGATATATTTAACTACCTCGTTTACAACATTCATTTTAGGCAATGGCTTTTCTTGACTTGTATTTCATCTTGATCATCTTTGGGCTTCTTTGAACAATTATTGGATGCTTCAATTTGCTAAACAATTTAATTAAGAGGCAAACAATTAAATGACAATGAAACTTGGCATCATCAACCAAGTGTGTTATAACAAATAGTCTATACTTTGATGACCAAATAATCAGTAGCTGAAATCGTGGTTCATTTAGTTATTAGTAAGTCACAAGTTGTTAATTACAAGTAAGTCTACACTTTGTGATCTACCCTTAATTTAAAGGATCCGGGCCACGATTTTAGATGGGTGATCTAACTTAATTACATATATAATTTAGTGCTCAAGGATGAATGATATAATTCTCAAACTTAAATACATGAATCTTCAAAGATACTTATATATCAAGAAAAAGCAATAACACAACATCAACTATAGTCTTCAAAATAGTACTCGTGGATGCTAAATTATAAATTAAAGGATATATCTAATGCTAGTGCTAATCTAATCTAAGACTAAATCTAAAGTTCTAAAGATAGACTAAGTTGTAGTAGTTATTGTTTTAGTTGTGTGTCCTTTACTCGAGAAAATGCCTCCTTTATATTGAATTCTTCACCGGCTTCTTATAACTACTCCTTAGTGGGGAGCGGTTGAATAACCACTTGTGTTATCTAGAATCTGCTCCCGACCGCTTGAAGATTTCTCCTAGTCCAATGTTCGCTTCTTGGGCTTCTGTTCTTCTCATATATGGATGGACTACGTCATATAGGCCCAAATACTTAATCGTTAAGTAATTGACCAACACACCATTAAAATAATAAATTTAGTACCCTAACTAATTAATTGAGCGATGACAAATACCCCCAGCGTTCAGAGGTTCTTTGATACATAACCTTTGGATGGTGAATTGTCTTTTCGAGCTAAGCGCTTTGCTGACTTATGCTTGTGTGCCAAAAATCTCAAATTAAAATCCAAGCTTGCCAGGCTCTACAAAATCAGGTGCATACTACTAAACTCTTGCACTTTAATTTGGAGAAAATTTGCAGGATCATAAAGGATTCATCACATCCTAATGAGAATAAAGGATTAAAACATTCCTTGTTATTTTGTGTCATTCTCAAAGATTTTCCTTTTGTTTGAGATTAGTTTCTTCGTTGAAACCATTTTTTAAATGATGACCAAAGGAAGATCATTCTTCCTTTTTAAAGCATTATTTGTTCAGTGATTGTGTCATTATGGAATCCAGCGCTGAATTGCTTTTTCTTGCTTCATGGCGCTATGACCATTACTTTGGCCGATATCTGGTATTTGACTGGTCTCTCTCCAGTTGGTACTTTAGAGAACTATTTCTCTTTGGACAAGGGTAACCTTTCTAACGATGGTAAGAAGGTCAAGCATATCAATTTTGGGATAAATATTTTGATAATTCTAAAAGGGTTTTTATGAGGTCAAGCGTAAATTCCACGGTGACCTCGTTGAGCACGAAGAAGTCATCTTCCTCGCTTATCTGTTCTCTAGGGTCCATGTGCCAAATAATGGTGGATGCGTTCGTGGTTTTATTCCACTTGCCGCTGAAATTTTAGTATGCATGGGTCCCATACGTTTGGCGCCTTTAGTTTCAAGTTATTTTTATAGAATGCTTCGCAGTGTTTATGAGGTCGCTCGAAAAGATCCTGATGGTAAAAAAGATCCAGGCCTAACTTCTTTTTGTGGTGTAAGTGGCCATGTTTGAATTTTTTTCTTATTGGGTGATGCTTTACTAGTTACTACCCTTATCATAGCGTTGTTGACATTAAAAACTTCTTAAGGGGATCCCCCTACCCTGAGCGTCATAGTTACACAGAATTTTCCATTAACGTGACTGATGTAACTTTGTCTAAATCTGTAGACAATATTGTTTACTCCTTTCTTTCTTAAAAGAACTATTTATATGCAGTCACCCAATGTTATATTCTAGAAAATCAAATATCAAACTCTCCAACCTCTTTATTTAAGTTGTACTTGCCTCAATGGATGAAATTCATGGACATTCCTTATTCTTGATGATCCTACCAAGGAAGTTTGAGAATGTTTTCCGTGTCCTAGGGATTTGACTTGCTCCTCCTTTATTACCACTGAGTATGGTGTAGAAGTGTACAAGCCCGAATTCGTCGCTCACCAACTGGGCCTTGTTCAATTCTTTGTCGTCCTCCCGTACTTATGGTATGTGAATAACTCGTGGCATAAAAGGGTGAAAATGAACATCAATGACATTCAACGGCTCTTTTCCAAACCCATCCCAGCAATATTGAGAACGGCTGTCGCTACTGCCATAGCGTTGCCACAGTTTCACATACGTAATGGTAGTCCTTCTCACCATGGTGTTCAAGTGTCAAATTAAACTTATTCAAGCGACTCACACGCTCAAAGGAAATATACAAAGTAGCCTTTCATTTCTCATAAATAATTTCCGTTCACTTAAATTATGGCTTTTTACAACTTATACTTTGTTTTACTTCTCTGTAATTAAAGGATTGTCAGGCCCAAAGTTCCTACAGCTGTTCAACCATCGTGAGATGCCAAGATATTTTGTGTCTTCAAGGCAGGCAGATCCGACCTTTCAAGACCTCATCATTCCCCAAGATTTCCCGAGAAAATTTGATTTTCCTCCGTCGTCCTTTATCCCAGAGTCAAGTTTCCTAGCTCTAACCAATGCCGAATCTGGAGACTACGACATGGAGATAGTATATTACGAAGGTAACGCGAATGTAGTGGCATATGCACTAAGTAGGAAGTCTGTCCATGCCTTATGCACTGCTATGTCAAGGGTGAAGTTGCATGAAAAGGTGAATAAAATGGGCATTTGCATGATTTGAAAGGGTGATTCAATTGGGGATTTGACCGTAGAGCCCGAGTTATATGCTGAGATTAGGGAGAAGTAAAAATATGATCCTAGGGTGGTGAAGTGGCGCACGGCCGTGAGTAGTGCAGTGAGCATTAAAGGTTTTTCCAAGTTTGAGATTCATTCTGATGACAATCTTAGATTTGCTGGAAGATGGTGTGTACCTGATAATGATGAATTGAAAAGGAAGATCCTAACTGAAGCTCATTCTACACCTTATTCTGTTCATCCTGGAGGAGACAAATTGTATAAAGATTTGAAGAAGACTTTTTGGCGGCCAAAGATGAAGAAGGAGGTAGCTGAGTTTGTTGCAAGCTGCTTAGTATGTCAAAGGATGAAGGGAGAGCACAAGAGAGCACAAGGTAAAGTTCAATCTTTAGATGTGCCAGAATGGAAATTAGAGAGCATTTCCATGGGTTTTATTCTTGGCTTGCCAAAGACTCAAAAAGGGAATAATATGATATGGGTGATTGTGGATAGATTAACTAAGTCAGCACACTTAATTCCAATGAAATATACGTGGATTAAGGCGGAGTTGGCTAAGTCTTATATCAAATATATGGTGAAGCTTCATGGTGTGCCTAAAGGTATTGTGTCTGATCGTTATTCAAGGTTTATATCTAAGTTCCGGAAGGAGTTGCAATCTTTGTGTCTGATCGTTATTCACCATTTGTATGTCTTTTGTATTGTGTGATACTTTGCTTAAGGACAAGCAAAGAGATGGTTTGTGGGAGTTTGATGAGTCATAATTATATACACATTTATGCCTCCCTTTAGTTATTTTTGAGACGGTTTTGTGCTTATATATGTCATTTATACGCCGTTATTGCTACAATATCGATACTTATGTCTTTTGTTGTTTTAATGCAGATTGGATACATTCGAGGAACAAATGGTTGATAATGAGCACCGCGAATTCGGCAAGACGGAGTATAAGAAGGATGGCACATGAATCAAGAAGAATGAAAGGAAAGAAAAGGAGAAAACATGAAAAGAAGTTGAATTCTGAGGTTCCTCGATCGCGTATTCCAGCACTTGATCGAGTGTGCAATGTGTACTAGAGCGAGCGCACTTGCACTAGATCGAGTATCCTACGTGCTGAAGTCTTTCCGCGCAATTTCCTAAATTCCTTTTAGGTTTTGAATAAATATTAAACTCGTGCCATATTTTTGTTTTACGCCTCTTTTACATTAAAAACTCTTAGAGTACTTTAGACTTAGTTTATTTACGCATTGCTTCCGGATCTACATACTTTAATTACGGTATTCATTAATCTTTCCTTAGTTATTGTTAATTAAATTTCTAGTTTACAGAATTAATTCGTTGTTCATCTTTTTTATGCTTTCAATTATGTTTGCCTTCAATATTATTGTTGTTGTTATTACTAGTATGTGTAGCTAAACTCCTAATCTTGGGTAAAGGGGATATAGGATCATGTTTGAAGGAGCTAACTAATACATTAACTTTTAAATTGCTTTTGGTTGTTGTTCAGTTATGGCTTTGAATCTAATTGATTAATTACTGATCAGAGTTGATTAATTAATATTACAAATTAGGATTATCATCGACCGGGTTAAGAGTAATATAGGCTGCGATAAGTGAATAGACTAACTTAATGATAATGACCGCATGTTATGTTTATATCTAAAGGGTAGATTAGAATCGACCGATCATATGACCTTAAACAGCTCAATTGCTCTGTTAATTACTTAAATCTCACCCCCGGATAACTGACCTAGTAAACTCGATTCCTAGACCTTTTAATCTTATTGAACTCGTTATTTATTTATTTTGCAATTAGTTTTAGCAAACTAATCAATTCCTTCAAGAAAACCGTTATCTTTAAGATAAACTTAATCATTAGCAAACTAGATAATTACCGCCTCCCTGTGGACACGATACCCTTCTTATCACTAGTTATTTGTTAGTATTGAGTTAGGATTACTTTAATATAGGTGATACGACTTTAGCCTTATCAAATTTGGCGTCGTTGCCGGGGAGGCAACTATTTTCTGTTTGTCTTTATTTAGTTTGTCTTTTGTCTCAAGGAACATCAGTTCCTTGAGACCGTTCTAATGATTTCCATCTAGTTTCCACAGGGTGAAGATGAAAACTTCCACGATTACATGCTTAGATGGAATGATTGGATTCGTTCTCATAACTGCGAACGCACACTCCCACGGCTTTCTGTGTGCCTTACCATCATAAGAGGTATGAACAAACAAACCCAAGCCTATATTGACTACATAGGTAAGGGAGATTATGGTGGTAAGAATATTGAAGATGTCCTTTGTTTCTTTGAATGACTTACTCTTGAATGGATTAAATCGACTTTTCATTTCAGTCAGACATGGATGAGGGAGTGGGTGAGACTATAGAACCAATTTATAAGAACACAAAGGATATCGAGGGAACATAGAGGATGAGACCATATGCTCAGTTGATAACCCCTTCTTTGAGAATAATCTATAACCCCTCTATAACAATTTTACAAACAGTGAATCACATGAGGAAGACTTGACGGACCCCCTAGAGGACCCCTTTTGTGATGAGTCTTGGGATATGGAGAGTGAGGATGCGCGATTCGAAGATCTTGAGGTCAAATGGGACTCATGTGATGATATGATGACTCTTTCTTTGCATACTCCCCCTTCGGTTGTTGAATTTGATTCTAATTTTGAGTCTATTGAGGTTCATTTTAATACAACTGTGCAGAATGCATATTTTGATGTTTCTGATGTTGAAGATGATATTGATGAATATTCTGCACCAGGGCCCTCCACTAAGGACCCTTCAGATGCTTTGATATGTTTTAGACATGTACATGTGAATCTCCCATTTGGAAAGCTGAGCTGGATGTTTTAGAGGCTGAAATATATGGGATAGAGCCTATCAAAGAGGGGAACGAGAAGGTATATAAATCAGTGAATACTCTTAGCACGGTAGAGGTAATATATTCTTTTGCCCCCTATTTTGACATTAGGAGTGGTAGACCTCCTGACCAATCTGAGGTAATTGTTGACAATAATTTTATAAGGATTACTAGTGTGGCGAGTAGTAAACTACCTCGTATGACTGTTGGAATATGTGTCCTCCGACAATAATGCGATCACAACTGTCGATCATGATGATCACATGTTTAAATCTCATTTTAAGAATACATGTGGGAAGTAATATTTTATTGTCAACTGGTCCACACATATCGGTAATGATTGGCTGACTAGAGTTTGACATTACTGTCGTGCGACGGTGGTGATCAGTTGATCCCCTTAGGTCATACCTAAAGGATAACACTCTTAATTGATTATTTAATTGATCGCATGTCGATACGGGTGAATTAAATTACTTAAAATTGACGGACGATTTTGGAAGTAATATTTACGTGTCTCATTGTAATTTGATACGGTCTAACTAATCGAATTGTTTTATTGCTTAGATGAAATTATTGTTTACGGAAACAATTGAAACTGAATGAATAATTTATTATAAATACAAGATGTTGTAAATTTATAAATTGGTAAACCATTTTGGTACAAGTAATTGTGAATTACTATGTTATTTTTATAAATGACATATTTTATTAATATGTTGATTTTTAATTGTTAAAACTACATTTCAATTATAAGATGTCATGTAATGTGTCACATGTGACATATTGACAAAAATCACAAATAAAATGGACACATCCATTTTATATGTGTATACCGAAATGGAGAGGGTATTAAGTTAAAATTGTGTTGATTATTTATAAGTGGAAAACACAATTATGAAACCAACACCTAGCCTTGCATGCCTACATTCTTGGTTAGAGAATCAAGCCCATGCATAGGGCACCCTTCCCACACCACCGGTTTTCCCCCTCTATGAGAATCAAATGAGTTGTTTTTCATTATTCATCTTCATACAATATACAATATTTCTAGAGTAAGAAATAGAAAATGCTCTCTAAGAAAAACTAGAGAAATAAAAACTCCAAAATCCTCCTTACTCTTGGCCGAATAAACAAGAGTTCCAATAATAGTTTTGGGTCAATTTTTAGTTAAATTAATATTGTTCTAGTATTAATAATATTAATTTTTAAGAGGTTATCTTGGGTATAATTCCTTGGGAGAGATTCTATCCTTGAATCTTTGTTCATCCATATTAGAAGAGCTCAAGAACAAGTAAGAAGGAGATCTTACTTGTGCCCTTTGATCCGAAATCTCAATGTAAGGATGACGATTTCTTCTCTATATTTATTTATGTTTGCATGCATAAGATCTAAATTTATTTTATGACTAAATTAAATTGTAACATATAAGAATATGTTGTATAATAAGATATAGATACCTAACAAGCGGTATCAAGAGCCTTAGGTTGTTTGCATGCAAATCGGTTATAGTTTTTCCGAGTTATACGATTAACAAACAAAACTTATAAATTTGTGTTTATTATGATATATCACGAAATTTATTATGCATGTTAAAGTTTCTGGTCCTAAAATGTATTTAGGATATTTTTGTTAATTTATGGATTTTTATTGTTCATTTTATATTATAATGGCATTAAAATGTGATTTTATGATAAAAATGTCATTTTTGGACTAAAATTAGCTAAACTTCTATTTTTCCAGTGGTTTTTGGATATGTTTTCACATATATTATATTTTGATAACCTGTAAATTTTCATAATTTTATGAGTTCTTATGCTCGAAATATGGATTTTTCATGATAAAATCGAATTTACATGGAAAAATAGGTTAATATGAGTAATATTTTGAATCTGGTCATTGAAATTTAGTATGTTGTCACATGAAATTTTACAAGATGTGTGTAAAATATTTGGCTATATTGAAGTCTTTATGCATGATTTATGAATTTTTGATGAAAAATAACATAAATAGTGACTTTAATTAGTATAAATTGCTAAAACAAACTTCATTACTAAAGAAAAATGTCACATGTTTCATTTTATCATATATTTCAGATCTAAAATTGAAAAGTTGATCAATATAATTTTTCTCTTATTTTTATGGTTATAATTGATAAATCCGGTAAACCGCAACATTGTTTTTCTCGATAATTTTCGAAATTTTAACCTATGTTTTTTGAACATTATGAGTATCATGATATTTTTCCAGAATGTTCATGAGTTTAAATTTCAAATTTTGAATTTATTTGAAATTTTTATGATTTATTTGAAGTTTATGGCATTTTTATTGTAATTTTAAGTCCTTTTATGAACAATATTAAGAAATATAAGTTAATTATAGTTAATATGTTAGTGAAGACTAATTTTGAGTCCTAAGATGGTAAGGGTAATTAACTAATACATAAATATGATTTTATGTAATTTATTGTGATTTTAAAAGGTTGAATCTCGCAAATCCATAAAAACCGATTAATATACGATATTGGCTCCTTAAAGGCGATTTAGCATAAAATTGGGCATGTTCATACATATTATAATGCTGCATTTTATTTATGATTGTCATAATTTTATTTTATGTAATTTTTGAATTATGTAATTTTACTTAGTAAGGCCTTAGTTTTTAATTGATATTACCCGAAATGTATGGGAATATCGATTCGGTTGTAATTTATTGTGATCTCGTATCACCATTTTGTAATTTAATAGATTTATTTTATTTTAATTACAAATGTATAATAGGAAATTATGTAATTTGTTATGTAATTTATTTATTCCGGAGATCCTTGAAGACGGTGCCACTTAAGAAGGCGATCCATTAAAGACGGTGTTACCTCGAGATGCGTGCCAAAACCGAAGTTCAAGGGACCAATGGAGTTGGTTTCCGAATTTGTATTAGTTTATTAGATTTACTATTTTAGGAAGGCCATACTAGGATTTTATTTTTATGCTTTGCATTTTATTTATATGTCGCATGCATCGCTAAATCGTCATAACTAAAACATGCATTATCATTTTAATCGAGTATATCGACCGTGTCAATTACAATTATCGTAGTTCACCGCTTTAGTTCACTTAAAACGTGATAGATAATAAATTGACATGACCTCTCGCTAAAAATAAACAATTGAGACATAGCCTTACCAAAAAGTAGAAACCATGAAAACCTATTTCGTGAGGGAGTGTACTCGGCCACACCGGGGTACAAACCTTGTTACGTAGGAGAAGTGGGTGATAAATGTCTATCCACCAAATTTATGTTAATAAAGGATATTTCGGCACACCGTGACCTAAGTTGATATGAGTTTGGATCATGGACACATTTATTCGAAATTTGGGTTGAACTCAACGAAAGTATTCACGACGATTTCCGGATGTGTTTCGGGCTAGAGATAAATGTTAATGTAATTTTATCGACCAAGAGTTCTAAAAGTAGAATCGATTAAAAGGTTAATCCACCAAATTATGTTAATGAAGGGTATTTCGGCACACCGTGCCCTAAGTTGATATGAATTTGGATCTTGGAATCATTTATAATAATTGGGTATAGGTCACTATATAAATGTATTCATATCTTGTTGAAATATTTACAAGTATGTTTTAAAAAGACAAATGTTAATATTTCCTTTTCCTCCATACTTGTAGTTCATTACAATGAATCCATCAAACGCTACTACGCCGATAACCATTGAGTCTTGCCACAATGTTTTTGACGACGTTTGCTCCAACAATGATTTCGACACTACTAGAGAACTTCATTTTGGGATAGGTTCGGATGGAAACCTTAACTTCATCACTTCTTCTAGACCACCTACAACTACTAGATCTCTTGTGAGCCGGTCTCAGGAAGACCGCCTCTGTAACACCCCCATACTCCAAGTGCCTTACCAGGACCACTCAGGTATGAAGACATTACCATCTCGGTTACCCGAGGCAATGATAATCAAATAACAATGAAGAAACAACGTTTAATTATAAATACTTAGCGAAGAGTTACAATTCTCAAAACACAACCAAAAGTACGATACATGTTCTCAAACTGACTGTTCTAACTGAAATGTAAATAACTAATAAGCTACAGCGGAAGACTCCTATCATCATGTCGTGGCAATCCCAGCTATCCCAGTACTCATCTCAATACCGCTCAATATCTCGCTCACCATCCCCGAATGGATCACCGCAGTTTACAAAACAACACCGGGGTCAGTACTAATCACACAATTCAATATATACTAACAATAAGATAAACAGATGACTTAATCACACACACACAATCACGCCAAATCCAATCATCTCAATCACCGACGTCCTTTGGACCAGCCCTACCAAAGTGGGGGACCGCACCGTACCCACCAAATCCCCGCTCCACATAGTGAGCGATAACCCTGTCCATTAATGTGCACATCCCTTCTGTGGCGGGTTCCACAGAAGGCGAAACTAGGGCGTGAAGCCACTCCCGCAAGTGACCCCACTCAGCCGAGGCCACGCCTCGCGAACCATAGACAACGATCACAACCACAATCACAATACAATTACTATATCAACCAACCAAACACAACACATCAACCAATATCCCATTATGGGACTAATACTGAGTAGGAAATCCTACCTGGTAAGCACACAATCAGACGGTCTCTCACCGCTTTGAATCAAAAGCTTCCTCTATGAACCCTCCTCCTATCATACAACATATAAAGGCTACCAAATCACATACTACACATAAACCCCCAAATCTCTAAATTAGGGTTTAACCAAATCAAAGGAAAGACAATAAAAAGGGTACATAGATCTTACCCTCGACGCAAGGAACTCAACGGTATAATCAACGCTAAGAACTGACCTTCCAAACTCCGGGTATTGCTAATAATACGATTAGGATGAAGAACTTGCTTGCTTTCTCTCTTAAACAGTAATTTAGGTTTTGCAAAAGTGATTTAGAATAATGACAACAAAGCTTATATACCTTAATCGCATAATTAACAAAACCCGAGAAAACTCCCCGTAAAACCGGCTACTCGATCGAGTACCCGAGGTACTCGATCGAGTACCCCCTTACTCGATCGAGTGCCCCAGCTACTCGATCGAGTACCCACCAGGTCAGAAACGTTTCTAAAATGCAACATACCCTTACTCGACAGAGTAAGGCCTACTCGATAGAGTACCCCAAGACTTATAAATACGGAGTATTACAATCTTCCCTCCTTAAAAGGAACTTCGTCCCCGAAGTTCAAACCACTACTAAACAAAGGTACTCCCATAACATTCCCGACTCAACAATCAAACAAAATTCAACATAAAACATGTTACTAACCCAACTCATCCCGACAAACATCCCGACACAACATATAAAAGGGGTATAAAACTCTTAAAAAATGTTCGCGATCATCTCCTATCCCCCTAAAAGAAACAAGGTTACGTCCCCGTAACCATACATACCTGATCAAAACGGAAAGGGTAACGCTCTTTCATAGCCTCATCTGGCTCCCATGTAGCTTCCTCGGTCTCGTGGTTAGACCAAAGGATCTTGAGCAGAACTGTGTCACCACTCCTAGTCTTTCTAACCTTTCGGTCTAGAATCTGTTTAGGCACCTCAAGATATGATAAGGACTCATCTAGCTCTAAGTTCTCGGCCTCTAACACATGTGACGGGTCACTCACATACTTCCGCAGCTGCGATACATGAAACACATTATGCACTCTCTCTAATGCAGCTGGTAAAGCCAGACGATATGCAACTTCCCCAACCCGCTCTAAGATCTCATACGGCCCTATAAACTTCTGACTTAGCTTGCCTTTCTTCCCAAATCTCATAACCCCACGCATAGGAGACACTTTCAGAAGAACCTTATCCCCAACTCGAAACTCTATATCCCGCGATGTAGATCCGCATAACTCTTTTGTCGATCCCGATTTGCTCTCATCCGTTCCCCGATCATCTTAACTGCTCCATCATCTCATGCACCATCTCTCGGTCCTAAAACCACTTTGCCTCAAAGACTATCGTCCCAACAGATTGGACTCCTACATCTTCTCCCATACAAAGCCTCAAACGGTGCCATACCAATACTAGTGTGATAGTCCGTTATTGTAAGAAAATTCTATCAAGTCCAACCTCTCGCTCCCGCCTACCACCAAAATCCATCACACAAGCTCGCAACATATCCTCAAGAGTCTTGAGTGTTCTCTCACCGATCTGCCCCGTCTGCCTCGCAGGATGAAATGTCGTACTCATCTTCAAAGTTGTTCCCAACGATTCCCGCAACTCCTTCCAAAACCTCGATATAAACCTCGCATCTCTGTCGGACACTATGTCCTTAGGGACTCCATGTAACTTAAGCACGTTCTTTCGATAGGCCATAGCCGATTGTGCCTTAGTCCATGTATCTTTCATTGGAACAAAGTGAGCTGACTTGGTCATCGATCCACTATTACCCAAATCATGTTGTTACCTTGTTGACTCTTTGGCAAACCCACAATGAAATCCATGGAAATGGATTCCCACTTCCACTCGGGTACCTCTAAAGACTGAATCTTACCTTGTGGTCGCCGCTGTTCCCCTTTAACTCTCTGGCATGTCAAACAACGGACACAAACTCAATTGTCTCTTTCTTCATCCCAGGCCACCAAAACGTTTTCTTCAAATCCTTGTATAGCTTGTCACCACCTGGATGTATCGAGTATGGTGTGCAGTGTGCCTCTGTCATGATAGTCTTTTTCAACTCCTCATCATTAGGAACACACCACCTACCATTAAACCTCAAACTACCATCAGTATGAATAGAAAACCGGACACTTGTCCCTTTCTCTACTCCGACTCTCCACTCCACTATCTTAGGGTCCAACGCCCGCTTACCTCGAATATCATCATAAAACTCAAGTCAGTCTTGTCATATCACCCATGGCATCTCCTTTCGCATCATATGTATCCTAAAGCTCGCTACCTCATCTCTCGGCCTCATCAAAGATAGAGCTGTATACAGAGAATGTACACTCTTCCTACTCAAAGCATCGCCTACAACATTGGCCTTCCCTTCATGGTAGATGATTTCCATGTCATAATCGCCAATCGGCTCCATCCACCTCCTCTGTCTCATGTTCAACTCCTTTTGAGTGAAGATGTACTTGAGACTCTTGTGATCGAAAAATACCTTAAAGGTCGCTCCATAAAGGTAATGTCTCCAAATCTTGAGAGCAAACACCATAGCCCCCAACTCCAGATCATGAGTAGGGTAGTTCTCCTCATAAGGCTTCAATTGCCTAGAAGCATAGGCAATCACTTTACCATTCTGCATCAACACACATCCCAGCCCATTCTTCGAGGCATCTGTATAAACCTCAAAGTTCTCGGTCCCTTCGTATTAATGCTAAGACAGAGCCGTGGTCAAACGCTCCTTTAATGTTTGGAACGCCGTCTCACAACTCTCATCCCAACGAAACCCGTTCTCTTTCCTCATCAACGCTGTCATAGGTCTAGCTATCTTGGAGAAATCTTTCACGAACCGTCTCGTAGTATCCGGCTAAACCCAAGAAACTCCTAACCTCGCAACATTCTTTGGTGCTTCCCACTTTGTCATCGCTTCTATCTTCGCCGGATCCACAACTACCCCATCTTTAGAGATCACATGCCCTTAAAAGCAACTTTCTCTAACGTAACTCACACTTGGACAACTTAGCATACAACTCATAATCCCTCAAAGTTTGCAACACGATCCTCAGATGCTCCTCATGCTCCTCCTTAGTCTTAGAGTAGACTAAGATGTCATCGATAAATACCACTACAAACTGGTCCAAGAACTGTCTGAAGATTCTATTCATCAAATCCATAAACACTGCGGGTGCATTAGACAACCCAAACGGCATCACCACATACTCATAATTGCCATACCTCGACGTGAAAGCTGTCTTTGGTATGTCCACCTCTCTAATCTTCACCGATGGTACCCCGACCTCAAATCAATCTTGGAAAAGACCGATGCACCACTCAATCGATCAAACAGTCATCTATCCTTAGCAAAGGATACTTGTTCTTTATCGTCACTCGGTTGCCTCCCGTAATCTATGCATAACCTCAAACTCCCATCTTTCTTCTTCACGAAAAGAATTGGTGCTCCCCACGGCGATACACTTGGTCTAATGTATCCCTTCTCTATCAAATCATCCAACTGCTTCCTAAGCTCCTCCATATCCTTAGGACCCATACGGTACGGTGCCTTAGAGATTGGCCCCGTCCCTGGTTTCAACTCAACGGTGAAATCTATCTCCTCTTTGATGGCAACCTAATCTCGTCGGAAAAACATCGGCAAACTCCCCACCACCGGTATCGCATCAACCGTCGGACTCTCTATCCGGTCATCTCTCACATGGCACAAGATCAAAGGACATCCCTTCCTCGGATAAGACTTCAAGGTGACAACTGCAATCAACTTAACTTTGGGTTTGACTAGAAACCCACGATAAGACACACTAACACCCTTAGGACCTCTTAAAGACACTTTCTTTTGATGACAGTCTATCTTAGCTTTATACTTTCCTAACCAATCCATCCCGACTATCATCTCAAAACCGTCAAAAGAAAACTCTAGCAAGTCTACAGGTAGATCAACTTGCCCAACTATCATAGGTACATCTCTGAACAATCTCCCACATGATACAGACTTACCCGAAGGTATAAAAACTCGCTCACTAACAGACTCATATACCCTCAAACCCAACTGTTTAACATGACTCGAAGACACAAACGACTGAGAAGCCCCCGAATCAAACAAAACAAAGGTAGAAATACCATTTACAAGAAAAGTACTGGGTGATAACGTGCGCATCTTCCTCACCGCTTTCTTCTCCATCATGAATAACTTGCCATCGGTCTTCCGCCCACCTCCCGGACAAGATAAAGATCTTGCCGATGTGGTCGGCTTAGCACCGACCCTTGATTGTTGTTGTTGTTCGTTGGTGGTTTCTGATAAGAATTACCGCCGTTGCGGTTGCCTCCACTCGGTAACTCGACTTCCCGGTTTGGCCATGATCCACGGTGCATTTGCTCGCGAAGCTCGTGCGAGTCTCGGAAAGATCCCGATGCACTTGTGCACTCATGTCTCTTGTGGCCTACACCACCACGGCTATAGCAGGTCACTCCCCAACTATTACTCACACTTCCACGGCCACGCCCAAAGGAAGCCCCAAAGACAACCCCCGACCTAAGAAAACCCTTAGGCGATTGTGGTTGCCTTTCTTGTGATTAGATTGGCCACCACCCTCGCTCTCAGACTTCCTCTTCTCACCACCTAACCTCTCCTGAGCCATCTCCACCAACCTCTCAGCTCTCCCAGCCCTCTCATAAGCTTCCTTAACATCAGTAAGGACTCCCACGGGTAACTTATCTATAATATTAGGGGTTAACCCCCTCTCAAACCTCAACGTCAGATTCTCCTCACTCAAACCCATATCCTCAGCATACCTAGACTTCTCATTGAATTGCTCGTAGTACTCGGCCACGGACATCTCGGTCATCTTAAACTGTCAAACTCTTCCTCAACTTACTCCTCACATGTTCCGGTACAAACTCCTTCCTCACGACCCCCTACGAAACTCCTCCCAAGGTATAGCAGGTAACCCTTGGTTTGTATATATCTCCTTAGCACTCACTTTCACTGTATCCCACCACTTGCCACCTCCTGCCTCCCTCGGATAGAACGCACTGTTCCACTCTCATCTCATCGGAGTGAATCAAATCTAATATGTTCTCCATCTCTCTCAGCCAACTATCAAGAAGGTTAGGCTCCCCAACACCCTTGTACTCTTTCGGGTTAAACCTCGCGATATAGAGGCTGATTTTAGAATGATCAACCTCCTTCTCCTTATCCTTATCCTTATCTTTCCCCACCGTCTTTAAAGCCTCAGTGAGAGCATCCTGATGCTCCAACATCTTAACGATGTCATCTATGTTCATAAGCTCAGCTCTCGCATACAAAGCAGTCTTCTTGGGCGGCATCTTGAAACTATATATAAGAAAGGGTAGACATAAACACACGTACTAAACCTCAAAACATGAAAACACGCTGCCCAGAACCTACTCGATCGAGTTCCCAAACACACTCGATCGAGTAACGGGCTACTCGATCGAGTGCCCAACATACTCGATCGAGTACCCAAACATCAGACCCCAAACAGACCTTCTGATCTCTTACATACTCGACCACCCCCTACTCGATCGAGTACCCCTAGTTACTCGATCGAGTACCCAAAAACACGATTCTGGACTCAAAATCATCAAAAACCCACCCGATCAAGTCAGTCCCACTCGATCGAGTCATGCTAACTCAGAAACGCTACCCGCATGCTATATCATATGCAAACATGCTAAAAAAAACTTTATAAAACCACATATTATATCATAACTAAGCATATAATGCTACGCATCCTTTCATACGATCTACGAGATCACTATATCATGTGATTAAATGCCACCTTATAAACATCCAACATGTTATCACTCCAACAACAAGTCTACATATTTCATTAACCTTTCTTTCACATTCTCAACCTTCTACTTCAAACATCCAACAATTAACACATTTTATCACATTCTCACACAAGTTAACCAAACACACATACGACTCGACAAACACTCCCCCCATGTGACCGGTTCAAAATTGTAGGGCGACTTCGCGACTTTAGGACGTCTCCCAAGCCTTTGCATTAGCTCCTACAACTTTTACCCCGGGTTCATTTTAGTTGACTCCCTATGTTCATTAGGTTCATTGGTTACGGGTTTCAGGATCGTTGCTCTCGATACCATTTGTAACACCCCATACTCCAAGTGCCTTACCAGGACCACTCGGGTATGAAGACATTACCATCTCGGTTACCCGAGGCAATGATAATCAAATAACAATGAAGAAACAACGTTTAATTATAAATACTTAGCGAAGAGTTACAATTCTCAAAACCCAACCAAAAGTACGATACATGTTCTCAAACCGACGTTCTAATCGAAATGTAAATAACTAATAAGCTACGGCGGAAGACTCCTATCATCATGTCGTGGCAATCCCAAACTATCCCAAGACTCATCTCAATACCGCTCAATATCCGCTCACCATCCCCGCATGGATCACCGCAGTTTACAAAACAACACCGGGTCGATTACTAATCACACAATTCAATATATACTAACAATAAGATAAAAGCAGACCTTAATCGTCACACACACACAATCACGCCAAATCCAATCATCTCAATCATCGATCGTCCATGCCCACCCGCGAAGAGGGGACCGCAGCCGTACCCACCAAATCCCCGCTCCACATAGTGAGCGATAACCCTGTCCATTAATGTGCACATCCCTTCTGTGGCGGGTTCCACAGAAGGCGAAACTAGGGCGTGAAGCCACTCCCGCAAGTGACCCCACTCAGCCGAGGCCACGCCTCGCGAACCATAGACAACGATCACAATCACAACCACAATACAATTACTATATCAACCAACCAAATACAACACATCAACCAATATCCCATTATGGGACTAATACTGAGTAGGAAATCCTACCTGGTAAGCACACAATCAGACGGTCTCTCTCTTTGAATAAAAAAGCTTCCTCTATGAACCCTCCTCCTATCATACAACATATAAAGGCTACCAAATCACATACTACACATAAACCCCCAAATCTCTAAATTAGGGTTTAACCAAATCAAAGGAAAGACAATAAAAAGGGTACATAGATCTTACCCTCGACGCAAGGAACTCAACGGTATAATCAACGCTAAGAACTGACCTTCCAAACTCCGGGTATTGCTAATAATGCGATTAGGATGAAGAACTTGCTTGCTTTCTCTCTTAAACAGTAATTTAGGTTTTGCAAAAGTGATTTAGAATAATGACGACAAAGCTTATATACCTTAATCGCATAATTAACAAAACCCGAGAAAACTCCCCGTAAAATCGGCTACTCGATCGAGTACCCGAGGTACTCGATCGAGTACCCCCTTACTCGATCGAGTGCCCCAGCTACTCGATCGAGTACCCAACAGGTCAGAAACTTTTCTAAAACGCAACTTACCCTTACTCGACAGAGTAAGGCCTACTCGATAGAGTACCTCAAGACTTATAAATACGGAGTATTACAGCCTCATAAAATCTATAGGATCTTTGTCTTTGGAAGAGAAGGATGCCGAAACTAGTGGGAGCTCAAGCAATCAAGCTCTTGCTTCTAAGGGCAAAAAGTTTAAGAAGAAGGGAAAGAAAGGGAAAAACTTCAAGCAAGTTGAAGATGAGTGCCATTATTGCTCTGGCATGGGACATTGGCTTAGAAATTGTCCCGTATATTTGTGAAATATAAGGGAAGGAATCATCGTTCCAAAAGGTAAAATTCCTAAGGAAATTTATGTTATTGATATAAATTATACTTCCACTACGACATGGGTACTGGATACCGGTTGTGGTTCTCACCTTTGTAATCATTTACAGGGTTTAAGAGACGTGAAGAGGCTTAGCAAAGGAGATGTAGATCTACACCTTGGAAATGGAGCTCGAGTAGCGGCCGAATCCAAGGGAACTTATGTGTTAGCTTTGCCTAATGGGTTTGAGTTATATTTACATAATTGTTTTTATGTGCCTACACTTTCTAAAAACATTATTTCAATCGCTATGTTAGACATGGACGGATTTTGTTTTGTCATTAAGAACAATCCTTGTACTATTTCAAGGAACGACTTGGTTATAGGCCAAGCTTCTTCCATTAATGGCATTTACATTTTAGAAACCTCGAATCCGACTAACGATATCTGTAACATTCAATCAAAGAAACTCAAATCAAGTGACCCAAATGAATCATTCATTTGGCATTGTCGATTAGGTCACATAAACGAGAATCGCATCAAAAGATTAATTTCAACTAATGTGATTACACAATTTGATTTTCAATCATATGGAACATGCGAATATTGCCTTCTTGGCAAGATGACTCGTAATCCTTTTAGCGGTAAAGGAACTCGAGCAAGTGAACTATTGGGACTCATACATACCGATGTATGTGGACCAATTAGTATCACCGCTCGAGGAAATTATGACTACTTCATAACCTTCACCGATGACTTGAGTAGATATGGGTATATCTATTTAATGAAGCATAAAAGTGAAGCTTTTGAGAAATTTAAGGAATTTCAAAACGAAGTAGAGAACCAATTGAACAAAAGGATAAAGGCACTACGATCCGATCGTAGTGGAGAATATCTTAGCCTTGAATTCGATTCACACTTGAAAGGTTGTGGTATTATATCACAACTTACTCCACCCGGAACACCACAACTCAATGGTGTTGCCGAAAGGAGAAATCGAACCCTACTTGATATGGTTCGATCCATGATGAGTCAAACCGAGTTACCGAACTCGTTTTGGGGATTTGCGATTCAATCCGCAATAAAATCTTTGAATGTAAGTCCAACCAAAGCAACTGAAAAGACTCCATATGAGATGTGTAGAGGAAAGGTTCCAGTTCTATCCCCTATGAAAATTTGGGGTTGTGATGCTTATGTCAAGAATAAAAATGACAATAACTTAGCACCACGATCCGAAAAATGCATTTTTGTAGGTTATCACATGGCCTCACGAGGCTATTACTTCTACAAGCCTCAAGAAAACGAAGTGTTTGTGTCTCGAGATGTTGTCTTCCTAGAAAGTGACTTTATTTCTAGGGGACAGAGTGGGAGAAATTTTGAACTTGATGAAGTTCAAGAGCCACAAACCGAGATAGAGACGCAAGAAGATGTTCCTTCGTCGTCTAACGTGGTTGTCTCTCCTCCACTTAGAAGAACGGGCTGTGTTTTTCGCCATCCCGATCGATATGTGGGACTTATTGAAGAAGATGGAACACTCGATGTGTTGCTTTTAGAAAGTGACGAGCCCGCCACCTACAAGGCCGCAATCTCTAGTCCAAATTCCTCTTTATGTCTTGAAGCCATGAAGTCCGAAATGGATTCTATGCATGAAAACCAAGTTTGGAACTTGGTAGATTTGCCTAAAGGGGCAAGACCTCTTCAATGCAAATGGATTTTCAAAGTCAAGAATGGCATAGAAGGACATGATGATGTCTACAAAGCTAGGCTAGTGGCAAAAGGATTTACCCAAGTCCAAGGTCTCCATTATGATGAGACCTTCGCCCCCGTAGCCATGCTAAGATCCATACGGATTTTGTTAGCGATTGCCGCATTTCATGATTATGAAATATGGCAAATGGATGTCAAAACCGCTTTTCTAAATGGGCATTTAGAAGAGGAGGTGTACATGATACAACCCGAAGATTTTGTTGATTCTAAGAATCCTAACAAAGTGTGCAAGCTTAAGAGATCCATTTATGGTCTTAAGCAAGCATCTAGAAGTTGGAATCATCGATTCGATCATGTTATAAAAGAGAATGTTTTCACTCGAAGTGTTGAGGAACCATGTTTATACATGAAATTTAGTGGGAGCAATGTTGTGTTCCTAATCTTGTATGTCGATGACATACTACTCATTGGAAATGATATTCTGATGTTGTCTTCTGTTAAGAAGTGGTTAGGTAACCACTTCCAAATGAAGGATTTAGGAAAAGCACAACGCGTATTAGGTATCCGGATCCATAGAGATAGATCCAAGAGGATATTGGCACTAAGTCAAGAGTCTTATGTTGATAAGATTCTTCGACGGTTCAGCATGGACAAATCAAAAAGGGGATTGGTACCTATGGTGACTGGGACAATATTGAGCAAGTCTCAATCTCCCTCCGAACCCCATGATGTTGAACGCATGAAGATGATCCCTTATGCTTCCGCTGTTGGATCAATCATGTACGCCATGATATGCACATGTCCTGATGTCTCGTATGCCTTGAGCATGACGAGTAGATATCAAGGAAATCCAGGTGAGAGTCACTGGATAGCCGTCAAGAACATCCTTAAGTACTTGAGAAGGACTAAGGATTCTATCTTAGTGTTTGGAGGAGACACCGAGCTCCGTGTTAATGGTTACACGGACTCAAGTTTCCAAACGGATAGAGATGACATGAAATCACAAGCTGGTTTCGTTTTCATGCTCAATGGTGGTGCCGTTAGCTGGAGAAGCTTCAAGGAAGCTATGACTGCGGATTCAACAACGAAGGCTGAGTACATTGCAACATCAGAAGCTGCCAAGGAAGCTGTGTGGATCAGGCAATTCACGGAAGGTCTGAGAGTAGTACCTACCGCCAATGATCCCATCACTCTCTATTGTGATAATAGTGGGATAATCTTCCAAGCTAAAGAGCCAAAGTCTATTAATAGATCTAGACATGTACTTATAAAATATCATGTAATTAGAGATTTCATTGAAAGAAAGGAAATTGTGATATGTAAGGTTGGGACGGATGATAACATAGTTGATCCGCTCACCAAGCCTTTATCGCAGGCTAAGCATGATGGACATGTTGCGTCCATGGGACTTAAACGTGTACCAAGTTTGTGTTAGATTTTGAAATGAAATAAAAGTGTTGTTTTTGTTCATGTTCATAATCGCATTTGTCTTTTATCTTTTCTTTATACATTGTTACATCCAAACGGGTTGTAGTGACAGATTGAACCCCGTCAAAGTGAACACGGATTAACATAGTATTCGCCCATAGTCACTTGTATGAGGTGACGTCTCGAAGTGACTAGAGTGTGATGCGATTGATGGCAAGTTCAAATGCCATGAAGTCATGTGAGATGACTAGTCGATCACATAGGCGATCATTAGGAACACCTTGTCGGGCCTTATGACCGCTTATAGAGTTCTGGCAAATTTATATAGCCTGGTCGTGGCGAGAGCTACTATAGTATTCTAATGAGTCGATTCTTTTGACTAAAGACTGTTCGCCTAAGATGGCACAGTTTCAAATTAACTTTGATTTGTGTTACTACGACCTTCGTAAATGGGGTCAAATGGGCATATTTTGGGTTATGATGATTGTGGCTAGTCGTAGGGAACAAGTGCAATAGGAATTGTCCACCCCTTGTCAGGGTTATAACAATATCTCAGGGCCACTCGAGGAGTAATGAACTGGAAATGCGTGGCCACACTCGGAAGGTATCCATGGTGGATAATTCCGGTCAATCGATTGTTCTCGGATCGAGGAAACCACTCTCGATATGATCACTTGCAAGTACGACCTGAAAGACACCTTGCATTGAGTGGGAGATAGTAATAGGACAAGAGAATTGGTGACGCACACTTGTCGAGGACAAGTGGGAGATTGTTGGAATATGTGTCCTCCGACAATAATGCGATCACAACTGTCGATCATGATGAACACATGTTTAAATCTCATTTTAAGAATACATGTGGGAAGTAATATTTTACTGTCAACTGGTCCACACATATCGATAATGATTGGCTGACTAGAGTTTGACATTAATGTCGTGCGACGGTGGTGATCAGTTGATCCCTTTAGGTCATACCTAAAGGATAACACTCTTAATTGATTATTTAATTGATCGTATGTCGATACGGGTTAATTAAATTACTTAAAATTGACGGACGATTTTGGAAGTAATATTGACGTGTCTCATTGTAATTTGATACGGTCTAAGTAATCGAATTGTTTTATTACTTAGATGAAATTATTGTTTACGGAAACAATTGAAACTGAATGAATAATTTATTATAAATACAAGATGTTGTAAATTTATAAATTAGTAAACCATTTTGGTACAAGTAATTGTGAATTACTATGTTATTTTTATAAATGACATATTTTATTAATATGTTGATTTTTAATTGTTAAAAATACATTTCAATTATAAAATGTCATGTAATGTGTCACATGTGACATATTGACAAAAATCACAAATAAAATGGACACATCCATTTTATGTGTGTATACCGAAATGGAGAGGGTATTAGGTTAAAATTGTGTTGATTATTTATAAGTGGAAAACACAATTATGAAATCAACACCTAGCCTTGCATGCCTACATTATTGGTTAGAGAATCAAGCCCATGCATAGGGCACCCTTCCCACACCACCGGTTTTCCCCCTCTATGAGAATCAAATAGGTTGTTTTTCATTATTCATTTTCATACAATATACAATATTTCTAGAGTAAGAAATAGAAAATGCTCTCTAAGAAAAACTAGAGAAATAAAAACTCCAAAATCCTCCTTACTCTTGGCCGAATAAACAAGAGTTCCAATAATAGTTTTGGGTCAATTTTTAGTTAAATTAATATTGTTCTAGTATTAATAATATTAATTTTTAAGAGGTTATCTTCGGTATAATTCCTTGGGACAGATTATATCCTTGAATCTTTGTTCATCCATATTAGGAGAGCTCAAGAACAAGTAAGAAGGGGATCTTACTTGTGCCCTTTGATCCGAAATCTCAATGTAAGGATGACGATTTCTTCTCTATATTTATTTATGTTTGCATGCATAAGATCTTAATTTATTTTATGACTAAATTAAATTGTAACATATAAAAATATGTTGTATAATGAGATATAGATACCTAACAATGAATTCTACTTTGTGTTTTGAGGCTCCACCCTCTCTTGGTTGGAAGAATAATTTGATGCGATTTTCTTATAATTGTTTTCAAAAATTTGATATATTGAGACGGTCTTTAACAATGATTATATATGCTCATATTATATCTTGGTGCTACTTATAGCTTTGTGTAGCACACGCGCAGCTTTTTGATTTACTAATGTGTGCATTAAACTGTATTGATTGTGCCTTGGATGGGCGTTTGTTTTAAAAGCTAAGACAGGTATGTCTATTGTGTACTCGATCGAGTGATGATGGACTCGATCGAGTATTCTTGTCTTTTGGGTCTGAAACGTAGCTGATGATGATGGATTTGCGCGTCTGGTCATTTTCCCCTATTTTTGCAGCTGGTTTGGGGGAACTCCTAAGCTTTTACCTGGTATTCTCTTTCCTTGTATCTACTTTTATTGTATTACCTCTAGTTCTTTCCCCTTCCTTTTGTTAGATGTGTCCTTTAGGTTGCTGGTGATTTGTTATGTGTGATTGCTAGGTTGTAGGCGTCACATTGAGAACACTGTGACATTTAGGTTTGTGGGAGGAGTCTTTATATTACTGTTGTGTGATTTACTTTATTGTTGTGTGCTTTTAAATCCAAAAATCCGTAAAAATTAAAAATTTTATAAAATCCAAAAACATGTTTTTTCCTTTATTTTAGGTCGAGTCTTGGTGAGATGAATAACAATGATGATAATTTGCATTGTTTTTGTATTTGAATCTCAATATAGTTGTCCATGTACATTGTTTTGACTCGTTATTCATGAAAATTGATGGGAAGAGCGAGTCGTTGTTCACTCCATCAATCAAAGACATTTATATTTCTCAACAAACAACTAGTTAGTGGTTAAATCGAGGTCGATCCACGGGACGGTGTGCTTTGGGTTCTAAGTCTATCTATCTCAATTTATTCTAGTGTCATAATTGTTGGGGTTTGAAGTTGATGAGTCTAAACTAATAGAAGCAATAAAGTAAAACAAGCAATAAAGTAAATAAAGATGTAAACAAATGATAAAGATACTAGGATGTCATGGGTTCATAGGGGATTCATGGAAATAGATCATACAAACATGTTCTCAATTAGAAGCAAGAACTTATTGTTGTGATGGGATCGAGTTAGTGTATATCTTACAATCCCTTGGAAGATTTAGGTCCCGGAGCCGAATCATCTAGATTGTACAACACCTACAAGTCGACTTAGTCTCCTCCTATTCAACTCTATGCATGGTCTAATGAGCCTCGAGTTGGTTTATGTCTTACAAGCCTCATTGAAAAGATAAGAGATGGGTAAAAAATGCAAGGATTCATAGGCTCGCATTTCATCAAACATAACATGTGCATAGGTTGAAATCACAACAACCAAGCAAATTAATTATGAAAACATATTAGATTAAGCATAGATCAATCCCCATGTTTGTTTCCTCTAATTCCCACTAATCTTAGTTAAGTAACTACTCACTTATTATCATGGAAGACATGTTATCAATGGTTTCAATCATTACAACAAGTATAAACATGATAAGAAAGTGAGGAAATAAACAATAAAGAGTAAAGAGTAAAGGAATTATACCAAACTTAAGATGAACAATTAGAAAGGAAAGAATAATAGAATAAAACTTGATTGATTGATGAAGAGTTGTCAATTCTCCAATAATAACCCAATAATCTTCAATTACCCAATAATAAACTTGAACAATAATTAAGGAAAGATTAATGTGTAATTTTGTGGAAAGATTAAAGGATAATCTATTCTAATCTACTCCTAATCTAATCTAAGAGAGATTGATTTAATCTAAAGGAACTTCGCCGCCCCTTGATTATAACAAATGGGGTATATATAGTAGTACATCATTAGGTTAAGCAAGGGTGGATTAGTAAATAACAATTCTAAGTTTTAAATAGGGAATTGCAAGTCCCGAGGGAGATGCACATTTTGGACTGCTACTCCTAACACGATCCGCTCGGATCAGCTTGAGGCACGATTAATTCTTCTGAGGGATCCGATCGTCTTTCAGGGAAGACGCTCGGATCAAAGGTCCCGGATCCGCTCGTCTCGTGCTCAGACCGCTCGGATCTGGACAAGGCAATCTGCCCGTCTTGTGCTTAGGAGGCACGGATTTTCATACAGTTTTCCACCTCTTGCTTTAGAAACCTATGATCTACGTATACTCTTTATTCTTGCTTCATTGGTCATTGTTCTTACCTTCTCTTCATACTAGTCCATCTAAGATCGTCAACAAGCTTCTAAATATGCACGGGAGACGGGAATTCTACCTCATTATCTCATTTGCTATAAGATATACGAAATGAGACAATTAAGCGGTGACTAAATTTGCGCAATGAAATGTTACAATAGTATGCAAAATAGAAAGGATTTGACGGATAAAATGGCCATGAAATGTTACAATAGTATGCAAAATGGGTTCAATTAGGGGACTAAATGTGCGCAATTAAGAGTCACATCAAACATCCCTAACCCGAACCTTTACTCGTCGCGAGTAAAGAGGTGACTAAAACTAGACGTTTATTTAAACTATCCTAGTAATAATATAACCGATGTGAGACAATTAGTGGGTCTCACTCTGCCCCTTGAACTCACAACAAGACATCCATGAGGTAAGATGCCTCCTTGCAAGGCAAGCAAGGCAAGGTGGGGGTTGCCAAAATGGCGATACATCCAAGCATTAAGCACACAAAACAAGTAATGGATGCATCTACAAAATAATAGCCACTTTCCTCATCTAAGTGGCGGAAATCATCTACAAGGGAAGCAATTTAAGGGTACACACTCCATCATATATAATAATTTAGACTTAGTTTATTTACGCATTGCTTCCGGATCTACATACTTTAATTACGGTAGTCATTAATCTTTTGTTAGTTATTGTTAATTCAATTTCTAGTTTACAGAATTAATTCATTGTTCATCTATTTTATGCTTTCAATTATGTTTACCTTCAATATTATTGTTGTTGTTATTACTAGTATGTATAGCTAAACTCCTAATTTAGGGTAAAGGGGATCTAGGATCATGTTAGAAGGGGGTAACTAATACATTAACTGTGAAATTGCTTTTGGTTGTTGTTCAGTTATGGTTTTGAATCTAATTGATTAATTACTGATCAGAGTTGATTAATTAGTATTGCAAATTTGGATTATCACCGACCGGGATAAGACTAATATAGGCTGCGATAACTGAATAGACTGACTTAATGATAACGATACTGCATGTTATGTTTATATTTAAAGGGCATATTAGAATCGACCGATTATATGATCTTAAACAACCCAATTAGTCTATTAATTAATTAAATCTCACCCCTAGATAACTTACCTAGTAAAACCGATCCCTAGACCTTTTAATCTTATTGAACTCGTTATTATTTATTTTGCAATTAGTTTTAGCAAACAAATCAATTCCTTCAAGAAAATCGTTACCTTATTAAGACAAACTTAATCATTAGAAAACTAGATATTACCGCCTCCCTGTGGATACGATACCTTGCTTATCACTAGCTATTTGTTAGTATTGAGTTAGGATTACTTTGATATAGGTGATACGACTTTAGCCTTATCAACTGTGGGAAATAAGTCTGTATACTTCCCTTAAACTAGAAGGATTATAACGATTTAAAACAGATGATCAATGGTCATAAAATAAAATACATAAACAAAAGTAAAGGATTCAGAAATAACCTTTGGTCTTAGCAAATATGGCCTAAGAACAATATCAAAATTGATATTCGCCTATTAGTTGCACCCAAGACGATCTGAGATATACCCTTTGATTATGCTAGAAATCAATCTAAAATTTTCTGTAAAATTTTATTGTCTTTGTGTTTTTTTGTGTTGAGAAAGAGGAGGCTAGGTCAGAAAAAAGAATTAGGTTAGAAATAATTCTCCACCTTTCTTTTTATATAGACCGAAATCCGAAATCAATTAGGAAAGATTTATATCTCCTAATTTCGGCCAATGTGATCCGAAATAAGGAATTAAATTTCCTTATTTTTGGTCTTTTCAAAAATATATAAAGTGTGTTAAATTGTCATCTAGTGAGGATCGAACCCATGACCTCTTGGCTTGTGTACCCTCACTATTACCACTATGACACATTCAACTTGTTGATATTAAATACAACTGATTATATTTAATTACGAATTATGATTAATTCTTTCAAACTAACCTTATATATATTTAATTAAATATAACTTATTATATTTAATTTACTTAATTGATGATTAATTCGTCTCAACTTAATATTATTTAATTTTCATTAAATAATTATCTCATCAACACATTGACTAACTTTTTAGTCATTTTGGGCATCAATGTAATTATATTTCTATAACCACATTTCTCAAATACGTCCTATAGGTGTGACCTTTAGGGACCAGTTGATCACCGCCATCTGTATGATAATAACGTCAAACTTTCTAGCAAGCCAACCGTTATTAGGTAAACGTTAATCAAGTGATTAAATATACGAAGTATACCCTTGTGAACCTGTAAGAGATTTACAAATGTTATCACACTAATTTGTGGAGGACACCAGCTCCAACAAACTCTCACTTGTCCTCACAAGTGTATGTGCGATAACCGATTCTCATATCCTTTAAAATTTCTCCCACTCAATGTAAAACAATTTGCAAATCCGAATTCACAAAGGTCGTATTTTACAAGCGATCGGTATCAAGAGTGGTTTTCCCGACTAGAGAGTAACTTAACCGATAAACGAATCAACATTCGAGCATGGCCATGCATTTCAATTACAACTCCTCGAGTGGCCCCGAGAAATAACTATACATGATAAGGGTTGGATATTTTCCTCAACTCAAATCTTGAGATGTAAGCACACGGTATGAAATGACCCAGAAAAAATCTACTTAGCCCGATTACGGTGAGACCGTGAGAAAGAAACCAAAGTCACCCAAAGACGCCTTAATCTCAAGACACGATTGATAGTCAAAAGAATCGACTCTAGGTACACAATGGATGTCCTATCCACGACCTGGCACCGAATGTTATAAAACATTTAGGACTCCATTACGTTGTCACAAAAAGTTATCCTACGAGGTATCGTCATAATCTCGTATCTGTGATCGATTAGTCAACCGTTTAACTTATGGCTCGTTGAACCCACCATCAATCGACTGCACAATATAATAGCCGAGTTATCACTCACATTGGCGATTACGGACCAAAACAAATATAATGTAATTCAGTTCACTTTGTGGTGTTCAATGTTGTCAGTACAATCCACATGAAAAACAAAATATTATATATATAAAACGATGAAGTTATAAATAATATATGAAAAAGATAATGTATCAAATCCATAATCAAGTACTACAACTTAGGAACATGTTTAATTCCCATGGAATTAACATGCCCTACATGCTTATCATAATTCAACGGTTTGGTGAGAGGATCTGCGATGTTATCATCCGTCGCAATCTTGTCAATCACTATCTCTTCTTGCTCCACGTAATCACGGATCAGGTGAGCCTTCCGTAGTACATGTCTAGATTTGTTGCTAGACTTTGGCTCCTTAGCCTGGAAGATGGCACCTCTATTGTCACAATAGATGGTGATCGGGTCATTCGAACTAGTAACTACCGAAAGCCCTTGTAAGAATTGACGCATCCATATCGCTTCCTTTCTCACGCCTCAACCGGCATAGTACTCGGATTGATAGTAGAATCCGCTACAACACTGTTTGGAACTCTTCCGGTGATCGACACCATTAAGAGTGAAGACGAACCCGGATCGAGATTTTGAATCGTCTCGATCCGTTTGGAAGCTAGCATCTGCAGAATCAGGTTCGCATAGCTTAGTATCGCCTCCATAAGTCAATACCCAATCCTTAGTCCTCCGTAGGTACTTGAGGATATTTTTGACTGCTATACAGTGTGTTTCACCTGGAGTCTTTTGGTACCGACTCGTCATACTCAATGCATATGCCACGTCCGGGCGTGTGCATATCATGGCATACATGATCGATCCTATTGCAGAAGCATAAGGAACACGACTTATGCGCTCAATACCTTCAGGCGTCGTGGGTGACTGAGACTTGCTCAACTGCATCCCAGTCGTCATAGGAAGGTTCCCCTTCTTGGAGTTGGTCATGCTGAACCTCTCAAGAACCTTATCTAGATAAGACTCCTGACTAAGTGATAACGTCCGTCGTGATCTATCTCGGTAGATACGGATTCCCAAAATACGTTGTGCCTCACCTAGATCTTTCATCTGGAAATGGTTCTTCAACCATTCTTTAACCGAATAAAGGAGAGGAATGTCATTCCCTATCAAGAGTATGTCATCGACATACAATATCAAGAATACAATCTTGCTCCCACTCGACTTGATATATAAGCATGGTTCTTCGACCGATCGAGTAAAACCATACTCTTTTATCACTTGGTCGAAACGATGATTCCAACTCCGAGAAGCTTGCTTAAGTCCATAAATGGAACGCTTAAGCTTGCATACTTTCTTAGGATGTTTAGGATCTATGAAACCTTCGGGTTGCACCATGTACAACTTTTCCTCCAAATAACCGTTTAAGAAGGCGGTTTTCACATCCATTTGCCAAATCTCATAATCATGAAATGCGGCAATCGCTAAGATTATCCGAATGGAACGTAGCATGACTACAGGTGCAAAAATCTCATCATAATGCAATCCTTGCACTTGAGTGAAACCTTTTGCCACAAGTCGTGCCTTATAGATATCAGTTGCGCGTCATAGAACGCTTTATTTTGTAAAGCCATTTGACTTTGTAGAGGTTTTACCTTATTAGGTAAATCAACTAGATCCCATACGTTATTCTCATACATGGAGTCCATCTCGGATTGCATGGCTTCGAGCCATAGCTTTGAGTCGGAGCAGGCCATAGCACCTTTATAGGTTGCGGGTTCATTACTTTCTAGAAGTAAAATGTCATTCTCCTCGACCATACCAATGTATGCATGTCCAGGAGGATGAGAGTCTCTACCCGACCTCCTAGGTTCCTCGGGAATATTAACCGTATCATCGTTGGAGGTACGGACTTCCTCCATCTGTTCCTCGGTTGTTGGTTTGGAATCAACGACGGCTCGAAGGTTCTATTACTCGACTTGTTCTCGAGAAATTCTTTCTCTAAGAACGTCGCACTAGCCGCAACAAATACTCGATGTTCGGTTGGCGAATAAAAGTAATGACCAAATGTTCCTTTTGGATAACCTATAAAGTATGTCTTGACCGATCGCGGGCCGAGCTTATCCGCGTGTCTCCACTTGACATAAGCCTCGCAGCCCCAGACCCGAATAAAGGACAAGTTAGGTACCGTTCCCTTCCACATTTCATATGGAGTCTTGTCGACAGCTTTAGACGGACTTCGGTTAAGTATAAGAGCAGCTGACAAAAGAGCATAACTGTAATACTCCGTATTTATGAGTCTTGGGGTACTCTATCGAGTAGGCCTTACTCTGTCGAGTAAGGGAGTTTTGCGAAATAAAATAGTTTCTGACCTATTGGGTACTCGATCGAGTAACTACGATACTCGATCGAGTAGGGGGGTACTCGATCGAGTACCATGGCTACTCGATCGAGTAGCTAGGTTTCTGAGGGTTGTTTTCTCGGGTTTTGTTAATTATGCGATTAAGGTATATAATCTTTTCGTCACTCATTCTAATCACTTTTCTAAAACCTAAATCACTGTGAGAAGAGAAAGCAAACTACGTTCATCACCTTAATCGCATTGTTAACAAATCCCGGAGCTTGGAAGGTCGGATTTCACTTGTCTTTACACCGTTGTAATCCTTGCGTCGAGGGTAAGACCTTTATACCGTTTTTATTATATTTCGTCAAAGTTAGTTAAACCCTAATATTGGGAATTGGGGATTTTGTTGTATCATGTGCATAGTAGTAATTATGTGCTTGTATAATTAGGAGGAGGATTCGTAGAGGAAGCTTTTTGACTTCAATTTTGTGAGATCGTCGACTATTGTGTGCTTTCCGGGTAGGGTTTCCTACTCGGTATTACTTACATGTGGTGTGGTGTTGTCTTGTAATTAGTATAATTGGTTGATTCGAGACGATGTTGTGATTGTGATTGTGATTGTTTGTCCGTGGTTCTCGAGATGCGTTCTCGGCTGAGTGGAGTCACTTGCGGGAGTGGCTTCACGCCCTAGTTTCGCCCTTCGTGGAACCCGCCACGGAAGGGGATGTGCACATTAATGGGACGGGGTTATCGCTCGGTATGATGAGCGGGGCTTAGGTGGGAACGGCTGCGGTCCCCCTTTGGCGGTAATGGGTCCAAAGTGGACGGTCGGTGACGGAGATGGAGTGGAGTGCTTGATCGTGTATGATTATTTGAGTTGTGTTAGTTCTTTGTATTGTTGATTATACCTCTTGTGTAAATAATCGACCCGGTTAATGTTTTAAAACTGCGGTGATCCATTCGGGGATGGTGAGCAGATATTGAGCGGGTATGACATGAAAGTCTTTGGGATAGTGGGATTGCCACGATAAGATGATAGAAGTCTTCCATTGTAGCCTATTAGTTTTATAGACATTTCGATTAGTTCAAGAGAGTAGTTTTGAGAACATGTATTAGTATTTGGTTTGGTTTTTGGATTGTAACCTTTCGCTAAAGTATTACTATTTAAATATCGTTTCATTATTGTTTATTTGATTATCATTGCCTCTGCAACCGAGATGGTAACGTCCTTATACCCGAGTGGTCCTGGTAAGGCACTTGGAGTATGGGGGTGTTACAAAATGGTATCAGAGAGACGATCCTGAAACCTGTAACCAATGAACCCAATGAATATAGGGAGTCAATTAAAATGAACCCGGGATAAAGGTTGTAAGAGCTAATGCAAAGGCTTGGGAGACGTCCTAAAGTCGCGAACTCGCCCTACAATTTTGAACCGGTCACATGGGGGGAATATCTGGTAAGTCGTATGTGTTGTTTGTTCGCTTGTGTGTGGATGTGATGAGGTGTGTTGTAAATGTTGGATGTTTGAAATATAAGTTGAGAATATGAATGAAATTGAAGAGAAATATATATATAGAACTGTGTTGGAATGAGAAGTATGTTGGGTGATTACTATGTGGCATTAATAACATGATATAATTGTTTGTTAATCGCATGAGCAGTTGAGTAGCTTGGTATGCATAATTAGGACATGATATCGTGTTTATAAGCTGTTTTACATGTTAGAATATGTCATAGCATGCGGGTATCATATTCGAGTTAGCATGACTCGATCGAGTGGGACTGACTTGATCGGGTGGGTTTTTGACGTTTTTACGACCAGAATCGAGTTTTAGGGTACTCGATCGAGTAACTAAGGTTACAATCCAAAAACCGCAACGGCGGTAATTCTTATCAGAAACCAGCTACGAACAACAACAACAATCAGGGGTCGGGTGCTAAGCCGGCCACATCAGCCAGTACTGTCCAGGGAGGTGGACAGAAGACCAGTGGAAAGCTATTCATGATGGACAAGAAAGCAGCTGAGGAGGATGCACATGTTATCACTAGTACCTTTCTTGTTAACGGTATTCATACCTTTGTTTTGTTTGATTCGGGGGCTTCCCAGTCGTTTGTATCGTCGAGTCATGTTAAAAGGTTGGGTTTGAGAGTATATGAGTCTGTGAGTGAGAAAGTTTTCATACCTTCGGGAGAGTCTGTATCTTGTGGGAGGTTGTTTAGAGATGTGTCTATGATAGTTGGGCAAGTTGATCTACCTGTAGACTTGCTAGAGTTTCCTTTTAACGGTTTTGAGATGATAGTCGGGATGGATTGGGCCGGGAAAGTATAAAGCTAAGATAGACTGTCATCAAAAGAAAGTGTCTTTGAGAGGGCCTAAGGGTGTTAGTGTGTCTTATCGTGGGTTTTTAGTCAAACCCAAAGTTAAGTTGATTGCAGCTATCACGTTGAAGTCTTATCTGAGGAAGGGATGTCCTTTGATCTTGTGCCATGTGAGAGATGACCGGATAGAGAGTTCGACAGTTGACGAGATACCAGTGGTGGGAGAGTTTGCCGATGTTTTTCCTGACGAGATTCCGGGGTTGCCACAGAAGAGGGAGATAGATTTCACCGTTGAGTTGAAACCGGGGACGGGGCCAATCTCTAAGGCACCGTACCGGATGGGTCCTAAAGAGATGGAGGAGCTAAGGAAGCAGTTAGATGATCTGATAGAGAAGGGATACATTAGACCTAGTGTATCGCCGTGGGGAGCACCAGTTCTTTTCGTGAAGAAGAAGGATGGGAGTTTGAGGTTATGCATAGATTACGGAGAGAGTGAACCAGGGTGACGGTGAAGAACAAGTATCCTTTGCCAAGGATAGATGACCTGTTTGATCAGTTGAGTGGTGCATCAGTCTTTTCTAAGATTGATTTGAGGTCGGGGTATCATCAAGTGAAGATTAGAGAGATGGACATACCAAAGACAGCTTTCACGTCGAGGTATGGTCATTATGAGTATGTAGTGATGCCGTTTAGGTTATCTAATGCACCGGCCGTGTTTATGGATTTGATGAACAGAATCTTCAGACAGTTTTTGGACAAGTTCGTGGTGGTGTAGGAAGAGCATGAGGAGCATCTGAGGATCGTGTTGCAGACGTTGAGGGACCATGAGTTGTATGCTAAACTGTCCAAGTGTGAGTTCTGGTTGGAGAAAGTTGCTTTTCTGGGGCATGTGATCTCTAAGGAGGGAGTAGCTGTGGATCCGGCAAAGATTGAGGCAGTAACAAAGTGGGAAGCACCAAAGAATGTCGCTGAGATTAGGAGTTTCTTGGGTTTAGATGGATACTACAGACGGTTCGTGAAAGATTTCTCCAAGATAGCTAGACCTATGACAGCTTTGATGAGGAAAGAGAAGAGGTTTCGTTTGGATGAGAGTTGTGAAAAGGCGTTCCAAACATTAAAGGAGCGTTTGACCACAACTCCTATCTTAGCATTGCCTGAAGGGATCGAGAACTTTGAGGTTTATACAGATGCCTCAAAGAATGGGTTGGGATGTGTGTTGATGCAGAACGGTAAGGTGATTGCCTATGCTTCTAGGCAATTGAAGCCGTATGAGGAGAACTACCCTACACATGATCTAGAGTTGGGTGCGGTGGTGTTTGCTCTCAAGATTTGGAGACATTACCTTTATGGGGCGACCTTTAAGGTATTTTCTGATCACAAGAGTCTCAAGTACATCTTCACTCAAAAGGAGTTGAACATGAGACAGAGGAGGTGGATGGAGCTGATTGGCGATTATGACATGGATATTATCTACCATGAAGGGAAGGCCAATGTCATTGCAGATGCTTTGAGTAGGAAGAGTGTACACTCCCTGTGTACAGCTCTATCTTTGATGAGGTTAAGAGATGAGGTGGGGAAGTTTGGGATACATATGATTCAGAGAGGAGATGGTTTGGGAGATTTGACAGTGCAGCCTGATCTTTATGATGATATTCGAGGTAAAGAAGCTTTGGATCCTAAGATGGTTGAGTGGAGAGCTGGAGTAGAGAAAGGGACAGTGTCCCGATTTTCTATTCACACAGATGGTAGTTTGAGGTTTGATGGTAGGTGGTGTGTCCCTAATGATGAAGAGCTGAAAAAGACAATTATGACAGAGGCACATTGCACACCATATTCAAGTACATCCAAAGGAGACAAGCTATACAAGGACTTGAAGAACACGTTTTGGTGGCCTGGGATGAAGAAGGAAACAGTGAGTTTGTGGCCCGCTGTTTGACATGCCAGAGAGTTATAGGGGAACAGCGACGACCACAAGGTAAGATTCAGTCTTTGGAGGTACCTGAGTCGAAGTGGGAATCCATTTCTATGGATTTTATCGTGGGTTTACCAAAGAGTCAACAGGGTAATAACATGATATGGGTGATAGTGGATCGACTGACCAAGTCAGCTCACTTTGTTCCAATGAAAGATACATGGACTAAAGCACAATTGGCTATGGCTTATCGAAAGAATGTGCTTAAGTTACATGGAGTCCCTAAGGACATAGTGTCTGACAGAGATGCGAGGTTTATATCATGGTTCTGGAAAGAGTTGCAGGAATCCTTGGGTACAACTTTGAAGATGAGTACAGCTTTTCATCCTGCGACAGACGGTCAGACTGAGAGAACAATCAAAACTCTTGAGGATATGTTACGAGCTTGTGTGATGGACTTTGGTGGTAGCGGGAACGAGAGGTTGGATTTGATAAAGTTTTCTTACAACAACGGCTATCACACTAGCATTGGCATGGCACCGTTTGAGGCTTTGTACGGGAGGAGATACAGGAGTCCGATTTGTTGGGACGACTTGTCTTTGAGGCAAATGGTTCTAGGACCAGAGATGGTACATGAGATGGTTGAACATTAAGATGATCGGGGAACGCATGAGAGCAGCTCGGGATCGACAAAAGAGTTATGCAGATCTACATCGCTAGGGATATAGAGTTTCGGGTTGGGATAAGGTTCTTCCGAAAGTGTCTCCTATGCGTGGTGTTATGAGATTTTGGGAAGAAAGGCAAGCCGAGTCGAAGTTCATCGGTCCTTATGAGATCTTAGAGCGAGTTGGGGAGGTTGCTTACCGTCCGGCTTTACTCGCCGCTTTAGAGAGAGTGCATAATGTGTTTCATGTGTCGCAATGCGTGAAGTATGTGAGTGACCCGTCACATGTGTTAGAGGCAAGAGAGCATAGAACTAGATGAGTCTTTATCATATCTTGAGGTACCTAAGCAGATCCTTGACCGGAAGGTTAGGAAGACTAGGAGTGGTGAGACAGTGTTGCTTAAGATCCTTTGGTCTAACCACGAGACAGAGGAAGCTACATGGGAGGCAGAGGAGATCATGAGAGAGTGCTACCCTTTCCTTTTTGATCAGGTATGTTTGGTTACGAGGACGTAACCTTGTTTCTTTTAGGGGGGGTAGGAGATGATCGCAAAGAGTTTTTAAGAGTTTTTATACCCTCCTTATGTTGTGTCGGTATAGTTGTTGTCGTTGAGTCGGGTTGAGTTTGAGTTAGTAACAAGTTTTTATGTTGGGTTTGTTTCGGTTGTTGAGTCGGGAGTGTTGTAGTGTGAGTCTTTGCTTTGTGTTGGTTTGAACTTCGGGGACGAAGTTCTTTTTAAGGAGGGAAGACTCTAATACTCCGTATTTATGAGTCTTGGGGTACTCTATCGAGTAAGGGAGTTTTGCGAAATAAAATAGTTTCTGACCTGTTGGGTACTCGATCGAGTAACTACGATACTCGATCGAGTAGGGGGGTACTCGATCGAGTACCATGGCTACTCGATCGAGTAAGCCGGTTCTGAGGGGTTGTTTTCTCGGGTTTTGTTAATTATGCGATTAAGGTATATAATCTTTTCGTCACTCATTCTAATCACTTTTCTAAAACCTAAATCACTGTGAGAAGAGAAAGCAAACTACGTTCATCACCTTAATCGCATTGTTAACAAATCCCGGAGCTTGGAAGGTCGGATTTCACTTGTCTTTACACCGTTGTAATCCTTGCGTCGAGGATAAGACCTTTATACCGTTTTTATTATATTTCGTCAAAGTTAGTTAAACCCTAATATTGGGAATTGGGGATTTTGTTGTATCATGTGCATAGTAGTAATTATGTGCTTGTATAATTAGGAGGAGGATTCGTAGAGGAAGCTTTTTGACTTCAAATTTGTGAGATCGTCGACTATTGTGCTTTCCAGGTAGGGTTTCCCTACTCAGTATTACTTACATGTGGTGTGGTGTTGTGCTGTAATTAGTATAATTGGTTGATTCAGACGATGTTGTGATTGTTTGTCTGTGGTTCTCGAGATGCGTTCTCGGCTGAGTGGAGTCACTTGCGGGAGTGGCTTCACGCCCTAGTTTCGCCCTTCGTGGAGGCGGGAAGGGGATGTGCACATTAATGGGGCAGGGTTATCGCTCGGTATGATGAGAGGGGCTTAGGTGGGAACGGCTGCGGTCCCCCACTGGCAGGGCTGGTCCAGTGGACAGTCGGTGACGGAGATGGAGTGGAGTGCTTGATCGTGTATGATTGTTTGAGTTGTGTTGGTTACTGTATTGTTGATTATACCTCTTGTGTAAATAGTATCGACCCGGTTAATGTTTTAAAACTGCGGTGATCCATTCGGGGGATGGTGAGCGGATATTGAGCGAGGTATGACATGAGTACTAGGATAGTTTGGGATTGCCACGATCGGATGATAGAAGTCTTCGCCGTAGCCTATTAGTTTTATAGACATTTCGAGTTAGTTCAAAGAGAGGCAGTAGTTTTGAGAACATGTATTAGTATTTGGTTTGGTTTTTGGATTGTAACCTTTCGCTAAAGTATTACTATTTAAATATCGTTTCATTATTGTTTATTTGATTATCATTGCCTCGGGTAACCGAGATGGTAACGTCCTTATACCTGAGTGGTCCTGGTAAGGCACTTGGAGTATGGGGGTGTTACAATAACCCCATAATGAATCAGGCACTACCGTGTGACTCATCATGGATCGAACCATATCAAGTAAGGTTCGATTTCTCCGTTCGGACACACCATTTAATTGAGGTGTTCCAGGTGGAGTTAATCGTAGAGCGATTCCACGATCGTCGGGTGTTGATCAAACTCATTTGAAAGATATTCGCCACCCCGATCTGAACGGAGTGCTTTAATCTTTCTACCCAGTTGGTTCTTTACCCTATTCTGGTATTCCTTGAATTTCTCAAAGGACTCACTTTTATGCTTCATTAAGTAGACATATCCGTATCTACTCAAATCGTCCGTGAAAGTGATAAAATATCTATAGGCATCTCTAGCGGTAATTGACATAGGTCCACATACGTCCGTATGTATGAGTCCTAATAGGTCACTAGCGCGCATTCCAACACCTTTGAAGGAAATTCGAGTCATCTTGCCAATGAGACATGATTCACACGTGCCATATGCAGAAAATCCGAATGAGGGAATAGTCCCATTATCGACGAGTTTCTTTACGCGTTTCTCATTTATGTGTCCCATTCGACAATGCCATAGATAGGTTTGATCTTTGTCACCAACCTTTAATTTCTTATTATTCATGTGTAATACTTCCGTGGTTTGATCTAAGATATAAATTCCATTCATGGAAACTGCTTTGCCATAAATCATTTCATTAAAAGAGAAAATACAACTATTATCCTTTATTGAAAATGTAAAATCGTCTTTAGCAAGTACGGAAACAGAAATAATGTTCTTAGATAAACTGGGTACATAGTGATTATTTAATGATAACTCAAAACCATTAGGGAGTTGGATTACATATGTTCCCTTCGAGGCAGCAGCTACTCGTGCTCCATTCCCGACTCGCAGGTCCACATCACCTTTTTCGAGAGGTATGATGTTCTTTAGGCCCTGCAAATGATTACACAGATGAGAACCACAACCAATATCAAGTACCCAAGTTCTAAAACTTGCATGGTTAATCTCAATCATATGAATATAAGATGACATACCAACAGAACGACGCGGCTCGCCTTGATGTCCTCACGGTAGACGGGACAGTTCCTCCTCCAATGTCCGGTCTTGTGACAATGGTGGCACTCTATGTCACCGCCCTTGCTCTTTGTCTTGCTCTGTGAGCCACTAGTCTCACCGGGCGCACTCTTACCGTTTCTTGGCTTTTTAAACTTTGGCTTACCTACGCCTAGGTCGCCATAAACCTTGCCCTTACCTTTACTCTTGTTGTGAATCGTGAGAACATCCTGCTTCATGCTCCCACTCAATTTTATATCCTTCTCTCGTGCACGCGAAGGGAGTGTAGCTCATGAGGACTCTTTTTCAAGTCATTCATGTAGTAGTTCGCCCGAAAAGGGCAAAACCATCGTGAAGAGAATGAAGCATTCGGTCAATGACAATGCTCTCACTAATTCTACAATTCGGTGACTCGGTTTCTCGACATTCTCAATCATGTGAAGAATGTGTGGGCTAACCGGTTGGCCTTTTGGAGTTTCGCATCAAAGAAGCGACGGGTATGCTCATATGTGATGATTCTCGGTGCCTTTGAGAACTCATTAGTGAGCGTGGTGAAAATCTTGTTTGCACCTTGGGCAATGAAGCGTCTCTGCAAATTGGTTTCCATTGCAAAGATGAGTACGTTCTTTATCGCACCCGCTTCCATAACGAAATCACTATAAGCGAGTGACTCGTTGGCTCTTGCATTTGGGCCTGGGTTGGCCGTGTATTGGCTCGATTAAATACCCGAGCTTACCGGGCCGCCAGATGTGGCGACATTCCGTAGTGCCGCCTCCCGTCGCAAAATTGGACCCATCATTCTTGATCGAGTGGGTGATTCATTTGGTCCATGAACATTTTAAGCCAGGACGAACGATCTAGTGTGGCACTAGGCATTGGGATTGCGTTATTTCCCGCCATTTGTTGTAAGATTATTGATAATAAGCGTTTCACTGCGAAAGAAGAATAAAATAATAAGCATGCATCGTTTTTATTTTAAGTCTAATGAACTAATGACATAATGCGAAGACTCAAAGATATTTATACAATTGACCTCCCTCAAGAATTATATAAATGACCCTAAGACTCAATTCTCTGTAAATTGATAAGCTAACCTTTTAGCTAATTCTACCGTTAGAATTCTTGGTCGATAAATTTCTGTAAATTCTATCTATAGTAGTCCATCATAATCACGAGAAACTCTTCGGACTATGATGTTGAGGTAAACTAAGTCAACACAACTACTTACCCAACGTAGAAGGGGTCATATTAGACCTACCGACGAAGAAGGGACTCATAGATGTTTGCCCTTATAAAGAATAATCTCAATTTCCGTTTTAGAGGAAGATCCCATCAACTTTTTAATTCATTTTAAGTGAACTATAATCTAGCATGCGAGAATGATTTAAACTAAGGTGATGGCTTAAAGATCATGTGACATCCTGCATGTCCAAGAAAACTAACATACAACCTATATGAGTCAATTTTCATGCATTTTAGTAGGTGGTTTGGTTTTAGGCGGAATATGATGCAATTACTAGCATGTGAATGAAAAGCAATAAAATGAAAAACGTAAAAAAAAAAACAGTAAAAGTCCTAGTGTGGCCTATTCTATCAAAATGAACAATAAATACAAGTTTGGAATCCATCCTTGGACCCGAGAAGCTTGTCTTGATGTTCCATCTTGATCCATGTAGCGGGAGTGAGCTTGAATCTTCATCTTTAGTCTTCTTTGAAATTACAATAAATAAAATTACATAATTGACCTATTAATTACATTCTAATTTCAAAAACCCAAAACTAAAATAAAGGAGATTCGAGATCTCATAATTACATAAAAATTATGTTTCCTTCATTACGAAAACATAATTGACTAAGGCCACACTAAGTATTACAAATTACAACCGATTGCAAAATTAAATACGTAAATAAAATTCATTCATTCGATTCATTCAACATAATTAAAAGCATCAACTAAAAATAAATTAAACATACATAATACAATAAATAAATTATGTTGATTAATTTATCCAAACCACCTATTTAAATTAAATTAAGTGACAATTCCGCAATTTAATCACATTAATTTCATACTTAATCCATATTATACTTGTAATATGAATTCTATCCGTCAAAAAATTTTAAACTGCTTTAAAATAACTCGGTATCATTAAATTGTGAACCGATTCACAATAACTAATTGGCCAAAATAAAGAAAAATAAAATCCAATTCTCTAAATTTGTCTCGGCAAAAAAAAACGAAAAGGTTTTTTTTTTTTTTTTTTTTATTGTCACGGCTGAAAAAAATAAAAAAAAACAACTTCTTTCCTATTCTAATTCGGTAAATAGGAAAAACAAGGGAAAAAAAACTTTCCAAAAAATATTTTCTCTATTTTTTTTTTCGGCAAAAGGCAAAAAAAAACTTTCCTAATTTTTTTTCTTTTTCACGGTTTACCATAAATAAAATTAACATAAATTTTTTTTTTCCAGCCTTCTTTTTTTTCTTTTCTTTTTGCGGCAATAATGCCCTAAAACAAGATTTGATGATCAATTGTTTACCTTTGCTATTAGAACATGATTAGCATATGAAATAATAAACATGATTAATTTATATGCCAAAAACTATATAGCAAAAACAATCTTTTAATCATAAACATGATGATTCCATTTGATTTTAACTTAATCTGCATTAAATCAAAAACTATCAATTCTTCATATGATAATTTTAACTGATTATAAACTATAATATGAAAAATAGAATGGAAAAACTATCATCAAACAGACACAACAAAAACGGCATAAAAAATTTCTATCCAAAAAAAATCGAAACCCTAATTTCTCTTCTCGAAAATCTTATCGTTTACATACAAATTTTATGAAAATCATCAAAATTAAAATCGTAGCCTTGTGCTCTGATACCACTTGTGGGAAATAAGTCTGTATACTTCCCTTAAACTAGAAGGATTATAACGATTTAAAACAGATGATCAATGGTCATAAAATAAAATACATAAACAAAAGTAAAGGATTCAGAAATAACCTTTGGTCCTAGCAAATATGGCCTAAGAACAATATCAAAATTGATATTCGCCTATTAGTTGCACCCAAGACGATCTGAGATATACCCTTTGATTATGCTAGAAATCAATCTAAAATTTTCTGTAAAATTTTATTGTCTTTGTGTTTTTTTGTGTTGAGAAAGAGGAGGCTAGGTCAAAAAAAAGAATTAGGTTAGAAATAATTCTCCACCTTTCTTTTTATATAGACCGAAATCCGAAATCAATTAGGAAAGATTTATATCTCCTAATTTCGGCCAATGTGATCCGAAATAAGGAATTAAATTTCCTTATTTTTGGTCTTTCCAAAAATATATAAAGTGTCTTAAATTGTCATCTAGTGAGGATCGAACCCATGACCTCTTGGCTTGTGTACCCTCACTATTACCACTATGACACATTCAACTTGTTGATATTAAATACAATTGATTATATTTAATTACGAATTAATGATTAATTCTTTCAAACTAACCTTATATATATTTAATTAAATATAACTTATTATATTTAATTTTTTAATTGATGATTAATTCGTCTCAACTTAATATTATTTAATTTTCATTAAATAATTATCTCATCAACACATTGACTAACTTTTTAGTCATTTTGGGCATCAATGTAATTATATTTCTATAACCACATTTCTCAAATACGTCCTATAGGTGTGACCTTTAGGGACCAGTTGATCACCGCCATCTGTATGATAATAACGTCAAACTTTCTAGCAAGCCAACCGTTATTAGGTAAACGTTAATCAACTGATTAAATATACGAAGTATACCCTTGTGAACCTGTAAGAGATTTACAAATGTTCTCACACTAATTTGTGGAGGACACCAGCTCCAACATCAACAACATTTCATCTAGCTACGGATGGCCAGACCGAAACGACTATTCAGACACTGGAGGATATGTTGAGAGCTTGTGTGATGGAGTTTGGTGGATCATGGGAGGAGAGGTTAGATCTAATTGAATTCTGTTATAATATTAGTTACCATGCTAGCATTGGCATGACACCTTTTGAGGCATTATATGGGAGGAAGTGTAGGAGTTCAGTCTTTTGGGATGATAAGGCAGATGCAGCGGTGTTGGGACCTGAAATGGTTAAGGAAATGGTGGAGCAAGTACAAGTAATTCGCCAAAAGATGAGAGATGTGCAGGATAGACAGAAGAGTTATGCGGATTTGAAGAGAAGTGAGATAGAGTTTGAGGTAGGGGACAAAGTATTGCTAAAAGTGTCTCATATGAAGGGTGTGATGAGGTTTGGGAAGAGAGGTAAGCTGAGTCAGAAGTTTATTGGACCATATGAGAACTTAAGCAGAGTTGGAGAGGTAGCTTATCGATTAGCACTACCTCCAGCTTTGGACAAAGTTCATAATGTGTTCCATGTTTCGCAACTGAAGAAGTATGTGAGTGATCCTACACATGTATTGGAGCCTGAGCATGTAGAGATAGATGAGCAAATGTCCTATGTTGAAATGCCTAAGGAAATATTGGACAGGAAAGTGAGAAAGACTCGGAAGGGAGAGACAGCTTTAGTGAAGGTTTTCTGGACTAATCATAATGTCGAGGAAGCTACTTAGGAAGTTGAAGCTGTTATGAGGGACAAGTACCCTAATATTTTTGTTTAATTTAGTTGGTTACAGGGACGTAACCCTTTTTTTCAGGGGGATATGATGTTACACCTCGCATTTTATTGCATTTTGATGGTAAGGTTAATAATTAGAATGTGTTTTGTCAAATTGATTTGAGTTGTGGTTCAAATTTCTATTCGGCCAGTTGGAGGTTATTCAGTCAGTTTGAGTAATTTAAGTGAACTTCGGGATGAAGTTCTATTTAAGGGGGGAAGACTGTAATACTCCGTATTTTGGTAGCATTTATAATTGTAACTTGAGCATTTTAATAAATTAATTATGATATTTATAATTAATAATAGTGAGTAAGACGGAATAATATAATAAAATAATAAATAATGGTTGAGTGGGGAATTAGCATTGCGACGTGTGTGGCCGTGTAATTGGGCGGATGGACTCGTATAATACTAAAGATAATAATAGTAGTAATTACATAATAATAGTAGTAATATAATTGGATGTTTTCTAATTGCCTTCTTATAACTTAATCTACCAAGTGTAAATAGAGAAGAGAGGACCTTACCCTAGCCGTTATTCACTCATAAACTAAAAATAATTCACAAAAGAGGAGAACAAGAGATCTAAGAGAAAGAAGAAGGGAATTTAGATCGATTATCGACTCAAAGGTAAGACCGTCTCACAATTTAATCAATTTCAAAACTAGTCACCTTGACCGATTATCGACTCAAAGGTAAGACCGTCTCACAATTTAATCAATTTCAAAACTAGTCACCTTGACCGTGTATTTTGACCACCGTGTTGACTGCCTTGTGACCGTGACTCTGACATAGAATAGCGTTGGACCACCGTCTCTCCACCTGACCCTGCTCTGACCATCACGACCGTCCTAGAGAGGTTGTTTTGGGGTGTTTTCATGGGTGGTTGTTGTGGTGTTGCCTTGTATTTGAAACAGGGATTTGAACCCATAAACTTGACCGTCGTGACTTGGGTTGGGGTTGGTTGGCCATGGATAGTGGCATCGACCATAGTGGTGGTGGTTGGTGGGCTAAAGGCGGGACCTTGGTGGTTGTGGTGGCCGGAAAACGCGAAACAGGTGGATTGTTGGTGTTTGGCTTACCTACAGCTAGGTCGCCATGAGCCTTGCCCTTACCTTTACTCTTGTTGTGAATCGTGAGAACATCCTGCTTCATGCTCCCACTCAATTTTATATCCTTCTCGGTCTGTACGAGAAGGGAGTGTAGCTCATGAGGACTCTTTTTCAAGTCATTCATGTAGTAGTTCGCCCTGAAAAGGGCAAAACCATCGTGAAGAGAATGAAGCATTCGGTCAATGACAATGCTCTCACCGATTCTACAATTCGGTGACTCGGTTTTCGACATTCTCAATCATGTGAAGAATGTGGGCTAACCAGGTTGGCCCTTCGGGAGTTTCGCATCAAAGAAGCGCGGGTATGCTCATATGTGATGATTCTCGGTGCCTTTGAGAACTCATTAGTGAGCGTGGTGAAAATCTTGTTTGCACCTTGGGCAATGAAGCGTCTCTGCAAATTGGTTTCCATTGCAAAGATGAGTACGTTCTTTATCGCACCCGCTTCCATAACGAAATCACTATAAGCGAGTGACTCGTTGGCTCCTGCATTTGGGCCTGGGTTGACGGTATTGGCTCGATTAAATACGAGCTTACCGTCGTGATGGCGCATTCCGTAGTCCGCCTCCCGTCGCAAAATTGGACCCATCATTCTTGATCGAGTGGTGATTCATTTGGTCCATGAACATTTTAAGCCAGGACGAACGATCTAGTGTGGCACTAGGCATTGGGATTGCGTTATTTCCAGCCATTTGTTGTAACAGTATTATTGATAATAAGCGTTCTACACTGCGAAAGAAGAATAAAATAATAAGCATGCATCGTTTTTATTTTAAGTCTAATGAACTAATGACATAATGCGAAGACTTAAAGATATTTATACAATTGACCTCCCTCAAGAATTATATAAATGACCCTAAGACTCAATTCTCTGTAAATTGATAAGCTAACCTTTTAGCTAATTCTACCGTTAGAATTCTTGGTCGATAAATTTCTGTAAATTCTATCTATAGTAGTCCATCATAATCACGAGAAACTCTTCGGACTATGATGTTGAGGTAAACTAAGTCAACACAACTACTTACCCAACGTAGAAGGGGTCATATTAGACCTACCGACGAAGAAGGGACTCATAGATGTTTGCCCTTATAAAGAATAATCTCAATTTCCGTTTTAGAGGAAGATCCCATCAACTTTTTAATTCATTTTAAGTGAACTATAATCTAGCATGCGAGAATGATTTAAACTAAGGTGATGGCTTAAAGACTGTGACATCTGCATGTCCAAGAAAACTAACATACAACCTATATGAGTCAATTTTCATGCATTTTAGTAGGTGGTTTGGTTTTAGGCGGAATATGATGCAATTACTAGCATGTGAATGAAAAGCAATAAAATGAAAAACGTAAAAAAAAAAAACAGTAAAAGTCCTAGTGTGGCCTATTCTATCAAAATGAACAATAAATACAAGTTTGGAATCCATCCTTGGACCCGAGAAGCTTGTCTTGATGTTCCATCTTGATCCATGTAGCGGGAGTGAGCTTGAATCTTCATCTTTAGTCTTCTTTGAAATTACAATAAATAAAATTACATAATTGACCTATTAATTACATTCTAATTTCAAAAACCCAAAACTAAAATAAAGGAGATTCGAGATCTCATAATTACATAAAAATTATGTTTCCTTCATTACGAAAACATAATTGACTAAGGCCACACTAAGTATTACAAATTACAACCGATTGCAAAATTAAATACGTAAATAAAATTCATTCATTCGATTCATTCAACATAATTAAAAGCATCAACTAAAAATAAATTAAACATACATAATACAATAAATAAATTATGTTGATTAATTTATCCAAACCACCTATTTAAATTAAATTAAGTGACAATTCCGCAATTTAATCACATTAATTTCATACTTAATCCATATTATACTTGTAATATGAATTCTATCCAAATCAAAAAATTTTAAATCGCTTTAAAATAACTCGGTATCATTAAATTGTGAACCGATTCACAATAACTAATTGGCCAAAATAAAGAAAAATAAAATCCAATTCTCTAAATTTGTCTCGGCAAAAAAAAACGAAAAGGTTTTTTTTTTTTTTTTTTTTATTGTCACGGCTGAAAAAAATAAAAAAAAACAACTTCTTTCCTATTCTAATTCGGTAAATAGGAAAAACAAGGGAAAAAAAACTTTCCAAAAAATATTTTCTCTATTTTTTTTTTCGGCAAAAGGCAAAAAAAAACTTTCCTAATTTTTTTTCTTTTTCACGGTTTACCATAAATAAAATTAACATAAATTTTTTTTTTCCAGCCTTCTTTTTTTTCTTTTCTTTTTGCGGCAATAATGCCCTAAAACAAGATTTGATGATCAATTGTTTACCTTTGCTATTAGAACATGATTAGCATATGAAATAATAAACATGATTAATTTATATGCCAAAAACTATATAGCAAAAACAATCTTTTAATCATAAACATGATGATTCCATTTGATTTTAACTTAATCTGCATTAAATCAAAAACTATCAATTCTTCATATGATAATTTTAACTGATTATAAACTATAATATGAAAAATAGAATGGAAAAACTATCATCAAACAGACACAACAAAAACGGCATAAAAAATTTCTATCCAAAAAAAATCGAAACCCTAATTTCTCTTCTCGAAAATCTTATCGTTTACATACAAATTTTATGAAAATCATCAAAATTAAAATCGTAGCCTTGTGCTCTGATACCACTTGTGGGAAATAAGTCCAGTATACTTCCTTAAACTAGAAGGATTATAACGATTTAAAACAGATGATCAATGGTCATAAAATAAAATACATAAACAAAAGTAAAGGATTCAGAAATAACCTTTGGTCCTAGCAAATATGGCCTAAGAACAATATCAAAATTGATATTCGCCTATTAGTTGCACCCAAGACGATCTGAGATATACCCTTTGATTATGCTAGAAATCAATCTAAAATTTTCTGTAAAATTTTATTGTCTTTGTGTTTTTTTGTGTTGAGAAAGAGGAGGCTAGGTCAAAAAAAAAGAATTAGGTTAGAAATAATTCTCCACCTTTCTTTTTATATAGACCGAAATCTGAAATCAATTAGGAAAGATTTATATCTCCTAATTTCGGCCAATGTGATCCGAAATAAGGAATTAAAAATATATAAAGTGTGTTAAATTGTCATCTAGTGAGGATCGAACCCATGACCTCTTGGCTTGTGTACCCTCACTATTACCACTATGACACATTCAACTTGTTGATATTAAATACAACTGATTATATTTAATTACGAATTAACAGATTAATTCTTTCAAACTAACCTTATATATATTTAATTAAATATAACTTATTATATTTAATTTACGAATTGACAGTTAATTCGTCTCAACTTAATATTATTTAATTTTCATTAAATAATTATCTCATCAACACGGCGAGACACGCGTGTCTTGACCTTATCTCGGGTTTTTTTGGCCGTGGTTTACGACTCGGGTCAAGAGGGGTTGTGCGTGGGTTGTGAATTCTTTAAAACGGGTTTTGGTTTCGTAATTTTTATAAATAATAATAATGAATCGTAATTAATTAATAAATGATATGCGCTAAGATTAATAATTTAATTATAACTTGTCTTAGGTGAAGGATTTGAGGAAGAGTATTTCTAATTGATTCTTTGGACTGCATTTTTTGGAGTATAGCTACAAAGGTAGGATATCTACTCAACTAGAACAAGTTATTGTGTTATTTGTCACATGGTTATTATTTGGAGAATGGACGTTATTTGCTGGATGAATAGTGATGTGGATTGTTATTGTTAATCAGTTATTGAGTAATTCATGTTTTAGATAATTATATCGTGGAATTGGTTATATAAATATTGGAATGCCCCAGGCTTAGTCCCTGGTGGATAATGTGTGAATTAGAAGGCCCAAGGCGTAGTCTCTGGTGGATAATGTGTGAATACCCCGGTCCAGGGATTGTCGGGATGAATAGGTGTTTCGGGAGATGTGAATTGGTTGTTAAGCATTTGTATATCTTGACTTTTATTTATATTGTGGTTGTATTCATGTTGTTTAGATATTCCTACTCAACCATTTGGTTGACGGTGTATTCTGTAAACACCTGTGATGAACCAATTATTGGGGAACAGATTGACTGACAAGTACTAGAGATTAGCTGACTGGGAGCTTAGGACGTGAGGATGGATGGCGATGGACCGTTTAGTAGTCTAGCTCACTAAGACAGTTTATTCATATACTTCAGTTATTTAATTTCCGCTGCGAGATTGTATTTAATATATCTATTCAGTTATTTGGTTAAATAAATTGTAATAAGTCCGTTAAACTTTTATTTTATTTAAAGTATTGTGGTTTGTTTTACTTTGTTATTCACTACCTCGGGCAATCCGAGATGATAGCAACTCCTTTTATCTGGGAAGGCCTAGTTAAGACTCTTGGATAAGTTACATATTACTTCCATTCAAAAGCAATTGACTACTATAAAGAACTCATGAGATTCTCATATTCATTCCCTCGTTCATGACATTATGTTTATTAAGTGGTTAAGAGAAAGAAAACTTGGTTCTCTTATACTCTCTGGTTTAACGTGATATATAGTAGAAAAAAATGAAAAGTTGTTCTCTTTCTTCTCTAATAAAAGACATAAAAATATCTCACACAAAAAGGTACTAGACTAGCGTTTATTTTCAATCATTACTACGTGGATTATCAATAGAGGATTTCTTCTCAACACGAAGCCACAGAAACAATTATACTCTTACAATTTGGTACGCCTAATTCAAAAGATATTGTTCATTCTTACTTATTGCAATATTTCGATTCTTTTCTAATAAGTAACAAAAGAGTTTGTTTGTTCTGCCTTATTGTACTTGTGGAATAAGATGGAGAAGGAAAAAATGGTAGATTAAGAGGAGTGAGGGAGGGAAAAGGTCTATAAAGAAAAAGAAATTTGGAGGGAAAATTAAGAAGGGAACAAAGAACATGAAGATCAAACATAAACAGCAGGGAAAAAAAAGAAGTCACGGTGCATAAGGGTAGATTGATTTTTTTTTTTTTTTGGATATTCTCTCGTGTACCCTTGAACTTTTTCGTTTTCTAAGGTGTACCTCTCGTTTTTCAAAAGAAAACTTTGACCGACAATAATTCTCTGTTACGAGTTCAGAAAATGGTAAATTTTTTTCAAACCAATTATCTCGAATTTGAAAAAAAAATGCACCGCTTTTTGAACTTGTAGCCGGTAATTATTGTTTGTCAAAGTTTTTTTAACGAATAAAATTTGACCGACCATAATTTCCGACTACGAGTTGAGACGTCGGTGAATTATTTTTCAAATTGAAGACCTCTTAAAGACGGTTAATTTGAAAAAACAGTTTATCGTATTCTGAATTTGTAGCCAAGAGTTATTGACGGTCAAAATTTTTTTGCAAGAAAAGAGGGATACATCTTAGAAAACGAAAAAGTTTAAGGGTACACGAGAGAATATCCCTTTTTTTTGAATGAAAAATAGTGGTTATAGTTTAAAGGTACAAAAACTTGAATTAAAGGTAATCTTGTAGTAGCATATTTATTAAATGAGTAAGACCCTATTTGGTAAACGGCGGATTAATATTGGCAGAAGCAGATTTGAGTATTTGACTAGCAGAATGATTTAGCACGTTTAATTAACAGATTTAGTTAGCAGAATTGTTTTAGAGGTGTTTGGTAATTGACAGTTTTAGATTAGCTTTTTATTTAACATCTTTGTAAAATGACAAATAATAGGTACATGAACAAATTAATTATTAATTAAATATATGAAAGTATGGTTAGTATATTTGAAAGGGGTAAAAAAGACCATTTTTTCTTCTAGTCTGCTAACCCAATATGCTTGTAGGAGCACATTATTAGAAAATAGCATATTGGACCCCAATATATTATTTAAATATGTCATTAACCAAACGCTCTAAATAGCATATTGTAAGTCAAACATGTTAAACCTCTCCAATATGCTAAAATTTTGCCAATATATCATTTATCAAATAGAGTCAAAGTCTTGTATGAGGCGGTTTTATGCTAATGTTATTGTAAAATGGATTTAAACACAAACTTATTATTGAATAAAGATGGTTACTTAAAGATACCGTTTTACGATAAAATTGTGTTCAAGCACCTTATACAAGTATTGTTGTTATTAAATAGTGTTAAAAACAATTGATCTAATTATAAAGATTACTTACTCCATGCCAAAATAATCTTCCTAATTTGGCTTGCATAGTCTCCAGGGCACCACTTTGATTCGAGTTTTTTTTTTCCATTTCTATATATAGTTTTTCATTTAAAAAATACTTTTGTGAAAGATTTTTGTATGATGAATGTAAATATTTTGTCAGTAAGTTATAATATTTATTATTTTAACACTTATTAATGATCAGGGTTTTTAGTCAAAATAAGATTACTTTGGAATGAAAGAAGTACTGCCTCTGTCTCTATCAATTGTTTTTATTTTCCTTTTACTTATTGCCAATTGTAACACCCCACTAATTGGGAGGCCTTCCTTCAGACCATCCTAGTCAATAAGGGTGCTACACAACTTGATTTCCCAAAGTAGTAGTGCGAACAATTGAAAAGGAAGCATTTAAGATAGATAAGTATATAGTTAGATGTAGTTATTACCTGGTGTGAGTGGTAAGGGCTCTCATCTCTTAAACAAGTGGTTAGGGGTTCGATTCCTGACTCTTGCGAATGAAAAAGCCAAACTTGGGAGGGGTCAACCCATTAAATTGCCTTCAGTACCCCGAAGGAGATTGCCCCAGCTGTCGGTAGGGGATACTCCTGGTCAACACCAAAAAAAAACATATTATAGAGTAGAAAAAAAAAACCGAGAGAGAGAGAGAAAGGTGTGAAGTCGTCATCTCTATGAGGCTGTGAAAATCTGGACTTTTACTCATCAATGGCTAAAGAATCAGAAGAATCAGTACATAAAGGTTCGAATGATACTCATAGCTATAAAAAATCTGTTATAGCAAAGGCAATAAGAAGTGAAAAATTGAAGAAAACACAAAGCCCTAATGTTGAGGAGGGACAAAAAGAACATTTGATCCATGATATCACAGGTATCCCAACCCTCCTTAGAACATTGATGAGGAGGCTGGATCTGGAGATGAGAAAGATCAAGGATAGTGCTTGGTACGAGAGACATGGACGGAAACTTTTGCAAATTATATAGGATGAGCCTACAAATCTCTTGCAATTAACTGAGGAGGATGTTCAAGGAGAACTGGACTACTGGAAGCAGGCGGTATATGGCTTTATTGTAGGTGCTAATCCGTCGTGGCAGGTATTGAAAGGATTTCTGAAACGCATACGGAGTAAGTACACAGTTGATAAAATATCTTTCTTGCCTAATGGGGTATTTCTAGCATGTTTTAACACTAAGGAAATTAAACAAACCGTATTGGAGAGTGGACATTTTCTGTTTGACAATAAGCCTATGAAAATAAAACCCTGGGTGCCTGATATTGAGTTAACTAAATAAAATCAGGTCAAAAGTGTTCTTGCTTGGATTAGGATACATAAATTATCATTTAAGTTTTGGGGTAAAAGCCTTGCTAAATTAGCTAACCTAGTGGAGACATATGTGAAGAGTGACACTGCCACAGACCAAAAAGCTAGACTTAGATTTGCTAGGGTGATGGTGGAGTTGCAACTAGGTCAAACCTTTCCAAATTCCATTAAGTTAGTTCTTTGATGAAAAAGAAAACCTTATTGAGATTAGTGTTGAATATGAATGGTAACCTAGTGTTTGCCTCAAATGTAAACAAGTAGGACATGAGAAAGATAAATGCAGGAATAACAGACCTGGTAAGACTACTAAACCCATCCAGAAGAAGGTTGTTGGTGCAAGGGAACCCATTACTCCAGTGCAGGTACCTGAAGAAACACGGGAGAATACAACAGTAGACATGGTCAAGGAAAAAGAACAGGATCCAAAGGTAGGTATTGAAGCCACTCCTGAGTTCAAAACTACCATGGATGTAGCAGGGGCAATATCCCCTGTCAGGCCTACTTGAGCTACTAAACAAGGTATTTTAAATGTAAGCAAGGATGCTCAGTCAACCCCATCTTGTAAAGAGGTGTTAAGAGGTTCCTGCTCCCCTAAGCAAGGCATTGGCATATCTGGTATTGATCCATTTAATCTTTCCCCACGATGAACTTTGGATATTGGAATGTTAGGCGGATGAATAGGGAGGAGAAGCAGCATTTTGTACATAAGTTCATGAATAATAATAATGTTGGGCTATTTGTCCTACTTGAAACCAAGATTAAGCCTAAGAATCTCAATAAAACAGTGTCTAATATTTTTCATGACTGGTGTGTCTCCTCTAATATTGCTTATCATAAGGGTGGGAGAATATGGGTGGTTTGAAACCTAATTTGTATGATATTCTTTTCTTGGAATATAATGCAAAATATATCCATATGTTAGTGACATGTAGAGGTTCTCATTTTCAAATGTATATCACCTTTGCCTATGTCTTTAATGGAGTTGGAGAAAGGGATGAATTGTGGAATAATCTTAGGAGGTTGGCTGGTCATATCCATATTCCTTGGTCTGTTGGAGGTGATTTCAATTGTGTTACAGTGGCAAATTAGAGGTTGGGGGGCAATGTTGTAGATGCTGAGGCAATCCCTTTTCAGTAGTGTATTGATGATTGTAACCTAAGTGATATGAAGGCCACTAGTGCCTTTTATAATTGGAACAATAAACAATCCCCTTTGACAAGGGTATACAATAGACTAGACAGAATGTTTTTTAATCATGAATGGTCTATTATATTACCAAAATACTATGGCAAGTAGGGCAGAGCACGGATCAGATATCCGATCCAAAGTTTTAGTTCGAATCGGATATCCATATTAGAAATCCTGAATTTAGATATCCAATATCCAAACCAAATTTTTCGGATATCCAATGTTCGGGTATTCAAAATAATCGGATAAGATGCAGATATCTATACTTTTGAATTTAATTTAAAATTAAGTTTGAAACACGATTATATTCATTGTCTTACATGATGATTTTCATTAGTATTCTTACTCCAATGTTCTCGACATAAAATTTAAGTACCACTTATATATTTCTCTAGTATTTTAAACATTAATTAAGTTGTTGTATCAAATAAAATTGTATTTTTTCAAAATTATTCTAGAAAACTATATTTTCAAATCGGATCGAATATCCAAATGTTTTAAATCTAATATCCATATCCAAACCAAAACCAAAGATTTCGGATCGGATATTCAAACCTAACTTAACTTTCGGATCGGATATCCAAAAATTCGGATCGAATTCGGATCGGATATCAGATCGGTATGGATAATCGGATTTTTTTGCTCAGCCCTAAATTGCCAACTTCCTTCCAGACAGTCACTTTGATCACATTCCTTGTGTGGTCAGCAAGGCAAAAGGAGGTCAAGGTAAAAATAGACCTTTCAATTAGTTTAATATGTGGAGTTGTGCTCAGAGTTTCAGGATTGTGTTAGCAATCCTTGAAATAGGACTATACTTAGGACAAAGATGTATTGTGTTGTCAGGAACTTGAAGGTGCGAAAGCCAGAACTCAAAAAAATTAACAGGTCTCACTTCTCAAATGTGGAAAATAAAGCCGACATAGCCCAAACCATACTGTATCAGATTCACAAACAATTGGTACTGCAGCCAGGGGATGGGGACTTGATAAAACAAGAACATGAAGCACATAATAATTTTACTAACCTGCATTCAGCAAAGTTGGCCTTCTTAAATCAAAAGGCCAAGGCTCATTGGATGAATGAGGGAGACTCTAATTCTTCTTATTTCCATGGTGTGATTAAAGCAAGGAGGAGCAAGAACTATATACAGCAGATTACTAATCACAAAAATAATTCGTGCACTGAGTAAGAGGGGATTTAAAAAGCTTTCTTGGAATACTATCAGATGCTGCTAGGGTCTAAAAATAGTACTGCTAAGGTCAAGAGATTTATGGTACAAAGAGGGAGCACTTGCACTGAGATGCACAAGAAGCAGTTAATGAGGCCAGTTACATATGAAGAGATCAAGCAGGCTATGTTTCATATACCTAATGATAAAGCCCCTGGGCCTTATAGTTATTCTAGGAAGTTTTTTAAGGATACTTGGGAGATTGTAGAGGAGGATATAAGCAATGCAATTCTTGATTTTTTTGACTCTCATCAGCTGCTTAAACAGGTTAACAGTACTTTGATTACCCTGATTCCCAAGGTGGAGAGACCCTCATCAGTTTTGCAATATAGACCAATTGCATGTTGCAATGTTGTTTATAAATACATTTCTAAAGTTGTATGCAACTGGCTTGCTACTGTGCTACCTGATCTGGTTTCTCAGAATCAAGAGGAGTTTATACAAGGAAGGAGTATAATGGAAAATATCTTGATTTGTCAAGACATCATTATTAGACTCTATGAGAGGACTCTATCTATCCAAGGTGTCTTCTCAAAATGGACCTTCAAAAAGCCTATGACACAATTGAATGGGATTTCCTGAATCAAATGTTACTAGCCTCAAATTCCCGGACCAATTCAGAAAGTGGATAATGGTGTGTGTTACTACAACTAGCTATTCTCTAAATTTAAATGGGAATATGTTTGGGTTTTTCAAAGGGCAGAGGGGCTTGAGACAAGGGGATCCATTGTCCCCTTTATTATTTACAATATGCATGGAGTACCTTACAAGAATGCTTGCCTATACTATAGATAACAAGGATTTCAGGTTCCGTCCTCTTTGCAAACCTATGAGATTGACATATTTAATGTTTGCAGATGATTTGCTCTTATTCTGCAAGGGAGATGCCCATTCAATGATGAATATTCTGAGAACTTTCTCCACTTTTTCTAGTACTTCAGGTCTTAATACGAGCAAAAGTAAATCCAATGCTTATTTTAATGGGGTCAACAATGTACTAAGACAAGATATATGTAACACCCCCTTCTTACCCGACCAAGGTAATTAGGGAATGTTACCGTATCGGTTTCCCGAGGCAGTGAAATCGAAATTACAATTAAAAAACTCTTTATATAAATAACAAGTTTAGTGATTGCAAACCATAAACTAAACAAATGAATAAACGAAATACAACTCGTCTATGACTATAACATCCACCTAGTGGCTATGTACTCGATTCCAAAGTCTGTAGCGCGGCCCGAAACCCGATCATGTCAACAAGTAACACCTGTACTCAACCTGCTCCTCATATGATCGGAAATATCATATGGATCGACACAGGCCACCCCAAAAATAGGTGACAATTACACAGACACACAACACGCCAGTTTCAATAAATACAGTGAGACACGACACAAAGTGTGTGAGTATGCAACATGATTATGTTATGAAAGAAACGCTATCAAATAACCACCACGCCGGTACCGAGACACGCCCAGACGTACCCACAACCACCGATGACAGGGACACGCCCACGACACGACACCACACCACACAAACAGGTACCGGGACACGCCCAGACGTACCGGGTCCGAAAGCCAACCGGATCCCCTCCCAGACGTCGTGTCTCAACTACACGAATCCCTCCGTACTCAAGTCATTAATGTGCACATCCCTCTTGGAGTGGGAAGCTCCAAGTGGCGACTCAAGCGGAAGACGGTCTCCCAACCGCCTTCCGTCTCCTCAACAACAACCAAACAATCACAACCTTCAAATCCTCCAATACACATGACAAATATAATAAATCCAAGATACCACACAATGTGTCAATTACCGACTCATTATGTCATCTTAACCAATACCATGTTATAATGCATTTCCCGTAACATATGAATTTACGACAACATGTTATAATGCAATGACCACTAAAACACGACTCACATGACCATTCCAATACACATGACAAATATAATAAATCCAAGATACCACACAATGTGTCAATTACCGACTCATTAAATCATCTTAACCAATACCATGTTATAATGCATTTCCCATAACATATGAATTTACGACAACATGTTATAATGCAATGACCACTAAAACACGACTCACATGACCATTCAAATATATTGAAACTGAGTAGGAGTAACCTACCTTTTAGCATATTTTGTAAGCAATCCGAATAACAATAATTTTCCACAAAACCGTCACCTAAATAAAATAATTAAATATATTTAATTACTAACTAATCTAATTAAATTACAATTATATAATTTAATATAATTAAATTCAAATCCCGACTCGTACTCATTATACAATAATTAAATCCCGACTCACTCACACCCAAACTCCTTCCTTAACCACGACAACCACCGCCACCTTCCACCACCTACTGCTGCCACCGTGGGCCGCCACCAGTGGCTATGGTGGTCCACGACCAGCGCCTAAAACCGCAGCAACAACAACAGCAACACAACACACACGACACCCTTCCTTTAACACCACCATAACCACCAATGCAGCCACCACCACCATGGTGGTCACGGCGTGACCCCACTACCCAGCACCGCCCCCACGAGCCACCACCCTTGCCTAAAACCGACAGCACCCCAACACACACAACACACATACCACTCACACTCCTCCCTTCTTTACATCACCTTACCGCCACCAACACCACCACTCGTGGCCTCCACTCAACCCACGACACAACCACCCTACAACCACCATAGATCAGTCATGGTAAAAGGGGTTAAATCCCGTCCCAAAACTAAGAGACACAAACCACATACAAGCCCTATATCTACTCGGTCAACCCGTTTTAGGGTGGTCAACTGTGGTCAAGGACGGTCAGAGATGGGTCAAGGTCGAGGCGGGTTAACGGTATAAATTAATTAACATACGGACTAGTTTAAGACGGTATTACCTTACGATCTCGAGTCGGAGGGACAAAAGACAATCTTCCAATCTTTTTTTTCTTCTAATATCTCTTTCTCTCTTTTCTCTTTAGAAGTATGGTGGATTTTGTTGTGATTGTGAATGGATAAGGTGAGTGGAGTATATATAAGTGCTGTTGCTGTTGCTGTTGAGGTTGAGCGCAACTTTCATTAAATGAAAAACAAAAGTTTACATGAAATTGGTGGGGAGCCGAGAAACAAGCTGGGCTCCCACACCCTTAGCAACAGCAAAGTCAAGTCTAGTAAAAATGTAAGCGGCCACCCGAGCCCCCGCATCCTCCGCATCCTGAGATACCGAGAATTTCTGGATTCGCTGCCGCGCACAAATCATCCGAACCCAACTCCCCAAGTGATGAGAAAGAGAATGGAACGAAACCATAACCCGCTGCCGCGCACAAATCCCCATAATTAGCACACTTACGCTGAGCAGCATCAACAACAACCGGGTCAGGCACAAAATTCGTCATCCCAGTCTCAGTCAAAGGAGAAGACCCGGTCAAGTCAACGCACACATCACGCCCCCTGTCCTAAGAATAAAGCAAAGAATCCGCGGGACGAAGAGAACCCCATGCCCGTCAACCAAACCAACATCAACCTCCTTCCCCCGTAAATACCGGATCTATAGCAGATGTCGAAAAGAGTGTCACGGACAAGGTTCTGCCGATGTTTAACGCCCACAGATGCAAAAAGACAAGAAACAAGCGTGGTCCCCAAAAACATCATCACCAATTTCTTCATAAGTTTGGGGCGAGTAAATTTCACTAGGGTTACCTAAGATACGAGAGCCGTAGTCGCAGTAAAACCTCGCGGCATCATCAAAAGCGGGGGCCAGCAGACTACAATACCGGAGGGTCCGAGGAGTTTAGCTCGCAAATCAGAGAGGCGCAAACGGGGACGCAAGAAAAGCATAATGCAAAACATCCCCGCCGCATAGACACCAAGACCACCAAGATGAAAAGGGAAAGTAGCAAGGCGCCACCGCCAATCCCCAAAACCGGGCCGACGCGGTGACGATACGTTCAGCCGGAACGAAGAGCAAAGATCAAAAGGGAGATGGACGGACCCAAAAACACTAGGGGAGCAAGTACGAAGGGAGAAATACAGCTTAGAAATACCAGTACAAGCTCGAAGTAGAAGCAACTCACATTGCGGGTCCTCAATCCTCGCAACCAAGTCCATTGTTATTGTTATTGTTATTGTTATTGTTATTATTATTGTTATTGTTATTATTATTATTATTATAAGATGTGCGCAGCTTTCATTAAAATAAAAATAAAAGGTTTACATGAAATTATTATTATTATTATTATTATTATTATTATTATTATTATTATTATTATTATTATTATTATTATTATTATTGTAGGCCTCTAATAGACAAGGTGGTCAGCAAAATCAGAAGCCTTGGTGCAAGAAAACTATCATATGCTGGAAGGTTGGTTTTGGTTAGAGCAGTCCTCCAGACTCTCCACAATTACTGAGCTCAGATGTTCCTCTTGTTGAGTGGTGTCATTGTTCGTATATGAAATCTCCTCTAGTTTCTTGGGAAAAAGCTTGCAAACCTAAGAATGAGGGGGGTTTAGGGTTGAAGAATGACCTCATATGGAATAAGGCAGCTATTGAGAAATTGGTGTGGTGGATTGCATCCAAGTCTGACATCCTTTAGGTCAAATGGTAGAATCATACTTATATAAAATGGGCAGATTGGCGAAGTTATTCTCCTACTAATAACTCTAACTCCAGTTGGTACTGGAGAAAATTTGTCAAATTAAGACTCTTCTACATGAATCATACCAGCAGCAAATGTGGAATAACAATCAAGGGTACACAATAAACAAAGGTTATGAGTATCTCAGAGATAAATGGGAGAAAATCAAGTGGCATATAGTAATATGGAATAAATGGACTATCACTAAACACGGTTTCATGACATGCGTATATCAACATGGAAATATGAACATTAATTATAAACTCTTCAAATGGGGCATTAGCGAGGTGGATACCTGTTATATATGTCAGGGTGATATAGAAACCATGTAGCACTTGTTCTTTAGATGTCAATACAGTAAAGTCCTCATCATGTATGTTGGAAACTAGATTGGAATCAACATTCCTAACTCGGATCTTCTTAACTGGAGATTGAGGTTTAGAGGCTCAAAAATGCAGATTGATGTGCTTAATGCGGGCATTAATGAGTGTATATATCACGTATGGAGACAGAGAAACCTGGGCAGGATCAAACACACTCTGATTAGGCCAAATAAGCTTGCTATAACCATTATTGAGGAATTGAAGTTGAGATTTATAGAGCTTAACACTTCTATCAAGGACCGCTGGTGGCAACGTATCCTTGACAGTAGCAGATCTGGGTGAGAAAGAAGGTTTGGTGAAGATGATGGTATATCTGGATGAAGATTTTCATCGTTTGTCGGAGGCTAATTACGTTTTGTTTCCCTCATTTGGATTTGTTGTATAAATGAGGAAGGGTTTTGTTTTGTATATCTTGCGCTGACTCTTAGGATCCTTTTTTATTCGGTTTTTTGCTTAGGTCTAGATTGGGGCATTAAGGCGCCTGCTTTTTCCGCTTTTGAGAAATGGCCCGAATCAATCGAATCGAATCGAAGTTTGAGGAATTAATCGAATCGAGTTGAATCAATCGAATGGAGCTGAATCGAATCGAATGAATGGAATGAATCGAATCGAATCAATCGAATCGAATCGAATAGAAATGAAATAATCGAATCGAATCAATCAATTGAAATTTGGATTGAACTGAAATAATCATATTAATAATAATAATAGTATTAAATATTATTGTTAGTATCAACTATAATATATTAATATTCATAGTATAATAGTAATACTAAAATTAATATTTATAAGAAAAAAATTATAATATTATATAAGAATAATCATAAATTATAATAATGAAAAAATAGTATTTTTCTACTAATAATATTTTTAATAACAATAATAAATAATAAGGTCATATTAATAATGATATTAGTAAAATTTTTGTTTAGAATAAAAAACTCAAGTAAGCGTTGCTCAATTCGGGTCGAGTCAACGCCCTACTCTCATATGGCATCTCGAGCCTATGCTTGCTCTCTTCGGATGGATCTTTCACGCGTAACAAAGGCCTCAGAGGGTATGCAAAAGGTCTTTCTCTGATGCCTTACGGTAATGGTGGATAGTCGGGACCTTGCTTGAAGCTAAGGTCTCTATGCCCTCTTGTAGTAGCTCGAGTAGTCTTACTTCTAGAGAGAGGAAGTTGTTGGTGAGAAGTTTTTACCATTGATTGGTGAATAGTGAGATATTTATAGGTTTTATGTGTACCTCAAATGATGGTTTGGCAAGAACGGTTACCATATTCGCTATGAATACGCCTTACCGATTCGCGATTCGTTTATAGAAATGTGTTACATGTATTTTCAGTAATCAACTTGATATAATTCGCTTTTAACAATTTGTGATTCGTAGGGTACCAAGTTTAATTTGTAACCATGTTGGCAAGCGTGTTGACTTGTAAGACCCCGTATTGGCAAGTGAGTCAAGTCGGTTCGGTGTGTCTCATTAATAATATTAATAATAAATGTTATGGATTTTAATAATAATACCAATAAATGTTATGAATTTTAATAATAATACCAATAATAATTAGAATAATAATAATAATAATAATAATAATAATAATAATAATAATAATAATAATAATAATAATAATAATAATAATAATAATAATAATATCAACAACAACAACAACAACAACAACAACAACAACAACAACAACAACAACAACAACAACAACAACAACAACAACAACAACAACAACAACAACAACAACAACAACAACAACATTAATAACATTATTATTCATTTTAATAATAATATTCATCATCATCATCATTATCATTATCATCATCATCATCATCATAATAATAATAAAAGTAATAATAATAATAATAATAATAATAATAATAATAATAATAATAATAATAATAATAATAATAATAATAATAGTAATAATAAATAAATAAATAAATAAATTATTAAAAATATTATTAATTATAATTATAATAATAATAATAAATAATATTAATATTAAAAAAATAGTATTATTGTTAACAAAATTAATAATAACTATTATTTAAATTAGTAAAGCTGAAATGAGTCAATTTAATGGAGTGAAATTTAATCGAATCGAGCCGAAATCGAATCGAATCGAATCGAATGGAGTGAATCGAATCGAATCGAATCGAATGGAGTGAATTGAATCAACTGAGTGAATGAATCGAATCGAATCGAAATTTGAATCGAAATGGGTGAAAATAAGCCGTAAAGAAAAGAACAGGGCCTAAGTCGTTGTGACTTAATGATCCTATTTTCGTGTATGGTTACGATTTTTCTTTTTTGATATATACTTACCTTATATAAAAAAAAAGTTATTATGTATTCGGGGATTCAAATAACAATATTAATTATACAAACCCAAATTAAAACAAATGGAGTCTAATTATATCGTCAAAAGGCTAAGATAAGAAAAGTGGCGACACGCTAAAGTGAGGACCGCTGCAAGCCTCGAACCAACCCATATGCACATGCTACTTGTCAAGCCACTGCTCCCCATATTATCGGAAATATCAGATGGTTCACTACATATATTTGAAAATATTTACGGTCAGTCTCAATAATATGAGTGCTTACTATATGACAAGTGTATGAGATATGAAATGTAAACAAGATATGCAAAAATGAAATACGATAACACACGGGTAACCTCCAATAACCACACCTCCAACAAACCCAGTGATGGCATCGCAACACCACCACCAACAACTGGACCGCATTCTGTAACAAAACACTGGGAACAAGGCCACAGTGCCAAGCCCGGGCGCTAAATGGACCCCTGCCAGACGTCGTGACACCACACGCGTCCCTCCATACTCAAGTCATGAACGTGCACATCCCTCTTAGAGTGGGAAGCTCCAAGAGGCAACCAAAGCGTAATACGGTCTCCTGACCCATCGTACGTCTCCTCAACAACCCAACACAACACGCCAATACTCCACCAACAATCTCCTCCGACATCCACAAGTAACCAATGCATACAACAAATTCCAATTATACCTTTCCACATAATCACGGACCATAATATGAGATGAATGCACAAGTTCACCATTTAAATCATTCTATTAACTAAGAAGTCTACTAATTCATATTATAATACAATTCAAATGAATATTCGAAGTTAACACTACTTAATCCACATCATAACATTGTGAATGTCCAATACTAGTGTCTAACCAACATAAGTTCCCAACTAATCATGTTATAATGCAACTATAACATGTAATATGGAATTCATGATAATTAACACCAATGTAAACAACCATATTACTAAGATCGAGTAGGGAAACCCTACCTATTGCAAATATTCAATCAACCAAAGTAAGCAAACTAGAAGGACTCCTCTAAGAAGTCTCCTCGTACAACAATTAATGTAATAACTACCACAAATACATTCTACAACATTAATAATACTAAATAATTCTTAATTAACCCACTTAATTAACCAAAATCCTAATTAAATTCCCATAAGAGAACTCTCCCAAAAACTAGGGTTTACTTAGAAAATAAATAAAGGAAAAAGGATAAATATTCACTTACAAATGAAAAGGTTAAAACTTGAACACTAAATCTTCAAGATAAGATAAAATTTTCAAAGGATAAGATTGTTGAGATATTTTGAGAGGGTTTTGAAAGTTAGAGAGGAAGTTTGAAAATGTTTAGGGTTGTATAATAAAGGGGAAATATGAAAAAGAGAGGGTATTTATATCAAGGCCCACATACGAAGCACAACAAGAAAAAACCGCAGTTGCACCGGTACACTCGGTCCAGTATTGGGTGGAACTCCCTCGAGTGCACCGCACATGCCACTCGTTCGAGTGGAGGAGCTGGTCTAAATTGCCCAGAGGGCACTCGGTCCTATAATCGGTCGAGTAGAGTGCACTACTAGAAAATGCGGGGTATTACAGTCTTCCCTTCTTAAAACGAACTTCTTCCCAAAAGTTCACACTCGACTCAACAAGGTAACTCTAACCCTACTCTCTATGCCCGCATATACCAAGACAACTAAAAACTAACACGAGTAACAAACGACTATTAAGGTGAAGTAAACTAATAAACAAAAGAAACTTGCACTTAGCATAACACGCTCAACCCTTCTAAAAACAAGGTAACGGCCTTGTAACCGAACTACACCTACTCAAAAAGGTGAGGATATCGCTCTTTCATGGCTTCTTCAGCTTTTCATATGACCTCTTCTACTTGGTGGTTAGACCAAAGCACCTTTACCAATACCGTTTTCCTATGCCTTGTGTTTCTTACTTTACGGTCTAGGATTTCCTTAGAAGTCTCCACATAAGTTAAGGCATCATCCAACTCGATTGTTTCCATTTCAAGAACATTGGAAGGATCACTTACATACTTTTGATTATCAAGTCGTTGTTCACTCAATCAAGCACATTTATAATCTCAACAAACAACTAGCAAGTGGTTAAGTCGAGGTCGATTCACGGGATGGTGTGTTTTGGTTCTAAGTGTCTCTATTTCAATATGTGCCAATATCATAATTATTTGGGGTCTCGTAGCTAAACTAATGAAGTTAAGCAAAATACGGAAAGTAGGAAATGTAAACAAATAATTAAAAGCACTAGGGTGTCATGAGTTCATAGAGGTAATCAAAGGGTTCTACACATGTGAGTCTAAATTGGGTCAATGTTATAGTCAGACTATGGACCGAGGCTCTCGATCTTACGGTCCTATATACCTAGGTCAATTCGGGTTAGCTCTCGCGTACACCTGTTCTACCCACCAACATAGTGCTTGGTCTAACAACTGCTAAGGCTCTCGATCTTATAGGAGTGTTGAATAGATAAAGATTCATACAAGTTTGTCAAACAAGCATTTCATCAAACACTTAATATGCACTAGTTGAAACCACAAAAATTAATCCATTTTGGAAGACTCAACAAGTATAATTCTTCCTTTAATCATCCCCTACTATGCATGATGAGAAAACAAGTACTCCCTTTGGCTTTTAATTTTCTTCCCGTTTCTCTAATATATGTGAGGAGTATTATAATGAAATGGGAAGAAAATAACAAGCCGGAGGGAGTAATAAACAACTTAATGAAAGATAAACAAGAAATTAAAGGGAGATTGAGAAGAAATATTAACTAACTGAACGATGAAAGGAAGGAAATCTTGAATAATGATGAAGACTTGTCACTAATCTTCAATACAAATCCAAGGAAATCCAAGAACAAAGCTACATCTAGAAGTAATTAAAGAGTAATTAAGTAAAGATTACATTAATTGGGGAAAGATTAAGTCTAATCTACTCCTAATATAAGCTTAGCCGCCTCTAAGAGGACTTAGAAAGCATCTTATTACAAGAGGGGTATATATAGTGGTTACAAGATTAGGGTTAATTAGAAGCTTAAAAGAAGTGTTGGCCCAATAAGAGGAACCATCGCCTTACTAGACTCCAGAGGAGCTCGTGGGGATTGGATCTGCAATGGTCACCACTGCCTATAAACTCTTGCAAACTCTAAGACAACTCTCACGAGCTGCAGACGAGCTCTCACAAGCTTCAGACGAGCTCGCACTAGTTGGTGCTAAGTTTGGGCTCCGATTTTTAAAATAAGCGTCATTTGCTCATCCGGACTTCGCGTCAAGTGATTCAAAATCCTAGACAACTTGATTTTTCGACAGCTTTCCATCTATCATAGTTTTAGAACCAAAAAAGAATTCCTTGGTTTGGGTCCGAGTGAGTTTCTCTTGTAATTGCTCCCTTCTCGTCATTGTTGAACAACAACTTGTGGGGGCTAGCATCCAAACCATCCAAAATCTTGTTTTATTGATCTAAGGGTCCTTATTCCTTACCTCCTCTTCCTTTCCAATCATAAAGTGAGTCGATTTGCCTTCATTTAAGCCCAAAATCATGCTACAGCCTCTACAATTAGCTTCTTTCCTACAAACGACCATAAAAAGGAGGGAATAACAAATAAGAAGCAAATGACTATGAAAATGACGATAATTAGCTAGATTGGCATGCAAAATGAGGTTGATTAAGGGATTATAAATGCGTAAATAATGACCACATCAAGTTTCGCAATTGAGCCACATGAAATACGTTGTGAACTCGCTCAAGTGCCGAGAGAAGTGATAAACGGTAGGCCACTTCCCCGACCCTATTCAATATCTCATATGAGCCGATAAACTTTTGGCTCAATTTACCTATCTTCCCAAATCTCATTACTCCTCTCATGGGAGAAACCTTAAGTAGCACCTTATCACAACCATGAACTCAATATCGTTCCTCCTCAAATCGGCATAACTCTTTTGCCTATCTTTTGCCGCTCTCATGTTTTCCCGGATCACATGCATTTGGTCTATCATATCTTGGACCATTTGAGGTCCTAACATAACGGCTTTGGTACTATCATCCCAACATATTGGACTTCGGCATTTCCTCCCATATAATGCATCAAAAGGAGTCATGCCAATCCTTGCGTGATAGCTATTGTTGTAAGAAAACTTAATTAAGTCCAATATTTCCTCCCAAGTGCCTCTAAATTCCATGACACAAGCCCTCAACATGTCTTCCCTAGATTTGGATAGTCCTCTTCGTTTTCCCATCCTTTACCGGGTGAAACGTCGTACTCATCTTTAATTGAATACCCAAGAAGGCTTTCAATTCTTGCCAAAACCTATAAATGAATCTAGAATCACGGTCCAACACTGTCCTTTGCTATTACATGCAACTTCACCACATTCTTCCTGTAAGCACTATCTAATTCCACCTTGTTCCAAGTGTTTTTCATTGGCACAAAGTGAGTTAACTTGGTAAGCCTATCCACACTCACCCAAATCATGTTGTCCCTTTTGAGTCCTTAGTAGTCCCACTATGAAGTCTATTGATATTGATTCCCAATTCCATTCCGGCACATCTAATGGTTGAAGTTTCCCTTGCGGTCTCTTATGCTCCCGCTTGAATCTTTGGCATGTCAAGCATCTTACCACAAATTTTGCTACTTCCTTCTTCATACCCGGCCACCAAGGCATCTTATTAAGATCTTTATACAACTTGTCACTACTCGGGTGCACCGAGTAAGGTGTATTATGTGCTTCATCCATAATATTCTTCTTAAGTTTACCATCATCAGGAATACACCATCTCCCTTTAAACTTAAGGCTACCATCCGCATGGAGCTCAAATCTTGATGTTTCACTTCTCCCCAATGCTTCCTTTCACTCTTGAATCTTAGGATCATTCACTTTTTTTCTCCCGGATTTCATCATACAATATGGGCTCCAAGGTCAAGTCACTAATAGCCTCCCCTTTTCGGATCACATGAACGACCATCTTTCCTACTTCTTCCTTTAACCCCATAATAAATAAAGTTGTACACAGAGAATGAACCGACTTTATACTCAAAGCATCAGCCACTACGTTAGCCTTCCCTTCATGGTACACAATCTCCATGTCATAATCCCCAATAAGTTCAATCCACCTCATTTGCCTCATGTTCAACTCCTTTTGAGTGTAGATTTACTTCAAACTCTTGTGATTGGAAAACACTTTGAAGGTTGCTACATAAAGGTAATGCCTCCATATTTTCAAAGAAAACACTACGGCATCCAATTCCAAATCATGAGTTAGATAGTTCTTCTCATACAGTTTCAATTGTCGCGAATTATATGCGATAACCCTACCCACTTTGCATAAGCACACACCCTAATCTATTCTTTCAAGCATCGGTGTAAACTTCAAAATTCTCACATTCCTCCGTTAAAGCCAACACCTAGGCCATGGTTAGGCGCTCCTTTAAGGTTAAGAATGCCATCTCACAATTCTCGTCCTACTTGAATCGATTTTTTTTCCTCCTCAAGGAAGTCAAGGGTCAAGCAATCTTGGAGAAATCCTTGACAAATCTTCGATAATACCCGGCTAACCCAAGGAAACTTCGTATCTCTGTCACATTATTTGGTGCCTCCCACTTTGACACGGCTTCAATCTTACTAGGGTTAATGAATACACCTTCTTTAGACAACACATGTCCTAAGAAAATAACTTTCTCTAACCAAAATTCACACTTACTTAGCTTGACATAAATTTAACTGTCCCTCAATGTTTGCAACACAATCTTCGGGTGATCCTCATGCTCCTCTTTGGTCTTATAGTAGACTAAGATATCATCTATGAACACCACCACAACCTTATCCAAATATGGACTAAATACCCGATTCATTAGGTTCATGAACACGGCCGGGGCATTTGTCAACCGAAACAACATCACAACGAACTCATAATGCCCGTACCTTGATCGAAACGCGGTTTTAGAAACATCCACGTCTCTTATCCTTAGTTGATGGTAACCCGACCTCAAGTCTATCTTGGAAAATACTCCGACTCCACTTAGTTGATCAAATAAGTTGTCAATTCTTGGCAAAGGATACTTGTTCTTAATGGTGACATTTTTTAATTCCCGATAGTCGATACATAGTCTCATACTACCATCCTTCTTCTTCACAAAGAGTACCGGTGCTCCCCATGGTGAATCACTTGGTCGGATATACCCCTTATCCAACAATTAGAATAGTTGCTTCTTCAATTCTTCCAACGTTTTTGGACCCACCCGGTACGGGGCCTTAGATATTGATCCCGCTCCTGATTTCAAGTCCACACTAAACTCAATCTCTCTAAGTGGAGGTAATCTAGGCAACTCTTCCGGGAATACATCCACAAACTCTTCCAACACCGGTATTTCTTGGGCTTTGGGTCCCTCTCCTCTAGTGTCCCATACATAACACAATATCATAGGACACCCCTTCTTCAAACACGACTTTAAGGTCATCACCGAAATGAGCTTAACTTTGGGTTTGTCCACAAAACCTCTATATGACACAATCTAACACTCTTAGGATCTTTTAAAGATAGTTTCTTTTGATGACAATCTATATTGTCCTTGTGCTTACTTAGGCAATCCATTGCCAAAAATTACTTCAAATCCGTCTAAAGGAAACTAAAAAAGGTTGTCCGAAAAATTCACCTCTCCATCATGACTGACACTTTCTTAAACAATCTTGAACACACGACGGACTCACCCGATGGTAATACCACATCATCACTCACCAACTAACCTTCCCCCAATCCTAAGGTCGACACATGACTCCTAGACACGAATGAATGTGTAGCCCCCGAGTCAAACAAAATAAAATAAAGTTGAGAGTTAAGGAGAAAAGTACTCGAGACAACATGAGCATCTGCCTCGACGGTTTGCTTCTCCATGGCGAATTGCTCGCCACTAGCCTTTGGTGCTCCTTGGACGATGCTTGCGGAACTAGTAGGCTTAGCTTACGAGGCTTAACTTCCACCATAGCTTAGCCTTTGTGTCGGCGCTCCCCGCACTAGTAGAAAAACATTAATTTACCGCTCTTTATTTGAGGCATTTTTGGATAAACGCAGCAAATAGAAAATTCTTTATTTATTAAAAAAAAATTTTGTAAAACTACTTGAGGCGTTTTTAACAAATAATGCCGCAAATAAATCATTTGAGGCGTTTTTATGATAAAACGCCGCTTATAGTTCTATAAGTGGTCCTCGCTTAAATCTGAATTAACGCTGAGTTCATTACCCTCAATCATTCATCGTCACTATTATACATCCCTCCTTCATCTTTCACTCCCGTTATCAACCATGGCGTGGGCAGACCCCAACATCACAATGATTCTCTATAACAATCTGAAGTCTGTGATGTATTTGTGTCTTCATCTCTCATCGGTGCACCACAACTCGCCTTCCCAATCTCAGACACCACTTGTCTTCCTCTCTCGCTCGACTTCAGCCAGATCTAGTGCACCGACTACCGCGCCTTTCCCACGTCCGGAGGTACGCATCTGCGACGACAACTCGCCCTTAATGCTACGAAAACTTCCAATTGAATAATTTCATTAAATTATTTAGGGTTTATGAATAAATGAATAAGGGATTTTTTTTTATCCTGTGCTTTCTCTTTAATCAGTCTTTCTCAAGACTCAGCTCCAACACAAAAAACGTGGGTCATATATTACTCCCTCTATCTCTATCATAATTTTATTTTTTTTTAGCAGAGGTTGATCTTCGGCGGAAAACAACTTTAAGATGACCGTACATTGGCTGCCTAAAACATTCCTACTCCCCATTTTGTTTTTGTTTTTTGTCCATCTCTATTTCCGCTAGCATATATTGTTTATTTATTATGGTTTGGTAGAATCAACACCGAGGCTTCGAGGAGGAGGAGCTAGTCATTCCAACTCTTTGGCAAGACCATTCATGTGGACAAACCTCTCAACAGTATAGATGAAATTAGTTGTACTGAATATGATGATTGTGGAGCCAAAGGTGCAGCAACTACCATGGATCATCCAATGGCGAACTCATACAAGAAGTTACATGATAAGATTGGTACTCAGTTTGAGAGTCAACTTCTGGGAGGATTTGTGAATGGGTAAAATCTCTGTTGTTTTCGGGCGGAAGTTTGTACAGGTATTATGTTGATCTTTTCTTCTATTACCATTCATACTGAAATCAAAAATCATTGAGCATTTTCAATGCTAATACAAGTCTGTTTGGTTATGCCTATACAGGTTTGTAATAAATTCATCGGACATTGACGGCAACATGATCACTCTTGTGCATAGATAGTTTAATACCCAAGTTTATACTTGTTACTCTAGAACCCTTCAAATTGTTTGTTTATTTGGAGTTTAATGGTGGTGGGTGCACCTACGTTGCAGCTAACATTTTTCCTTTGGGTTTCTTACTTGTTTTGGGCTATTCCTCTCATTTTGACATTTTACAGAAAAATTATAGCGTCTTGAAGGAGTCAGACATCAAACAACGCTAAGAAGAGAGTATTTCACATGTCTCTGCTATTTTATCTTTGCCCAGGGTTGTAGCAAGCACATTGTTGTGCCATTACAAATGGTAATGGTTCCTCTGCTAGATATTCTTCTCTATGAGCCTTTCTATGACACCATCATTCTCTAGCTATTTTTTTTATGCATCAGCCTGTATGTTGACTCTATTAAATCTGTAGTAGAAATTTTATTGTTTTCTGCACTTTGAGTTTTATTCTTAGATTGGTTATTTCCAGGAACGTTTCTCATCCGCAAGATGTTCTCAATTTTATTAATTTGCTTACTTCAACTCATTCGACATAATTATATGCCCGTTTCAGTTATATTCTTTACTTCGTCGCTTAAACTCACATATTCTTATCCATTAAGTCATTTGTTGCTCATCTTTCCATCCCTCCATCTCTATCTTCTGCATCTCCTACTCTTTCACCATCAAGTAAGGGACTAAGTAAAGAATAAAACTTAATTATATGCCCGTTTTCAGTTTATTAGTTTCGCACCACCACCAGCTAACGCACCACAAGCCAAGTCACCCTCTAATTTCAGTTTCCTTTATTTGTACTTTAAATTTGTCCACTTGCGAGTATATTATTTGAGGTTGGTTTAATGTTGTAATTTATGGATAATTAGTTTTATTATTGGTTTCTTTAGCTGTTTTGAATTTTACCATTGTCGACCACCCATATCCACAGTGATCACGACGCAGTTGACAAAGACCACCCATGTCCACAAGAAGAAAGACACCAAAAATTTGTCAAAATAGATGGAAGGTTAGTCTGGATTGGTTATTAGGATATACTTCCTCCATTCAACTCCACTCTACCACTTTGTTTTTTCACGTTCCCCAATGCGTGTTTTACGCGGTAAATATCGTTAGCTACATATTTGCAAAAATTATGAAAGTTAGATATTTTTAATGTACTCGTAAAGACGGATCAAACAAGATCCCACATGAATATATTTTCACTTATGTATTGAGATAAAATCGAGATTGAATGTGCATTTGTGAATAGTGTAAAAAATAGAAATATGTAGAGTGGAGTTGAATGGAGGAAATAGTTACAATTCAGAATTCACCAAGGATGATGCTTTTTGGGTTGATTTAAGTTGTATTCCTCCCTCCATTATATTTATATTGCCTCATTTAGATAGATGTCTTATTTGAGATTAGTGATGAAATGTTATTTTTACTGTTGACTTGATGTAGATTAACCATACGACATTATGTGCCCATCCCATTAGAGTATCAATAGGATCGAGTCATCGAGGGAGTATTCTACAATGTACTTAACTAGGGACTGTAGGAGACGTGGACAATGTAAATGGGATTGAGATAAAGTGAAGTACTAAATACTGACATGATTGGTGATGTAACATTAGCTAGGTTCTAAAGCAACGTTATTGACTTTATTGTGCTTTATTTATTGTTATTGTTGCACAAGTCATTGTTGTCATTCTTAGTATAAAGTTAATTGATGTCATCATGAAACACATCTAATGCGTCCTCCCCCGTATAAGAATTATTGCTATAGGTTTCTTTTGTATTTTTGGATGTGTTTTATTTTGGATTTATATTTTATAAATTATTTTATCATTGATAATTCCTTTTCAGGGAGGAATAAAACATAACTCACAAAGGAAGATTTAGTCCTTTTTTCCTTTATCTTTGAGTAAATGGCCATTGTGGACACGGCCCACCTGCGATGCCTGGCCGATCTGCGGGACGCGGCAGCAGTCTTTTTGAAAGCCACGCTCGGCGGCGTAAAAATGCTTTCGACCGGATCGTTTTAGATCGGTCGGTTTCGTCTCGGCAAGGGTCTCGAAATGATGCAAGAGATGTTCGGAGTCGCCACCAAACATTTGTGGGATGCTTGGAACCCGTTCGAATCTACTTTATACCTAGGTCAACCAAGGCAAAAAGCGGTGTTTAACATAGGTGCTAAAGATAAGGGCAATAGCAATAGAGGTTTGTCAATAGGTTTGTAAGATTATGTGTCAATTTATTTAGAGGTTTGTCTACAAACCCTTTATTGTTGGACAGTGGTGTTGAGGTTCATGGATGAGAGGGTTTACAAAATAGTATACAGGTTTGTGGAGAGAGAATGTGAGAGAAGAAATAGTATAGTGGGCCATGTTATGAACCTTGAAGAGGTTTGTAAGTAAATGAGTTTGTATATTATCTTATATGGCATGGAAACAAACCTATTGAAGGTTTGTCTATTGCTAATGCCCTAAGGAATCGTCCCTCTTTAGCATCCTATCTCTAGAATGACTCTCGTACGCCCTGGATAAGGTCGTCCACTATCCAAAATTTCTGAGTAAGAGGTGAAAGTGTGTATTGGGAAGCCCTTTAATCGGACACCCAATCCCGCCCGCAGTAGCGGCCTCTACTGATCGATCTTGGTTGGTTAAATGCAAAAGTTGATAAAACGGGTAAATGCATGAATGCGCATCCACGAGTTTGAACCTAACATGTGAGCTTTCTATGTCGATTGTTTAATCCAAGTATCAAGTATTTGATGTCGAGTTGGATTTAATGTTGATTTGCATGAAAGACAGAAATTAAACATCCATTTACCGAGTTAGGTTTATGGTGCATAACGTGATCCATTTGTCTTAGTAAAGCGTTTTGCAAATATGATGTAAAATGGGCAGATTTGTCATCTGATCCGTCCTGTATTCGGATTAACCGAAGTCGGGATTGTCCTAGACAAATGCCGGAAGGAAACAGACCCTACATCAGACATCGTATATAGGCGCGAGCCATCAGGCGATGCAAGCAGGTCTGCCCTGGTTTGAAAATGGAAAAAGGAGTGGCCTGTTTAGGCGCGGGTTAACAGACGATTGAAGGACGTCTTCTGACCATTCAAAAGGTTCATAAAGTGTATTAAAAAGAGGGTGTTTGAACCCGTCTTGATTTGAAAAGGTCGTTTTAGACCGCTTTTGTATTGGCGTGAAGAACGAGACTTGAATAATCATCATTGTTTTGACAATATTCGATGTCGGGTTCGGTTTTACAAGCTTGACATGAATAGCTTTGAAAATGATTTTGAACTAATTGTTTTAAGTTCATTTGATTGTAATTAGTCAATATTTATCATCGTACCTGGGTTAAAATCCGACATGGTATGTAGAACCAAGGATGATTTTGTGTTCATGACTAATGCATTTGTTTTGAAAATGTATAGAAATGAAATAAAAGGCTTTAAAATACCCTTTAGAATGTAATTTACCAAACATTATCACCGAAATACGGATTAAACTGTCATAGTTGATACGTGCCTAATTTATAGTCTTTTTAGCCTATTTCAGCACGTATTTCTATGCATTTTTATACTGTTTTTATAGTATTTTGCCCCGAATTGGCTACTTTGGTTCGTTTTGTCCATTTTGTAGAAATGAACACGAAAGTAGTGGAATCGTACCCTTTTTCGTCCTTTTTGCATGCATTTAGAGGAGACGGGATTTTCCTGAGTGAGATACTGCATTTGGAAGCGTCGTGGAACACATTACGAGGCATTTTGGCGAGGACTTGAGCTGAAATGAAGTCAAAGTACTTGATCGAGCTGTTTTACCACTCGATCGAGTGGTTTCTACATCCCAGAGTGGTCGATCGAGCACTTTGTACTCGACCCTTAACTTGCAGAAAGACCATCTACTCGATCGAGTGACTTTCTGGTCGATCGAGTAGATTTGGCTGAGGATTTGGTCGATCGAGTGGTTTTAATCCACTCGATCGAGTGGTTTTGATGGTTATGGGCTTTAATCAGCCCGTGTGAATGTTTATTTCGCTAAACTCTTTTACTTTGCTATTTAAGCACGCTTTACTAGGTCATTAAGACTATCTAGCTTTTACCTTAGTCAGTTTACATAAAACTTTTACTACGTACTTCATCCTTCTCCACTGTAACCTTGTTTTGGGATTATTATTGCTCGGATTCGATTGTTCTCTACGCCGGATTCGCATTGATTGTAATTCCTTCTCTTCCTTTAATAATAATTAACCTTTTGTTTGCTTTAATTCTTTGTTTGTCTCATTATTTATTCTGCCCTAATTTCTCTTTTATGCAATTTATTGTTTATTTCATAATGTTTATTGCTGGGAATTTAATTGCTGTTAGTTTAATTAGCGATATGAGTAGCTAAACCCCTTTCATGTTGGGATTAGGGGATCTGCGGTAGAAATGTGACGATGTAGTGAATGAATTAGATGAATTAATTAAGAGACCCTGTCACCATAGCAATTTAATTGTATTTATTCGACTTAGTTGAGTGCACGCTTCTATGTCATCCTTTAATCTGGCTAAAATTAATCCTAGATCGAAAGATTGGACTAAACAGGCCTGCTATGAACAGTAGACTACCCTAATGAGAATGAAAGTTATGTTAGTGGTAATTTAGGATAGAAAGTGGACCGAAAGGACCTTTTAACATCCGTCTTACATTAATTCGTCCGAGTCATTTACAACTGAGTCACTAGACTACCGTAGTGAACCGAATTCCCGACATGTCCCTTCTATCTTGATAGTTTAAACTTATTTCCTTGCTTTTACTGCTCTTTACTTTATTTCTCTTCTTTTAAATCTCGTAGTTTAGTAACCAATTCAAACAACCCCCATTTGTTACTTTAAGATTAGAATTAGGCAACTGATAATTGCACTGCCTCCCTATGGATTCGATACTCGACTGCCTCTACTACATTTTAGTTGAGACCGTTAGGTTTTATCTTTGACAGGGTACACGATAGCCGTGTCAAATTTTGGCGCCGTTGCCCGGGAGGCAATTGTTAAATTTATTAGTTGTTTTATTTTTAATCTTTCTTTTAGTTTAAGGGGCATCCGTTCCCTAAACTATTCTTATATTCTATTTGTAGTTTCTTCTTTGCGCGCAGTCACGGGGTGGTGAACTACTACCGATCAATCCCGAGATTGAGAAGACTTTGCGTGAGTTGAGGCGATCATCTAGGGTATTGCCGACAGAGGAAGAGCTGAGTACTCTGTCTAGTTACTACGAGAACGCTCTGTTTGAGGAAGATCCACCTTCATCTCCTATTTCTAATTCATCAGTTGAGACTGTCACTTCTCCGGACTTTCTAGAAATGGCCGAAGAAGCTACTATCGCTTGATCACTCGAGCCGACAGTGCGAATCTCTATAAGGGATTTACATTACCTGGGGAGGCAAGAAAATTCGAGCCGAAGCCGTCCTATATAAATTTGGTTGAGAGAAACCAATTGGGAGCCGCTAAATGAAGATGCGCCAAGCATATGGAGACTTTTATTGATTATTCTTTGTTCCATACCCCCACCACCGGTGGCGTGACCCGGATCGGATAAAAGAAACCATGTTTATTTTCTCACTCCGCGATCTTTGCAAGGGAGTGGTATAGGGATCTGGACCGGGATGCTCATGGGATAAGCGATTGGAATTCGGCTGGCTTTAGCATTTTACAAGAAGTACTTCTCGCCTCGAAGACTAATGCCATTAGAGCTCAGATCACGAGCTTTAAACAGGGTCCCGATGAGAACTTTCATGAGGCATGGGTCCGTTTCAAGAAGTTGGTGCGAACCATTCCGCACCATGGTTTCGAAAAGTGGAGTTTATGCAATCAGTTCTATAACGGGTGTATGACGATCGAGAGGGCTATCTTGGATGCGGACTAGTGGCCGATTTTCTTTGAGAATATGGGAGAGACTAAGGGGTGGAAGATCATTGATGACTTAGCCACCCATAAAGCTGAGTATGGGAATTCTAGAGGGAACCAAAGGAGGAGTCTTTGAATCTCATGCAGTGCATTAGAGGCTCTCACGGCGAAATTTGATAAGTATGAGTTGGGAGGAGCCTCGAAAGGAGGAATCTACCATGTGAATCTTTGTTTGAGACGGTCCTTTAAATCTGTAAGAGATGTGGAGGAGAGGGACATGTTTCAGATAACTGTCCACATTCTTATGAGTCCTGTGCTGCCTTTCAACATTACGGGCAGACAAACACTTACTACGAGCCGAACGTCCATCCCAATTTGAGGTGGAGTAGTCAAAATGTGCTCAATCCTACTCCTCCTTCGCACCCGACGAGCGATCGTATGTCCCTCCACACAAGAATCAACAAGGCTTTGAAGCCTCCTTCTTTCACTCCTTCTAATCAAGGTGCATCATCTTCCGGTGGGGTGAGTGAAATAAGTGAGATTAAGTCTATGTTGCAATCCATTACAAAGCAGTTGCAGCTGAGTGATCAACAGAAGGACGCGTCTATTAAGGCACTTGAAACTCAAGTTGCCCAACTAGCCGCGAATCAATCCTCGAGAAAGCAGGGTCATTTACCGACTCAAAATGAGAAAAATCCACATGAGACGGTAAATCTGATAAATTTGAGAAGCGGTCTTTCTTATGAGGGACCGGAAGTGTTGAAATCAGACTCGAGGAAGTCTAAAACTGATGGTGAACAGTGTTCTGTCGAAGAAAATAAGCACACGGCAAAGAAAGTGCTCGATCGACTGATTACAGGTGGTCGATCGAGCAGAACTGGAGATGAAAGTGCTCGATCGAGTGGTTTTTCCACTCGATCGAGTGAACAGGAAGAGCAGATTGGTCGATCGAGTAGTTATTCTACTCGATCGAGTGAAGCAGAAAAGGGAGTTGCTCGATCGAGTGAAAATTTCACTCGATCGACTGATATTGTTGAGGAAACTGCTCGATCGAATAAGGAATTTGGTCGATCGAGTAGTTTTGATGACGGGAAGCTTGTTCGAGAGCCTGCTAGTGCTCGATTAAGCGAGGAATCACCGGAAAGACCTCGTTCGAGAGGTAAGAAGCGTCCAAAGGATACAGAACTTGCACCGGAAGATACATTGGAAGCGAGAAACAAGGGACTCGAGATACCAATCACGATTCCCTTCTCGAGGCGGCTGCAGAATACAAAGGCCAATCAACAATTCGGCAAATTTGTCGAACTTCTGAAAAGCTTGGAAGTCACTGTGCCGTTCACTGAATTGCTGACAAAGGTACCCTCTTATTTAAAGTTTATGAAAGAAATTTTATCGCGTAAGAGGACTATTAGTGATAGTGATACCGTAGCTTTGACTGAGGTGGGGTCAGCCCTATTTCAAAATAAGTTACCTCCTAAGCAGTCAGATCCGGGTAGTTTTTCGATCCCTTGTCATATCGGTATCCATTTTATTGATAACGCGTTATGCGATTTAGGCGCTAGCGTGAGTGTCTTACCATTGTCTCTGGCTAAGAGATTTGGTTAGACAAAGTTGAGTTGCACCAACATGACTGTCCAGATGGCCGACCGCAGTTTATCACGGCCATTAGGTGTAGTAGAAGACGTACCTGTCCAAATCGGGAAGTTCTTTATTCCCGTTGATTTTGTTGTCTTGGACATCCCCGAAGATGCACCCACCCCTATCATTTTAGGGAGACCATTTTTGTCTACTGCCCGTGCAGTTATAGACGTCGGGGGGAAGACTTTGACTTTTCAGGTAGGGGACGAGGAGCTGATTTTTCATCAGTCTAAGTTCCGGAGAGCTCCCATGCAAGCCCAGCTTTGCAATGCTCTCTCTTCTATTGATTCGATTATTGACACTCCAGATGAAAATTTGGAGAATTGTGCTGCTATTGTTACCCCTCCGCCTCAGACTGAGAGTAAAAAGGAGGAAAGTTCGTCTGTTTTCCTTGCTGTAGGTACAGATAAAAGCAATGAAGGAGCTGTCAAAGGAAATGGTGCAATTAAAGTCGATCATATTGGAGATGATGACGCTACAGCGGGTGATAAAGGAGCAAGGACGAGGAAGGTTCGTGCTTATGTGGATGCGAACTACTCCCCTCCTACCGTTTCAAATAATAATTCATGCTCATGGAAGTTGAAGAGGACAGTCAACGTTGCTGAGATGACGACCTCCAGTCAGGAGCCCACCGAGGGGCTACTGAATTGCAGTGGGAATTGAGCGGGAAAATGCCCCGTGTAACACCTTGTAATAGATAATTTTTGAATTTCCGTTGAATTTGTTTTTTTTGCTTTTAATTAGGACAATTAGTTTTAGACAGTTTTTAGCATAGACGTAAGACTATAGACTGTTCTTATGCGTATTTGGTATTTTGGGTAATTTTTGCACGTGTTTTTATGCAGGTTTGGGGAAGTTTTACGCATTCCAAGGAAGAAATGACGAAAATTAAAGAGCTTACGCGAGAAAAGTCCTCGATCGAGTACTTTTTGTACTCGATCGAGTGAAAACTGGTCGATCGAGCACCTTTTTCTACTCGATCGAGTAAAACAAAAAGGGGAACTGGTCGATCGAGTAAAAATCTACTCGACCAAGCAGCTGGACCATCAAAGTCCTCGATCGAGTGGTTTATGTATGGAAATATCCGTAAAATTCCCTTAAATTTTAGGACTATAACGTATCTTTAACATGTGATTATTGTCATAAAACAAAAATACAAGAGAAAACGATAAGAGAATAGAATCAACCTCGGGTCCTTTGAAATTCGGCCTAAGAACAGAAATCAAAGTAGATTTCCTCCTAATCGTTGCACCCAAGATCGTCTGAGACTATGCCCCTTGTGCTAGAATTGCTCTCTAATTGCCTTACAATATTGAGAGAGCTTTTGTGAGATTTTTCGATGAGAGATCTAGGTTTTAGAGAAAATGCCTCCAAAAACCTAATTTTTTGTGTGCAAATGAAAATGCATTAGGTCAAAAGGAGAGAAACTCACCTTTTGTTCCATTCGGCCGTGAGGTTCATTAAGGAGGGAGTGGGCTTTCCACTTTCTCCTTATTTTAACTCGTGGTCCGACTCAAAATGCTAAAATGTATATGACGGGATTTTATTATAAATCGTCATCGGTTATCGGTTATTAAAATATCAACTAGTAACATGACTCAGTCGATATATTAATACATGTCCGACAATGACAATATTGTATAACTAATTAATTCAATATACATTAATTGAATATAATCGTTTATATTCAATTTACGAATTAACCGCTTAATTCGTCTTAGCCATTATTATTTAATCCGTATTAAATAATTATCTCAACATCGCGTTTGACTAATTATTAGTCAATAACTCCGACTAACTGCTTAGTCAAAATAGGCATCAACATGACTGTATTTTCATACCGTCACATCTCTCAAACGTATCCTATAGGTGTGACTTTTAGGGACCAGTTGATCACCGCCATCAGTATGACAATAACGTCAAACTTATCTAGCAAGCCAACCGTTATTGATAAACGTGGACCAACTGATAATAATACAAAAGTATACCCTTTGATCCTTTTAGAGATTTATATGTCATTGCACTAATCGTAGAGGACACCCCTAACAAGCTCCCACTTGTCCGTACAAGTGTATGTACAATAACGTTATCCGCACTAACTGGAGGACACGGCTCCAACAAACTCCCACTTGTCCGTAGAAGTGTATGTGCGATAACCGATTCTCATATTCATTTAAAATTTCTCCCACTCAATGTAAAACAATTTGCAGATCCGGATCCGCAAAGGTCGTATTTTACAATCGATCTGTATCAAGAGTGGTTTCCCCGACTAGAGAGTAACTCAACCGATAAAAGCAATTCGTATTCGAGCATGGCCATGCATTTCGATTCTGACTCCTCGAGTGGCCCCGAGAAATATCGAGTACACGATAAAGGTCATTTGTATATTTCCTTCAACTCGACTCCTGCCGATCTAAGCACAGCATGAAATGACCCAGAAAAAATCTACTTGGCCCCCTGTTACGGATGACCGTGAGAAAGAAACCAAAGTCACCCAAAATCTGCCTTAGTCTCAAGAGACAGTCGATAGTCAAAAGAATCGACTCTTAGGATCACCATGGAGATCCTATCCACGACCTGGCACCGAATGTTATAAAAAATTTAGGACTGCACGTCGATGTCACAATTGTGTCCTACGAGATATCCGTATAACTCGCCTCTGTGATTGGTCAGTCAACCTTTTGACTTATGTCTCGTTGAACCCACCATCAACCAACGTCACAAAATAATTGCCAGAGTTATCAGCTCACGTGGGCAATTAAGGACCAAAAATATAATGTTTGTTCAGTTCACTTTGTGGTGTTCAAAATTGTCGTACAAAACCACATGAAAAACAAAATATATAAATATCAAAACGATGATGTCGTATAGAGTACATAAGAAAATGAATCTAATCCATAAAAGAGTACTACAACTCAGGAACATGTTTAATTCCCATGGAATTAACATGCCCTTTATGCTTATCTTGTCGTAATGGTTTAGTGAGAGGATCTGCTATATTATCATCTGTAGCAATCTTTTCTATCACTACCTCCTTTTGCTCCACGTAATCTCGGATTAGATGAGCTTTCCGTTGTACATGTCTAGACTTGTTGCTAGACTTAGGCTCCTTAGCTTGGAAGATGGCACCTCTATTGTCGCAATAGATGGTGATCGGGTCATTCGAACTAGGCACTCTGAGATAGTCCTTGTAAGAATTGACGCATCCATATCGCTTCCTTTGCAGCTTCAGACGCGGCATAGTACTCGGACTCAGTCGTAGAATCTGCTGTAACACTTTGTTTGGAACTCTTCCAGCTGACTGCAGCGCCATTAAGAGTAAAAACGAATCCGGACTGAGATTTCGAGTCATCTCGATCCGTTTGGAAGCTAGCATCTGCGAATTAGGTTGCGCATAGCTTTTGTTCGCCTCCATAAGTCAATGCCCAATCTTTAGTCCTCCGTAGGTACTTAAGAATGTTCTTGACAGCCATCCAATGTGATTCACCTGGATCTTTGTTGGAATCGACTCGTCATACTCAATGCATATGCCACGTCCGGACGTGTGCATATCATGGCATACATGATTGATCCTATAGCCGAAGCATAAGGAATCCGGGTCATGCGCTCTTTCTCTTCCGGTGTCTCGGTGCCGAGACTTGCTCAAATGCACCCCTGGAGCCATAGGAAGAAACCCCTTTTGGAGTTAGTCATGCTAAATCTCTCTAGTATCTTGTCTATATAAGACTCTGGTGAGAGATAACATCCGACGTGATCTATCTCGATAGATACGGATGCCCAAAATTCTTTGTGCCTCACCCAGATCTTTCATCTGGAAATGGTTCTTCAACCATACTTTTACCGAAGTTAAGAGAGGTATGTCATTCCCAATCAGGAGTATGTCATCGACATACAATATTAGGAACATAATCTTGCTCCCACTCGACTTGATATATAGACATGGTTCCTCGACCGATCGAGTAAATCCATTTTCTTTTATCACTTGGTCGAAACGATGATTCCAACTCCTAGAAGCTTGCTTAAGTCCATAAATGGAACGCTTAAGCTTGCACACTTTCTTAGGATGTTCAGGATCAATGAAACCTTCGGGTTGTACCATGTACAACTCTTCCTCCAAATAACCGTTTAAGAAGGCGGTTTTCACATCCATCTGCCAAATTTCATAGTCATGAAAAGCGGCAATCGCTAAGATAATCCGAATGGAACGCAGCATGACTACGGGTGCAAAAATTTCATCGTAGTGCAAGCCTGGCACTTGGGTGAAACCTTTAGCAACTAGTCGTGCTTTATAGATATCTTGTTGACCTTCCACAGAATGCTTTATCTTGTAAAGCCATTTGCATTGAAGGGGACAAACCTTAGCAGGCAAGTCAACAAGATCCCATACGTTGTTCTCATACATGGAGTCCATCTCGGATTGCATGGCTTCAAGCCATAGCTTTGAGTCAGAACTAGTCATGGCACCTTTATAGGGTGCGGGTTCACTACTCGTTAAGAGCAGAATGTCATCTATGTCATGTTCCTCGACCATACCAATGTATCGGTCCGGAGGAATAGAGACTCTTCCCGACCTCCTAGGTTCCTCGGGAATACTAACATGGCAGGGATTGAAGGAACTGGTTCCTCCAATGGTTGCTCGGTATTTGGTTCCGGAATCTCCGACATGACTCGAAGGTTCTATTACTCTTCGCATTCTCGAGAAATTCCTTCTCTAAGAATGTCGCACTAGCCGCAACAAATACACGTTGTTCGGTTGGCGAATAAAAGTAATGACCAAGTGTTCCTTTAGGATAACCTATAAAGTATGTCTTGACCGATCGCGGGCCGAGCTTATCCTCGTGTCTCCACTTGACATAAGCCTCACAGCCCCAAACCCGTATAAAGGACAAGTTGGGGACCGTTCCCTTCCATAGTTCATATGGAGTCTTGTCAACAGATTTAGACGGACTTCGGTTAAGTATTAGAGCGGTGAGAAGAGCATAACCCCACAATGAGTCGGGCAACACGGTGTGACTCATCATGGATCGAACCATATCAAGTAGTGTTCGATTTCTCCGTTCGGACACACCATTCAATTGAGGTGTTCCAGGTGGAGTTAGTAAAGGCAATCCCACGATCCTTAAGGTGTTGATCAAACTCGTGAGAAAGATACTCGCCACCACGGTCGATCGTAGTGTTTTAATCTTTACGCTTGATTGGTTCTGTACCCGATCTGGTATTCTTTGAATTTCTCAAAGGACTCACTTTTATGCTTCATCAAGTAGACATAGCCATATCTACTTAAATCGTCCGTGAAAGTGATGAAATACCTATAGCCTTCTCGTGCGGTGATTGACATAGGTCCACACACATCCGTATGTATGAGTCCTAATAGGTCAGCGGCGCGCATTCCAACACCTTTGAAGGAAATTCGAGTCATCTTGCCAATGAGACATGATTCACACGTGCCAAATGATTGAAAATCAAAGGTCGAGATAGCTCCATTCTCTATGAGCTGTTTTACGCGTTTCTCATTAATGTGTCCCATACGGCGATTGCCATAGATACGTTTGATCTTTGTCACCAACTTTTAACTTCTTATTCATTACGTGCAATATTTTGGTGGTACGATCTAAAACATAAATTCCATTCATGGAGCGCCTTGCCATAAATCATATCGTGTAATGAGAAAATGCAAGTATTATTCTCTATTACAAATGAAAAACCAAGTTTGTCAAGTCGTAAACCGAAATAATGTTTTTAGAAAGACTGGGTACATAATAGCAGTTATATAAAAATAACTCAAATCCGCTAGGAAGTGGATCACATATGTTCCCCTCGAGACGGCAGCCACTCGTGCTCCATTCCCGACACGCGAGTCCACCTCACCCTTTACGAGGGGTTCGATGTTTGAGCCCCTGCACATGATTACACAGATGAGAACCATAACCAGTATCTAGTACCCAAGTTCCGTAACTTGCGTGGTTAATCTCAATCATATGAATAAAAGTAGAAGAGGAAGAAGACATACCAACAGGTTTAACGCGACCTGCTTTTATGTCCTCATGGTATACAGGACATGTACGCCTCCAATGCCCAGTCTTGTGGCAATGGTGGCATTCCATGTTACCAATCTTGCTCTTTGTCGCGCCTGATGAGGTGCTCGACTCACCAGGCCCACTCTTACCTGATCCCGACTTCTTAAACTTCGGTTTGCCTACCGCTAGGTCTGCCTGAGCTTTGCCCTTACCCTTGCCCTTGTTTGACACAACGAGAACATCCTGTTTCAAGCTCCCACTAAACTTTATATCCTTGTCGGTCTGTACGAGTAGGGAGTGTAGTTCATGAGGACTTTTCTTCAAATCATTCATATACTAATTCACTCTAAAGAGCGCAAAACCATCGTGGAGTGAATGAAGCATGCGGCCAATCACGATGTTCTCGCTGATTTTACAATCAAGCGCCTCCAGTCTCTCGACATTCTCAATCATGCTGAGAATGTGTGGGCTAACCGGTTGGCCCTTCTGGAGTTTCGCATCAAAGAAGCGAGTGGTATGCTCATAGGTCACGATTCTCGGTGCTTTCGAGAATTCCTTAGTGAGCGTGGTGAAAATCTTGTTTGCACCTTGGGCTATGAAGCGTTTCTGCAAATTGAATTCCATTGCAAAAATGAGTACGTTTTTAATCGCACCCGCTTCCATGACGAAATCGTTATACTTGGCGATCTCGTTAGCTCCAGCCGTGGGGCCTGGGTTTGACGGGATGGGCTCTGTCAGATATTTGAGCTTCCGTCAGCGGCGGCATTCCGTAATGCCGCCTCCCGTCCGCGAAGTTTGATCCATCATTCTTGATCGAGTAGACTGATTCATCCGATTCATGAAGATCCGAAGCCAGGACTCACGGTCCAATGTGGCACTTGGCATTGGGTCGTCGGCCAAGACGCCGACCATTTTGTTATTAGCGGTTTAAGTGATCGTGATCTACTTTGAAAAAGAAAGGAAAAACAAAACAAAATAAGCAACTCATCGCGGTGATTTAAGTCTATTTAAAATTCATTTTAACGTGTAGACTCATTGCACTTGTATAATCGATCTACCTCAAGAATTATACAAATGATCCCAAGACTCAATTTCCGTAAATTGATAAGCCAACTGTTTAGCTAGTTCTATCGTTAGAACTCTTGGTCGATAGATTTCCGTAAATCCTATCTATAGTCCACCATAATCACAGGATCGTACGAGTGACCATAGTGTTGAGATAAAATAGGTCAATCAGTTCCAACTTACCCGACGTAGAAGGGGTCATATTATGCCTACCGACGAAGAAGGGATTCATTGGAGTTTGACCTATAAAGACTATTCTCAATTTTTGGTTATACGAGGAAGATCCCATCAACTTAGTTTTAATTCATTTTAAGTGAACGAAAAACTAGCATTGCGTGAATGAATTAATTTAGGTGATGGCTTAAAAAAAACGTGTGATATCTGTATATCATAGAAAACTAACGCGTGACCTCTATATGAGTCAGTTTTCATGCAATTATTAGGTGGTTTGGTTTTAGGCGGAATATGATGCAATCTATCGTTACGATAAAATAAATAAAAGAATGCAAAACGTAAATAAAAGTCCTAGTGTGGCCTATCCTAGTAAAAAGAACATAATACAACTTTGGAATCCACCGTTGGACCCGAGAAGCTTGTCTTGATGTTCCATCTTTGTCCATGCAGCGGGAGTGAGCATCCGATCTCCATCTTTGGTCTTCTCAAAAATACAATTTAAAATTTACAAAATATAAACCTATTTACATTCTAAATAAAAACTGTAATTACAAAGAAAAAACAAAACGGAGATGCGAGATCTCAAAATACAACCAAGACCGTGTTCCATCATTACGGTAACACGTTCTACTAAGGCCACACTAAGTTACAACCGTTTGTAAAATTAAATACGTAATAAAACATTCAAGGCATTCAAAATAACGATAAATAAAATGCATCAACTAAAACAAAATTTATTCGTGACATAATTCCGTAAATATGTTAAATTTATCCAAACCACCTTTAATGATTAAAATTATGTGACAAAACCGCTTTAATCAACTTAATTTTAATCCATGATAATCCGTTACTTTAAATCGTTTTAAAATAACTAAATGGTACGTGAGTGAACCATTTCACTATCAAGCGAATGCATAAAATCCGAATTATGCACATGTTATGGCCAAAAGACAAATTAAAATGCCATTTTTTTTTTTATTATTATAGCTGCTAGCCGAGAGCAGAAAAATAAAAAATAAAAAAAATTTTTAAACGGCTCAAAACAGCACGGCCGAACAGGATTTTTTTTTTTTTTTTTTTTTTTTTTTTTTTTTTTTTTTTTTTCAGCAGCCCACCGAGAGCTTCAACAAACCCTCGCAAAATCGATTTGACAAAAATAACCAATTGCAAATTTAAACTAATCCGTATAGAAACAAAATTACAATTGACAAATCTTTAACATATTGCTATGATTATCGTTTAAAATAACAATATGCAAAGAACAAATCGAAAAACAAAATCAGACGATTGAGACTGATCAGCAGTAAGCCGTGTGGCACGGCTTCCAATGCAAAAAAATAAAGCCAGCCGTGCATAAAAAAAATTCTGCCGAGACAAAAAAAATGCAGCCGCACGGAATTCAATGCAAAAATGATTATCGATTCAAATCGTTTAATGAAAATCACCATGAAAAATTTACGTGGCCTCGCTCTGATACCACTTGTATGGAAATATCCGTAAAATTCCCTTAAATTTTAGGACTATAACGTATCTTTAACATGTGATTATTGTCATAAAACAAAAATACAAGAGAAAACGATAAGAGAATAGAATCAACCTCGGGTCGTTTGAAATTCGGCCTAAGAACAGAAATCAAAGTAGATTTCCTCCTAATCGTTGCACCCAAGATCGTCTGAGACTATGCCCCTTGTGCTAGAATTGGTCTCTAATTGCCTTGCAATATTGAGAGAGCTTTTGTGAGATTTTTTGATGAGAGATCTAGGTTTTAGAGAAAATGCCTCCAAAAACCTAATTTTTTGTGTGCAAATGAAAATGCATTAGGTCAAAAGGAGAGAAACTCACCTTTTGTTCCATTCGGCCGTGAGGTTCATTAAGGAGGGAGTGGGCTTTCCACTTTCTCCTTATTTTAACTCGTGGTCCGACTCAAAATGCTAAAATGTATATGACGGGATTTTATTATAAATCGTCATCGGTTATCGGTTATTAAAATATCAACTAGTAACATGACTCAGTCGATATATTAATACATGTCCGACAATGACAATATTGTATAACTAATTAATTCAATATACATTAATTGAATATAATCGTTTATATTCAATTTACGAATTAACCGCTTAATTCGTCTTAGCCATTATTATTTAATCCGTATTAAATAATTATCTCAACATCGCGTTTGACTAATTATTAGTCAATAACTCCGACTAACTGCTTAGTCAAAATAGGCATCAACATGACTGTATTTTCATACCGTCACATCTCTCAAACGTATCCTATAGGTGTGACTTTTAGGGACCAGTTGATCACCGCCATCAGTATGACAATAACGTCAAACTTATCTAGCAAGCCAACCGTTATTGATAAACGTGGACCAACTGATAATAATACAAAAGTATACCCTTTGATCCTTTTAGAGATTTATATGTCATTGCACTAACTGTAGAGGACACCAGCCCCAACAGTTTAAAACCACTCGATCGAGTGAAATGAACAGGACACAGGGAGTTTTTTTGCCTTAAACTCTATTGTTTTGTTTTAACCTTCATTGTTCCCCTAATTTTTCGTCTAACACACCCTAATTTGCGATTAAACTCTCCCAAATCCCCATTTTTTCTTGCCCAATCACCAAATCCGCCACCTACAATCCTTTGCTTGCTAATTAATCTTCAAAAGCCCCTTATTTTCCCCTTAATTTGTGTTGATTTACACAGTTTTAAAGAAGGATTAGGGTTTGCGGTTTTGACATCGAAAAATCGCCTATTTCTCTCGTCCTTTGAAGATTAATTGCTTATTGTAGGTTCATTGCCATCAAGTAAGTGATTTCTATAACCTCTTGCATTTTAATTGCGATTATTTCGAATTTTATGAGGAAAAATCGAAATTAGGGTTCGAAAATCCATGTTGGTCGAATTTTTTCGACTTTAATTGTGTTAATTGCCCTTGATTGTTCTTACTTGTCCTGTTTAATGATCTATTCCCCTTCCTCACTGCTGTCGCATGTCTAATTCGAGTTTCACATGATTTTCTTGGTGATATGAGTTGGGACGATCGAATTTTTATTTGTCACTTCGTAGTTATTCTTCTTTGAAACTTGCCTAGCTAGCATCCTTGTTGCGATATTCTTCTTTGTTTGTCGATGCTTAGACATGTTTACTCGAACCTTTGCACTGTAAAACTGCGATTAGGGCTGCTTAAGTCGAATTTTTTCGTCAGGCGATTATTATCTTTGCATTGCTTTAATTAACCTCGATTACTTGTTAATCGTTATCGTTGTTAATTTATTGCCATTCCCTATCGCCTTTTGCTTTGGTAATTCGAAATTTTGAGGAATTGTTGGGAATTGTTTCTTTGTAAAGTCGAATTTTTCGACTAGTAGGGGATTCATATCTTTGTCGCATGCTGGTTTTACATCTTTGTTTTAGCCACGGTTAGCGAGCTATTTTCTCATCATACCCCTGGTCTCCCTTAATTTACGTTTTGCGGGGATGGATTCTAGTTCTTTACCATCCACTAGTTCGTTCTCCAGTCCGTCTTCGAGTGAGACAGTGGCCCTGCTTTGTTGCCACTTTGTCTCTACTTTAGTGACCACTGCTGAGCCCCAGTGTTTCTAGTTTCGATTGCGGGGACAGTTTTGCTCCGCTAGCTCGGCTAGCCTAGCCCGATTCAGCTACCTCTTCCTCTACGGTCACCACCACAGCTAGCACTGCTGCTAGTACCTCTTTAGTGGTGACCACAGTAGCCACTACCTCTGCACCAGCCCCTACTTTTACACTGTAGCGGACTGCCGCGATCGCTTGTCTGCCTTGAGAAGCGACTACGGTTCCTCACACCGTCGCTTCACGAGCTTCGCTTTGAGTTTGAGAGGCCGGGGTCGTAGAGCGATCTCGAGCTACGCCGACTCTGTTACCTCTACTTCCGCTCCTAGCACTTCTACATCTGCTCGCTTCGCTTCTACTTGCATTTGTTACGGTCAGGGGACACCTCCCTCGACCCTCACCCAGATTATCCGCAGGTATTATTCGTCAACGCTTTACACCGTACGAAATTTTATAACCTGCTAAAGTGTGTGCATGTACCTTCCCGTTTTCTAGAGAAAACGGCACTAGATAGACTCGGCATTTACGAGTCGGTTTGTGACTTACTACGGGCCACGGGGATGCCTGGCCTCATCACTATGCGAGGCCGTACCTTTTTAGAGCTGAGCCTCGAGTTTCTCAGCTCTTTTACCTTCTCCCCCGGGGCACACGAGGTGCCCCGAGAGTTCTTCGGTGTCCTTCCGGTTGTTTAACCGGACATTTCCGATGACACTAGGGGAGTTTGGTAGGTTACTTGACCTTTCCTCTACGGGCTTTGCTTTGCCCGAGGAAGGTCTCGTCACTTTGGCGGTGTCGGCCCATACCACTTTCGGGAGCGAAAGCTCCATCAGTCCACCTACCCCATGTCCGTGTTTTCCTTAGGCGATGGGGAGCACTATCTTCGGCCGAAAGGAGCCGAACAACATGACCAACACCGAGCTCTCCATCCAGGGCGGTTACCTAAACATTGATTGCGAGGGTCCTTCACCCTCAACATAGCTTACTTGACCGCCCAGTACCTTCGGAGCCAGGGGCTGAAGGAGACGGGAACCATTGCTTGCGGTGGCATAGCCACCATTCTTGCCCGTCGCCTTTTCCCCGTTTGGCCTCGTGACTTGCAGTACCTCGCTGGAGAGAGGCTCGAGTCAGACGCCATGCTCTCTCGGCATTGGCTTACCCGGACTACCGGACTTGGAAGATAGACGGCTCCTTGTCTGTTGACTTACCTTATAAGACTCTCCCCCGTCTTGAGCCCTTCTTTGTTGCAAAGGGCCACCGTCCGCCACCACTACCTCACCTTCTCCTTCCACCCAGACCTACTCCTGCTGCACCCGCCGCCAAGAAGCGGCGACTTGAGACTGGAGAGGGGTCCACACCTTCAGGGAGTACCTAGCCTTCCACGGCTACTCCCGATCCGACCCTACTCCCACTACTACTACCACTCCTACTCCTACTCCACCTCCCCCGACCGAGACACGATCGAGCCGATCTTATCGCCTACTTACGTACCACCTCCTCCTTTTGTGGCGCCCGCGGTCCGGACCATGGGGGCGCCGTTTCTGTTTGTTGCGTGAGATTGCAGAGCGTCGAGGCTCGTATGGAGAGGACATGGCTCTTGCCTTACACCCTCTGTACGAGTACCACTTGCGGCGACACAGACCAATCCCGGAGGGTTGGCCACACCCTTCCTTCTTTCGGTACCCACCTGAGGGGTACCCGGTTTCTGACGAGGAGGAGGATGAGGACCCAGAGGTGGCAGTGGAGAGAGCCCGCGCTGAGGAGCGGAAGAGGAGAGAGGAGGAGAGAGACCCGGAGTACCGGGTGGTGGAGGAGATCCGTGGCAGATGATGGACGACGACGAGGACGAGTAGCTCTTGGTCTACTCACTTCCCGGTTTTAAATTTGGTTTGGTGAAGTTCGTACTTTGTATGTATCTCTTACTCTTTTATTTTGTCTCCTTTATTTTATTGTTTTTATTTTGTTGATTGTATATTCCCGTTCCCCTGTATATATCTGCTGGTGTATGCTGGAGGACAACGAGGGTGTTGTCCGTTTTGGTTTGGGGAGGGTATTGCATCCTTTTGAGTCTGCATTTGCATTTGTTTTTGCATTCACGTTCCTTTTTCAGCTTGCATTGTTCTTTATTTTCACAAAAAAAAAAAATCAAAAAAATCAAAAAAATTTCAAAATTTCAAAAAATTCACGTTTATTTTTGCATATAGGTTGAGTCGGAACGGTAGATTTCCATGATGACAATGCACTATAACTTGTTATTTTACTTGAGCCTTGCACTTCTTTTGATAGTTATTAGCTTTGTCATACGCATAGTCTACGAGTTTTTGTTCAAATATAGCTGACTGTTTAGACTTGACCTGATAAATTGGCAAACTACTTAAAAATTCTGAGATATTAGAGCCCATAACTGGTGACATTCATGACCAGTTCATTAGGAATTTTGAGTAGTACTCCTTGCATAGCATGTTCGTCTGTTTTGCACATTTATGACATTCAATTTCTCGTCAAATGCACATATTCGGGTTAGTGGTTGGTGTCACATGCAGGGAGGTGCTTGCAAATTTCCTTTTCCTTATATTTTTCACCCATTTAGCTCCACATTAGCCAAATTTGCCTTTTTGACCCATCAGCTACATCCCAAACTAAGCCTGCCTAGTCAAGCTAGTTAGTATGTCCTTTTGTGGTATGATCTTCCATTGCAGTTTGGTCCGTATTTCTTGTTTTGGAATTGGTGTAAAAAAATTAAGGAAGGAGGAAAAGAAAAAAAATATTGAAAATGAAAAAAAAAAGACGTGAAAGGAAGAAAGAAAAGAAAAAAAAAAGCTTGAAAACGTGAACAGAAGGAGAAAAAGAAAGTAAAGTTTGAAAAAAATAAGAAGTTTTTGTTTCAGTTGGTTATTTCAGACGGTGTCTAAAAAAGGGAAGTTTGTGACCGTCTGACTCCTCCGTTTTATCCCATTATTTTTGAGGAGATTGTGTTTGAGTTTAGTGAGTTGTGTGCCAAATGAAGGGCACTTGTACTTAGTTTTTCAGGCAGTCGAGATTCGGATGGTTTCATTATGGTCCTGTTAGGAACTAGCTTGACGCTTTTACCTCCACATTTCCATAACATGTTTTGCCTTTTCTCACCTGAACCTCACTATTCCCATATTATTTGTAAGCCCTCATTTTGTGACGGACATTATTGGTTGGAGTGTGTGCATTAGTACTTGAATTGTCTTTCATTTTTGTCGCATGCATGCTATGTAGGTCAGTGATTAGGTGAGTGATCTTTCCTTCTCTCTTTTACATATAACATTCACCCTTTGCTTCATGAGAGAAGAGTGACCACGAGAGAGTCCGATTTTGTTGGTCTTGCAAGGTCGATAGGTTGGCTATATTTCTGAACAGCTTATAACTCGTTTGCGTATTAACTGCTTAGCTTTAACTGTTAGTTTTTGTTGCATTAAATTGGTTCAAGTAGACAAGTTAAGCTAGCTCTGAGTTATCGTTTCTGTTCCATTAGTTTAGTTTTGAGTTTACTCGAGGACGAGTAAAGGTTTGGTTTGGGGAGGTTTGATACGTGCCTAATTTATAGTCTTTTTAGCCTATTTCAGCACGTATTTCTATGCATTTTTATACTGTTTTTATAGTATTTTGCCTCGAATTGGCTACTTTGGTTCGTTTTGTCCATTTTGTAGAAATGAACACGAAAGTAGTGGAATCGTACCCTTTTTCGTCCTTTTTGCATGCATTTAGAGGAGACGGGATTTTCCTGAGTGAGATACTGCATTTGGAAGCGTTGTGGCACTCATTACGAGGCATTTAGGCGAGGACTTGAGCTGAAATGAAGTCAAAGTACTCGATCGAGCTGTTTTACCACTCGATCGAGTGGTTTCTACATCCCAGAGTGGTCGATCGAGCACTTTGTACTCGACCCTTAACTTGCAGAAAGACCATCTACTCGATCGAGTGACTTTCTGGTCGATCGAGTAGATTTGGCTGAGGATTTGGTCGATCGAGTGGTTTTAATCCACTCGATCGAGTGGTTTTGATGGTTATGGGCTTTAATCAGCCCGTGTGAATGTTTATTTCGCTAAACTCTTTTACTTTGCTATTTAAGCATGCTTTACTAGGTCATTAGGACTATCTAGCTTTTACCTTAGTCAGTTTACATAAAACTTTTACTGCGTACTTCATCCTTCTCCACTGTAACCTTGTTTTGGGATTATTATTGCTCGGATTCGATTGTTCTCTACGCCGGATTCGCATTGATTGTAATTCCTTCTCTTCCTTTAATAATAATTAACCTTTTGTTTGCTTTAATTCTTTGTTTGTCTCATTATTTATTCTGCCCTAATTTCTCTTTTATGCAATTTATTGTTTATTTCATAATGTTTATTGCTGGGAATTTAATTGCTGTTAGTTTAATTAGCGATATGAGTAGCTAAACCCCTTTCATGTTGGGATTAGGGGATCTGCGGTAGAAATGTGACGATGTAGTGAATGAATTAGATGAATTAATTGTGAGACCCTGTCACCATAGCAATTTAATTGTATTTATTCGACTTAGTTGAGTGCACGCTTCTATGTCATCCTTTAATCTGGCTAAAATTAATCCTAGATCGAAAGATTGGACTAAACATGCCTGCTATGAACAGTAGACTACCCTAATGAGAATGAAAGTTAAGTTAGTGGTAATTTAGGATAGAAAGTGGACCGAAAGGACCTTTCAACATCCGTCTTACATTAATTGCCCGAGTCATTTGGTGAGTCACTAGACTACCGTAGTGAACCGAATTCCCGACATGTCCCTTCTATCTTGATAGTTTAAACTTATTTCCTTGCTTTTACTGCTCTTTACTTTATTTCTCTTCTTTTAAATCTCGTAGTTTAGTAACCAATTCAAACAATCCCCATTTGTTACCTTAAGATTAGAATTAGGCAACTGATAATTGCACCGCCTCCCTATGGATTCGATACTCGACTGCCTCTACTACATTTTAGTTGAGACCGTTAGGTTTTATCTTTGACAGGGTACACGATAGCCGTGTCAATAGTATTAGGAACCAAGGGTGAAAAATGTTTCATGGTTAAAAGTTTGTTATAAAAAAAAAGAGATTTGAAATATTTGAAATGGTAAAAACCGATTACAAATATGAAATGAAATCGAAAGGGGAAGAAGAGACCAAGCACGTTTGGATTTAGGCTAAGAGGGGCTTAAGGCGCGAGCCTAGTTGCTATACAAGCAGCCCCTGCCTCAACCGAAAATCCGGATTTGGCTCATTTATCCCATGTTTGGACCATGTTATGCATGATTTAGCATGTTATAGTCATGAAAAAAATGAAAAACATGATGGAAGAAGATTTTTACACCCTCATACTTCCATGGTAGGCTTGAGACGAGAAATCGACGAAAGTGTATCAACTTGTTTGGTGGGAAAACTCGGTTTGAAAACCGTTTTAGCAATGTAAAAAAGTGTTTTAAGTTTAGTGATGGTGGATTTGGTCGAGATGGTCGGTCGAGTGATTTAATGCACGATGACGCCATGACGGTACCAAACAATGTGTAAGGCTTGTGTTTTTTATCGATAGGTCGGAAACACATGTGGGTTTGTGACTTGAGAAGTCGAATCTAGAATTTTAAGGGACAGGTGAGGGGGTGGACACTCGTGTAACTCTCAAATGGTGGCATTTGTGGGGTATTTACAGGAAAATGGGTGGTTGTGTGCGTTTTGAGCAACGTGGCCGCATGGGTTGCTCGAAGAGGCGCGAGCCATTTCGCGGGTCTTCGAGGTGTCTTGTCACTATCACGCAAGTGCAATCATGATTTGTTCTATCCTATGTTTTGGATGAACTTGATTTGTACTTCACCATTAAGGATTCCGGGAAACCTTAACATGGAAGTCTTTGAAAAGTTTGTTTTTTGTGTTTGACTCGGTTTGACTCGTTGTTGAAGTCGGGATTTGAATGTTTTAGTCGGTTTTTGGTCCGGTGTCGGTTTTGACTCTAATTAGTGTCATTGCGACTCCGTCGTCATATATTAAACACTTCAGGTACTTTTGAAAAGTTTTGAAATGTTTTATTTTCGAAATCGTTTTAAGTTTTCTGACGTATAGTTGTACAAAATTGTCGATCAAACGCTGTGATTCCTAAGCATGTTGTAGTCCGATAATCATCGGGTGTTTGTTGGGGACTCGACAAATACCGCGTATCTACAGAGCCCCCACTTTGACTGAGGCTTGGACAGGGCGAAAGTCAAAGTATAGCCCCCAGGTCAATCGAAGATTACAACCTGGAGACCTAAGCGACGTCGAGGCGGCTCGAAAGGATTCGGGCCAAGGACCTGCCGTCGGGAAGGGCGACGCCAAGGCGACTCGAGAGTACGAGTCAAGGACCTGTCGTCGGGAACATTTTAGAGTCTGTCGACTGTCCGTGCGGGTCATTTAAAGTCTGTTAGACTAAGTATAAAGGCTCGCCAGCCATAAGAAGGAGTCATACCTGAGGCATCTTCGGGATATGTCCTTGAGCCATTTCTTGTTTGCGAACGAAGGCTCGCCAGCCGTGTTTTGGATATGAAGGGGCTCGCTTGCCGTGGTGCGTATATGAAAGGGGCTTGCCAGCCGCGGTGCGTAGATGAAAGGGGCTCGCCAGCCGCAATGTGTACATGAAAGGGACTCGCCAGCCGCGGTGCGTACATGAAAGGGGCTCGCCCGCCGCGGTGCATGAAAGGGGCTCGCCAGCCGCGGTGCGTACTTGAAAGGGGCTCGCCAGCCGTGGTGCGTACTTGAAAGGGGCTCGCCAGCCGGGTGCGTACATGAAAGGGGCTTGCCAGCCGTGGTGCGTATATGAATGAGGCTCACCAGCCGCGGTACGTACATGAAAGGGGCTTGCCAGCTGCGGTGCGTATATGAAAGCGGCTCGCCAGACGCGGTGCGTATATGAAAAGGGCTTGCCAACCGCGCTGAATGTGACGTATTTTGAGGCTCGTCAGCCGCGCTGAATGTGACGCATTTTGAGGCTCTCCAGCCGTGTCGTATGTCGATTAATTGACCATGGGAAATAGCCGCGTCGGATGGGTTTATTTTGAGAAGTTATCTGAATTAGCGGGCTCCGGGAGGAAGCCTCCGATATCCTACTAGGGGAATCTTGGTATTTATGTTGGATGTTTGTGGCGTCGGAAAGGGACAGGTTTGTGAACCTGGGTCTCGTGTCGGCGTTGATTTTGAATCTCGAAGGGAGATAACGGTTTTTATTGTCCTTCGTTTTGTAGGAAAAGGACAGATGTGTACTCTGTCGTCTGGTGGGTGCTTGGGGAGGACGATTTTAATTTCACCTTCCCATTATTCGAGATTCGTGAAGGGTAGCGAATTTCAGCACCCTTCTTTTTGAAGGCTTGACGGTTTTTAATGCCGTCGCTAAAAATTTTTGAGAATAGCGAATTTTGAATTTCGCCATTATTTTTGAAAAGTGACGGTTTTTATTGCCGTCGTTGAAATTTGGTGAAAATAGCGGATTTGAATTTCGCTATTTTGTTTTTGTATTTGAGAAATGGCGGTTTTTAATGCCGTTGTTGAAAATTTTTGAAAATAGCTGACTTTGAATTTCGCTATTATTTTTGAAAATGACAGTTTTTATTGCCGTCGTTGAAAATTTGAGAAGATAGCGAATTTGAATTTCACTATATTTTTTGAAATGACGGTTTTTATTGCCGTTGTTGAAATTTTGAGAAAATAGCGAATTTGATTTTCACTATTTTTTGAAATGACAGTTTTTATTGCCGTCGTTGAAAATTTGAGAAAATAGCGAATTTGAATTTCACTATTTTTTGAAATGACAGTTTTTATTGCCGTCGTTGAAAATTTGAAATTTGTGTGAGAAATTGGGCCAAAGACCAAAACTTCGCTGAATGAGTCAGGGAGCGCCTCATTGAGGCGCGAGCATAGCTGCGAAGGAAGGGAGCTTCCCTTTTTCCTGTAAAAAGACGCGAGAATGGGAAGCTCCCCATTCTCATCATCTTCTTCGTCATAAACACAAAAACCCGAGAAAAGGTGCCATTTTCGACCTCGCTTCTTGCTTGTTTTCGTGCCCTTATCATCATGTCATCTCAAGGTATGTAATTCCTCTTGAATCATTTGAATTTGCTTGTCTTTTTGTTGATTGAACTAGGGCGAAACCCTTGATTTTCGAAATTGAATTGGGCATTTTTGATTAGTCCATTTTCGAGTGAAATTGATGATTGCATTAGGTTAGAAACCTATTTAGGAATATAGGGTTGCTTTTAGTTTGCATTTTGGTCCCCGTTCCCGCTCCTTATGCTCGAAGACGTGAATGAGACGGTAAAACTGTCTTATTTCACAATGTCAAGTTTGTTTACTTGAGTTGTGTGCCCCACTAAGTTGTATTGTAGTCGGGGAAGACCGTGTTTGCCATATTAAACCTTTGTTGGGCGTTGTGGGCAAAATTGGGATTTTTGCCTTCTGTGACGGTCTTATGTCTGATGAAATAAGCGTCTGTTTGAGCTCAAATTGAGTCGGTTTGTTTTGAAATGGACCTTAATGGTAGTTTAGGTCATTTTGGGACGTAGTTAAATCACGCCGTTTTGTGGTGGTCGTATTTTGAAATTTTTGACCTGTTTTTGCCCGAATTGGCGCGAAATGGCCTTTTTGAGCTATAAGAAATACCCAATGGTGTCGGGAATTTTTGTTGTTTGTTTTGCGGGCCTTGTGTGGGCCTTGAGATGTTCGGTGATTTTTTTGAATATTTTTTTGTTGTTTTGACTCGTCTTTTGCTTGAAAAGAAGGGCGAGTCGTTCTTGTGCGTTTTTGTGAAGTGTTTTGTTTGTTTGTTTTTTTTCTTTGGTTGGGTTTGGGCGGATTTGCCCTTGTTCTGTTTTGTAGGTTTTTTTGGATTTGTCCCTTTTGTGCCTTCGTAATGCCGAAATTTCGGCTGACGTTTTTGTTTTGTCCCGATTGTAGGGGAGTGTTCTGGGCCCACTGGGTCGGTGGGCCCACTGGGTCCGTTGCTGAGACCTTGAAGGACGAGGATGACCCTGGAGGAGGAGAGACGCCTGTTTTTTTGTTACAGGCTTGGTTGTGTTTTTCCTTGGTGGCCTTTGTCCAGATTTTGATCGAGTATCGATCATTGGCTGTTGTCTGCAGAGGTTCGGACGTCTCATGATTGGGGGTCAAGACAGATGCATTGTTCTACGTTACCGTCTTCGATCGTCGTTGAATTATGATGATTGGGGTTCAACATCGAGGTAGCGCCTTATGTCATGGCTCCTTCTCATCGCCGAATCCCGACGATTGGGGGTTAACATCGGGGCGATGCACTGAGTCACAATTCCTGATTGTCACGTTGTCCAAAATCTGCCAGACATTGTTTTCTTTTTTGTAGTGGAGTAGGAACGAGGTATTACCGTCATGGTAACCACCTCTGCTTCCGCTGTTACTCCTTTGTTTTCCATGTTGCTCCATTTCTTTTCTGGTCGGAAGGGTAGGGAGTGCTTAGTTCAGTAGGTGGCGGATAGCCCCCAGTTCGTTGTTTTTAGGCCAGTGTTTGTATGATAAATACTTGTACCGGATCCTGTTTGTATGGTCGGTCGTTTGTATCAAATGTGTGTCGATGTATTTTGCGTGAGGCGATTTGTATATATGTGTTTCTGAATTGTGGCTCATTTGTGTTTTTGGCTTTTTTTTGTGTTGTGTTTCGGAGAAGAACAGTCGGCTGTCAGTTCCGCTTTTGCTTCAAATCTGTTCCTGCATTGTTAGTGTAGAAAACAGACAACATGTAGCACGTACGCACAAACGTAAACACGCGAAAGCATTTGATAAAAAAAAAATTAAAATAACTGCGATGACTCGAAGTTAAAATCGAAATTGACATTTTGAAAAATTCCACGACAGGTCGTCACGCTTGGATTTCTTCAAAAGGGATTGATTTGAAATTTGAGCAATTAACTCGTGTCTGAATTAAATTGCATCGAATTTTGCTGAAATTGATTTGTGACTCGAAAAACTAAAACTCAAACCGTCACGGATGAATTTTAAAATAGATTTTTGTGAGTGTATTTGATTTGATTTTTGTGAGCTCAAGACTTGGATTTGTAAGAGCTCGAATTTTTGAAGAAAATTTACGTCGTGTTATCAATTCTCGAATTTGTGGAAAATGTGAAAAAGCGAAAAAAATTTCAGAATTTTCGACTGACATGGAAACGATTCGTTTTGACTGACATGGAAACGATCCGTCGCGGATCGGGGCGACTAGCCGTTCCCCCTTAAAAAAGAAAAAAAAGAATCCGTATGTTTAAAGCTGCGTCATGGAAACCGTGTCGGATTTCGTGAAACGCGAAAACAAGGAAATGTGAGTGTGAGAAAACACAAAAACTTCCTGGACAGGCCCGAAGAGGCGCGAGTCCTATGGCGGGAGGTTTGAGGTGTCAGGAAGAAACACAATTTTAAAGAGACAATTCAAGGTGCGGATCCTGAGGACAAGTCCAAAGAGGCGCAAGGCCACGGACGATGGAAGTCAGCTTCCCCTTTTTTTCGAAAAAAGAGCGCTGATTGTTTTGTATAAATAGGGACGTTTGTGCTTCATTGTTTCATCATCCGAAACACGAAAAACATCTCCACAAAAACTTTTCTTCTTATTCCACAAAATTATTCATGGATGCTTTCGAAAATAGGTTGCGACATTGGTGTCGGGATTTGTCACCTCCCGAGAAGTATCAACTTGTTGTAATGGGGGTAGGTTAATTGTTGGTGCTCCGTCAAGTCAAGGTGCAATCCTCGTTTCTTGAAGCATGCTCTCGGTTTTGGGATTCGAAATATCATGTTTTCGTTTTCCCAAAAGGTTAAATTTGTCCTCTTGCCGACGAAGTAGGTGCCATTGGTGGATGGCCGGGTTGTACTCCGGTGCTTGCTCCGACTCGATTGTGTTACAAAGAGAAGTTTTGTTCAATGTTGGGCTTGTCAACAAGTCAAGTCAACTTTCTCCTTACTCCCCATGGTGTGGATATGTTGGCTCTTATCAACATTTTCTCAAACCAGTTGGATGTCAATGTCTCGGAGGTGACTAGGAGAAGGGCTCTTCCCTTTTGCCTAGTGCATGTATACCTCTTTGTTGATGCCTTGAAGAAGGAGGGGTCCTAGTGTTATAGTAGTATAACCCTCGTGCATGTGGTTGAAGAAATGGAGCATGGTAGGGATCCATCATGGTTGGTGCTTGGCGAGATCATCCAAGCTTTGGACAAGAAAGGCTTTAGTGGAGAAGCTCCTTCGTTCGGATCTCCAAGGATTCTCCATATGTGGCTATTGGAGAGGCTAAGGTATGTAGAGCCTTCGGCCGATTCTTCTTCTTACTCCTTCCGTCACCTTACTATGAGGAAGAAATTGTACTCGGATAGTTTTGCATCCACCGAGGCCTATTGGACCCCGAGATTGGTGGAGAAGGGTGGTCCTCATATCCGTTGGGTGGTGCCATGGTGGCACTTGAGGTCCTTCACGGGGTTGCCCCCTTCGGTTGCTAGTTCTCGTTCTTTGATGGTGGTGGGTTTGAAGGTTGCTTCCTTCATCTATCTCGAAAGGCTTATGAGGCAAATGAGGCGTCAACAAAAAAGTGCCCGCTCAAGATACCCTTGTCCAAGAGAGTGTATTCCGGAACTCCGAGCCTGTCGAGTTCTTCGAAAGGTGGTGGGCCACTCGGCCGATTTGGGAGGTACCAAACCCCGTTGCCACGACATGGGTGATTCCCGCTTATGTCAAGTGGTCAAGAGCTCAAACCTTGGAGGAGAGGTCCAAATCTCGTAAGGACGAGGTTGTTGATTTGAAGTATAGGGAAGTCGACAAGGCCAACCGTGCCTTCTTTGACGACTTTGTTGATGGAGCTAGCCCGGATGTGATGGGGCCACCAAAGAGGAGAAGCTCGGGTCCCAAAGAGGTAGTGGGACGTGTATGGACTCGTTTTAGACCGAGTGTGGGGTCATGCAAGAGACCAGAGGTCACCGCCGTTGTAGATCCGTTGAGGATCCGTTCGGAAGAGTCAGTTCATGATAGGCGAGCCAACAAGAATAAAAAGGGGACGATGTACCCTGAGGGGAAAGGTAAGGGTAGAATAGAAGAATGAAGACCTCTATTACCCGTGTTATTATTATGTTGTATTAGTGTTGTGAGTTTTTATTATGTTTTACTAGCTATGTATTGTGTGTTTTGTGTGATAGTTTTACTATGTGAGATGTCTTAGTCGACATTCTAGCTTTGACAAGTTGTAGACTTGTTTAGCTTTATTTGTTGTCAAATTTGTAATCCTTTTCATTATTAATTAAATAAAAGGATTGCTTGTGTTGGAAGAAATTGTGAACGCTTGTTTCTTTCATCCATTTTGTAAAGGAAATTCGGTTCGAATTATCCTAAACATTGCACTTGGAAAATGGGATTTTTGTGGGAAGGGAGAAAGGCTTCTTTTTTGTATTATTTTGTGGGAAAGGGAATGTCTTTTCCTTTTCCTTTGTTGTTTTTTGAAGTTGATATGGGTGTGTTTATTTTTTGTGGGGATGGTTGTATCCTTCTTATGTAAGAAAGGACTGCCTACGTATCCACCTGAAAAGTTGAAATCAAACCATGATCGTAGTTCGAAAAGTTTTGTAAATTTATTTGGGTTTTGTGATTGTATCCCTCTTGTGTAAGAAGGGACTGCCTATGTATCCACCTGAAAAGGTGAAATCAAACCATGCTCGTAGTTCAGGTGTTTTGGTTTGAGTACAAATGGATGTTGCCTTTGACAGATCAAAGGATGTTTGAAATGTAGCAAGGTGCCACAACTTAGACTCGATAAAACATGCAATTTCAAATCAGAACGCGTTGAGGAACTTGACTTGAAAGGGTTATGGTGGTTGCTAGTTTGTGAAACTAGGGTGAGGTTTGCTAGTCGCTAGGGTTCAAGGGTAGTATTTCTTGAGTTGGTCTAGGTTGGTCGGGTTTGTGAAATCCTCCCCGTCTAGGTAACTAAGTCTCACTGCGCCCCTCGAAAGTATTTTCTTCACCAGGTATGGCCCGAACCAATTCGGTTTGAATTTCCCTCTCGGATCGACGGGTAGTGGTGCTCGAACCGACTTGAGGACCAAGTCGCCTTCTTTGATGTTCCTGGTTTTGACCTTTTTGTTGAATGCCCGTTGTATACGTCGTTGGTATAGCTGGACGTTGTTCAAGGCGTTGAGTCGCCGTTCATCTAGAAGCGTGAGTTGTTCGAACCTTCGACGGGTCCATTCCGCCTCGGGAACTTGTCTCTCCAGTAGGATGCGTAGAGATGGGACCTCCAACTCTACTGGTTGAACCGCCTCCATACCGTATGCTAGGTAGAAGGGTGTGGCTCCTATTGGTGTTCGAATGGAGGTTCGGTATTCCCAAAGTGCGAATGGGAGTTTGCTCGGCCAAACGCGGTAATTATCTTGCATCTTCTTGATGATGGTGACAAGAGTTTTGTTTGCTGCCTCCACCGCTCCGTTGGTTTAGGGATAATAGGGGGATGATCGATGCCGCGTGATCTTGTATTTGTCTAGCAAGGCTTGTGTTTTTGCCCGGAAGTGAGAGCCTTGGTCGCTAATGATTTCATGGGGTACCCCATATCTGCAGATGATGTTGTCCTGGATGAACTTGGCCACTTGTTTGGCGGTCAAGACTGCATAGGACTGTGCTTCCACCCATTTGGTGAAGTAGTCGATGGCGACGAGGACAAAGCAATGCCCCTTGGTGCCTATCGGGTTGACTTTTCCGATGATGTCGATGCCCCAGGTCGAGAAAGGCCAGGGTGATGTCATGGTGTATAAAAGGGAAGGTGGTATGTGTTGTATCTTGGGGAAGATTTGGCAATTGTAGCAATGTTTGACGTAGTCTTCGCAATCGCCTTCCATGGTGGTCCAGTAGTAGCCTAACCGCATGATTTTTTGGGTTAGCATCATTGCGCTCATGTGAGGGTCGCATTCTCCGTCGTGGACCTCTCCCATGACTTTTTTGGCTTTGTGATGGTCAATGCAAAGGAGACGAATCCCTTGGGGTGTTCTTTTGTATAGTTGTTCTTGGTATACCATGAGTGATGCAAGTAAATGGATGGCTCTTTGTCCTCTTGTATCAGAGTTGGTAGGGAATTCGTTTTTGGTTTTGTAGTTGAGGATAGCTTGGTACCAAGGTTCGACATGGTTTTCCTCGCCATTGTTGATGGCGCAGATGTGATCTGGCTCGCTCCTTCTCTCGGCACATAGGGCCATCAATGTCATGTCGTTAGGTATGTTGACGAGCGCGACAAGTTTTGCTAGGGCATCCGTAAATTGATTTTCTCTCGTGGTAAGTGGAAGTAATCGACTTGGTCGAAGAATTCGGCCTCTTGATTGATTTTTGCTTGGTAGGGTGATAGGCTGTCGTTACGGATTTTCCATGATCCGGACACCTGATTGATGATGAGTGAGGAATCGCCGTGGACCCTCAGTCTCTTGATGCCAAGTGCTATGGCTGCTTGTAGGCCGATGAGGCACGCTTCATATTCAGCGGCATTGTTGGTGACGGCGAAGTCCAGTTTGATTGAGATCGGAATATGTTCTCCCTCTGGTGATATTAGAAGGATTCCTACCCCAAAACCTCTCAGATTTAAGGCACCGTCGAAGTATAGGTCCCATGCATCAGCGTCGGCACAGAGGATGTCTTCGTCAGGAAGTGACCATGTGTTAGTCGTTGAGTCCTCGTTGACGGGATTTTCTGTTAGGAAATCGGCGACTGCCCTTCCCTTGATAACCTTGAGGGGTACAAACTTGAGATCAAATTTAGATAGCATGAGCGTCCATCTAGACAGTCTTCCGTTTAGTACGGGTTTCTCGAAGATGTATTTGACCGGGTCCATTTTGGAGTAGATGTGAACCATGTAGCCGAGCATGTAGTGCAGTAGCTTCTTTTTTGACCATACTAGAGCAAGGCATGTATTTTCCAGTTGGGTGTACCTTGTCTCATACTCGATGAACTTTTTGCTGATGTAGTAGATGGCTCGTTCTTCGCCGTTGACTGTTTGTGCTAGCATTGCTCCCATGGCTGTGTCGGTGACAGTCATGTATAGGGATAAGGGGATTCCTTGTTGAGTGATGCGGTCGTTTCTACACCAAAAATAAAATACCTAGATTCGCTAATGAAGTCGGGCAAGTAGGGTCGATCTCCACGGGGAGGCGGTGTACTATCTATTTGTCTGTTTATCTGTCTAATTGTCACTAATGGGGGTTGATTGATTTAACTAAACTAATGATTGAGGCAAGGGAAAAGAATTAATGAGAAGAGAAAGAAGTATGCTAAGAGTCGGTCCACCGTGGCATTTATCGGATCTATTATATCGGGAATATTAAGGCGATTAGACTATTGATAGGAAGAGCTATGGTCGTCACCTTTCGGTCCTTAAACCGCCCTAGAGTGTAAAAGACTTAACTTTCGCCCTCACCGCAATACCCTATTGTAACTAAGCAAGCCTTCCCTTCCAATCTTTCGATCTAGGTCGGGGTTAACTAGGTTTATGGTCTCCTGCATGCATACATTCGATAGGATAACAATTAAATTGCCTAATACAATTCCTACCGCAAGGCTAATCTATTTAATACAGTTAAAACATCGCTACCACGGCTTCCCTAATCCTAACATACTAGGGGATTTAGCTATGCATGATAAAATAAACAAGAACAATAATAAAAGAAGAAATAAACATTAGAAAGTGAATAAGGGAAGAAAAATTACTGAAATTAAGCGATCCGGAAATAAGAGAACAAAGTAACAGTGTATAGAGAAAGTAAGAGAGGAGAAAGGAGAGTAGTGAAGTGCGTACTAACGTCTTCCGTCTTAGATTTATTTATAACCTAAAAAGAAGTAAAACCTAATCTAAGCTTAACGTGAATGGAGGCCCAATAGCTTGTAACTGCTCGATCGAACAGTTAAGTCACTCGATCGAACAGTTCCTGCGTCTGTTTACTCGATCGATCAAGAGAAGCTGCTCGATCGAACAGTTGTTCACTCGATCGAACAGTTCTTCCGTCTGTTCACTCGATCGACCAAGAGAAACTGCTCGATCGAGTGGTTCCTGGTTCCAGCTCGTGTTGGTCTTGTAGTTTGGTCTTTGACTTGTCCTCTTAGCTCCCGAAATAGCTTCACGCATCCCAAGACAGCAATATTTCCCGCTCCAAATTATCTCTTCCTCCAAATGCATGCAAAACGGACAGTAAATGACTTGATTTCGCTACTTTATGGCTCATTCCTGCAAATAAGACAAGAACTTCCAAAGTATGCAATTCGGGGCATTTCGTAGCATAAAACCACGATAAAAGCATAGAAATACGTGCATAAAATAGGCTAAATAGACTATATAAAATGCACGTATCATTGAGGTGGCATAAGGACAGGAGGTTTGGATAGGATTTCCTTTATCCTGTCGAAGGCCTTTTGACAGTCGTCGTCCTAATCAGTGTGATCAGAGGCGCGAAGCTTCTTGAAGATTCGTTCACAAATCATGGTGCGCTTGGCTATGAAGCGGCTGATGTATTGGACTTGACCGAGAAATCCCCGAATCTCCTTCTCGTTCTTAGGCCGAGGCATTTGTTGAAGGGCTTTGATTTTGGTTGGATCAATCTCAATGCCTCTTTTGCTGACGACGTGTCCTAGGAGTTTTCCGGAGGTGACCCCGAATCCACACTTCTGAGGATTCAGTCTCATGTTGTATTTTCGCAGACGAGCGAAGAATCTCCGAAGGACGCTGATGTGGTCATACCGTTCTTTTGACTTGACAATCATGTTATCGACATATACCTCCACCTCCTTGTGCATCATATCGTGTAGGAGAGTGGTAGCGGTTCTTTGATAAGTTGCTCCGGCGTTGATTAGACCGAAGGGCATGACCGTGTACCAGTATGTACCCCACTGTGTAGTGAATGTAGTTTTGTACATATCTTCGTCAGCTATTTTGATCTGGTTGTACCCAGCATACCCATCCATGAATGGCAGTAGGGCGTGCTCGGCGGTATTGTCCACCAGGATGTCAACATGTGGCAAAGGGAAGTCGTACTTTGGACTTGCTTTGTTCATATCCCTGAAGTCGACACAAACCCGAATTCTTCCGTCTTTCTTGGGTACGGGAACAATGTTGGCCACCCATTCAGAGTATTCAGACACTTTGATGAACCTAGCTTTGAACTGCTTATCCACCTCTTCCTTGATTTTCAGGGCCCATTCAGGGCGCATTCGGTGCAATTTTTGCTTTACGGGTTTAGCTCCGGATTTAATGGGTATCCTGTGCTCCGCAATCTCCCTGTCAATCCCAGGCATGTCTTTTTAGGACCAGGCGAATACGTCCTTATATTCGTGTAGGAGGTCAATGAACTGTTGTCTTTCCAATGGGTCAAGGGTTGTCCCTATCCTAAGTTCTTGAGGTGTGTTGTCGGTTCCTACGTTAATAGGCTCGGTCTCCTCAATGATGGGGGGGTCCTAGTTTCTCGTTTGTCAAGTTCTTTGGCTAGGTGAGGTGGGTAGTCACTCAAGTCAAATTCCTCATATTCGTTCAGAATCGCATTGCAGTTAAATTGAGACGAGTCATAATCAAACTTAGCGTTCATTAAGTCGACTTGAGCGAAAAGCTCGGACAGGACATACATCTCGTGGGTCGTTAGAGGTGACACAGCAGAGGAGGTGGCCCCTGGAACAAGCTCCAGGTTGCTATCTTCCACAGGAGTGGGGATGACCTTAGTTGATTCAGCCTCTGAAGCAACCACAAGCTTGTGATAAAACAGTGGAAAGGGGACTCTGACTGGGACATCAGGAGTGCTAGGAGATAAGACAGACTTTGACTCCGACTCAGACTTAGACTCTTCTTCACATCCCTCTTTGAACATAGGGCCTTCTTCGGTTGTAATATTGAGAATGCAGCCTTGGCAATCGATCCACTTAATAGTTTTCCTCTAGCCTTGTGTAGCTTTCTCTGGATCAGTATCAGAGATTAAGGCGGTGGGATCGAACTGGTTGTCTTTTAGAGCAATGTTGATGATGTTCTCATAGCCGAGGTGCTTAATGTTGTCCTCCCCGAAGAGGATACTGACGACTTGTCCATCGAGGCATGGGGTCGACTCAGATTTGGTCGACACAACTTTGGTGTTATCGAGGATGAAGTAGCAGTCTTGGAAGACTTCAATCCCCTGGTGCTTGACCTTGGCCATGGAGTTAGAGATCGGCTTAAGAAAGCCGTGGTAGAGCTTGGATTCTCCCTCGGGGACGAAGTATCCATTGAGAGTCAAATGATAGGGACGGAGGAGGACTCCATGCTTCTTGCGCTTCCGTATTAGGAGGTTCATCTTCTGGATGTCTTTATTGGTAGGCTCATAGCCTAGCCCGAAGGGATGTTAGGGACCTTAGCATGTTTTAAGGGAGGCAAGGTGCTCTTCAGCAGATTGAGGGGTAGACCCAGGAAATAACCCTGGCACATCAGAGTGCGGTTGACTGTAAGGTTGGAGAATGGATCACAATCGAAAGGTGCTGATTCATCGGTTAGGGCGTTCATAGCTGGAAAACCCCACATTTTGATGCCGTCCTCCTCAATGGCTTGGGAGGCTATTCCCTTTTTCATGATAACCTTGATTGGCGAAGCGGGAATTGTGATTGTCTTCCCATTGAAAGGGACCCTGATCTTCTGGTGAAGGGTTGAGGTAACGGCCTTAACGGCGTGAATACAGGGGTGTCCCAGAAGCATGTTAAAGGAGGCGTCAATGTCGACTACCTGAAAGCTGGTTTGTCGTTAAAGGAGCCCCGCAACCTTACGACGAGTGCCGTCATAGGCGCGTACTCCTTTGTTAGTTGGGACCAAATCAGTTTCTTTGATACCCAGTTTATGAGCCGTCTTAAGGTGAATGACATTAACCGCAGATTCGTCATCCACTAGAACCATAGGCACATTCTTTTTGAGGCATTGTACGGTGATGTATAGGGCCAGGTTATGGTTGGCTCCGAATGGAGGGATATCTTCATCAGAGAAGATGACCGGGTTGATCAGGTCGGGGACATCCCTTGTCATGTGTGCCACCACCTCTTCAGGAGAGGAGGTGGAGAAAACTGTCAACTTTCCCAAGGCTTGTGGTAGAGCTTGCCGATGTTCGAAGGATGCAGCATTCAGTTGCCAAATTGAAATCTCGGCCTTTGCTTTTTACAGTTGTTTGAGGATCGAGTTTTTGGGAACCTTGGGTTGGGTGTCCGTATCCGAGACAACCTGGTCATTCGTTGTTGGAATGACTATTGAATTGCTCGGGTTTTGGTAGGGGCGCCCAGACCATGTAAGATGACCAATCTCTTTTGTTTGTTTGGCCTTTCCAGGAACCACATAGACATCCTCCGCGTCGTCTCTCCAAACACTGTTGATTTCGGGGTCTCGAGGGTACCTTATGGGGTTGACTATGGTAGGGTGCGTGCCAGAATGGTCGCGGGAGCAATCCTTCCTGATGAGGGTAGTTTTGGGTGTTTGGAGGACCCTCCCACGGGCGCGGTGTTGGTGGGTTGAAAATCAACCGGTGGTAAGCGTCGTCAAGTCGAGTAATCCTTTCTTAGAGACTGGTTATAGCCTCCTCAACTTGTTGGAACATGGCGAGCAAGGTTGCGGCGCTGAATACGAATACCCCGTCCGGGGCATCCTTCTCCAAGGCGTTCACCTCGTCATCAATTGGTATGATGAGGTGTGAGCAATCTATGGTTGGCTCGTCATGAGAGATAGCATGGATTCCCAAGGGGTTTGTCTTGTTGTTTGGTTTTCTTGGTGGAGGCAAAGGTAATTCCCCTTTCTCGATCATGTCTTGAATGATGTGTTTGAGCTTGTAGCAGGCTTCTGTGTCATGACCCTTCCCTTGGTGGTATTGACAATAGGCATTAGGATTCCAGAAATAGGCTTTCTTAGCCTTAGATGGATCCGGAGTGGGTCCAATTGGCTGTAGTTTCCCTTGGTCCATAAGCCTTCTTAGGGCGCTGATGGGTGATGTCGTCGGGTCTCCCAATCAAACACATTTATATTCTCAACAAACAACTAGTTAGTGGTAAGTCGAGGTCGATCCATGGGACGGTGGTACTCAAATTATTCAATCTAGTTATGGTTGTGCTTGGGTTTGTCACAATTGTAATGGGTTGATGATTCTAATCTAATATAAGCAATGGAAAGTAAACAAGCAACAAAAATAAGAAATGTAAACAAATGACTAAAAGTGCTAGGATATCATGGGTTCATAAGGAAATCATGGGAGTTGATCATACAAACATGTTCTCAATTATAAGCAAGCAATTATTGTTGTAAAGGAACCGAGTTGGTTTATGTCTTACGGTTCTTAGGAAGAGTTGGGTCCCGGAGCCGAATCGATTAGATTGTACAACACCTACAAGTCGACTTACTTTCCCCCTAATCACTTCTATGCATGATCTAACAAGACTCGAGTTGGTTTATATCTTACAAGTCAAGTTGAATAGATAAGAGATGGTTGTAAATGCAAGGATTCATAGGCTTAGCATTTCATCAAACATAACATGTGCATAGGTTGACATCACAACAAGCAAGCAAATTAATTATGTGAACATATTAGATTAAGCATGAATCAATCCCCATGTTGGCTTCCCTAATTACCCATTAATTTTAGCTAAGAGACTACTCACTCATTATCAAGTTTAGCATGCTAACAAGGTTGTCAATCATATTAACAAGGCAAAACATGATGAACAAGTAAGAAAGATTAACAATAATTAAAACAAGGATTAAGAGAGTTATATCTATGGAAATTCCAAAATAATAATGCAAAGAATAATAGAAGTACTTGATGATTGATGGAAGGTTGTCAATCTCCCAATAAACCCAAATAATCTTCTAATTACCCAATAATAAACTTGAACAATAATAAAAGGATAGATTAATGTGTGATTTGTGGAAAGATTAAAGAGTAATCTATTCTAATCTACTCCTAATGAAAGCTTAACCTAATCTAAAGAAGGATTGATTTAATCTAATGAAAACTTTATGGTTTGATTATTACAAATGGGGTATATATAGTAGTACATCATTAGGTTAAGCAAGGGTAAATTAGTAAATAACAATGCTAATTGTTGAGTAGGGAATCACTCCTCTCAAGAAAAGATGCGGGTCTCCTTTTAGCTAGTCTTTCAAAAATATGCGCGGATCGTGGATCACGTAGCAAGGAAAAGCTTCCTGTCCAAAAATACGCTCGTCCCGTGCTGAAAATGAGCGTCCTGGGCCTCAACCCATGCGGGTTGAATTTGTCCCGAGCGGGTTGAGCTGTATCATGCCTTACTTGAACTTGGATTGTAAAACGGACGTCATTTCCTCATCCGGACTCCTATTGGAGTGATTCAAAGCCCTAGACCGCTTGATTTTTCGACGCCGATTCATCTAGCATACTTTCAGAGCCAAAGGAGTAAGTCTCGGTTTGGTTCCGAGCAATTTATTCTTACATTGACTTCCTTCTCGTCATCCTTACTTTTTAGCCTATGATCCTTATATATACTCTTTATTCCTACATCCTTGGTCATCATTCTTGCGTCCTCTTCATACTAGTCCATCCAATATCATCAAAAAACTTCTAAATATGCACGGGAGACGGGAATTTCCGCCTAATTACCTTCTTTCCTACAAAACATACGAAATGCACTAGGAAAGCAAAATAGAAAGCATTTGACGGATAAAATGGCTGTGGAATGTTATAATAGTATGCAAAATAGGCTCAATTAGGGGACTAAATGTGCGCAATTATGAGTCACATCAAATATCCCCAAACCGACTCGTCCCGAGTAAAGAGGTGACTAGAACTAGACCTTTATTTAAACTATCCTAATACTATAGCCGATGTGAGACAATTAGCGGGTCTCACTCCGCCCCTTCAACTCACAATAAGACAACCATGAGGTAGGATGCCTTCTTGCAAGGCAAGGTGGGGCTTGCCAAAATGGCGACACATCCAATCATTAAAGCACACAAAATCAAGTAATGGATGCATCTACAAAAGAATAGCCACTTTCCTCATCTAAGTGGTAGAAATTATCTAAAGGGAAAGGAATTCAAGGGTAAAAACTCCTTCATAGATACAATTTCTTCAAACTACTAAGCCTGGAAGGATACCATTAAATCACCTCCAAGTTGTGTCAAGCTAGGGTACCTTTGTCCTCAATTGTTAAATGCTTTCGTCAAGAGTATGCTCCCTATGGTGTTAGAAACACTGGAGGATTGCGGAATTCCCCTCTCTTACCTAGACAAGAAGAAGGGTCGTCCCCTCTCTACCATGCACAAAAGTGGATACGATGGATAAAGGGATCGATAGAATTTTGAGTTTCATTTGGGAGTTTGCTTTTGTTGTTGTTTTTCCCCCGATTTCTTGTGGCATATAACATTTGAGAACACTTTCTTTTTGCCATTTCTTTTGATTTTTGGCATTTTAATACTTGACAATTTTCAACTTTTGCATTTTCTTTTGAACATTTTCAAAGTCACCCCAATTTGTAACGAGGGTGCCTTATATTTGAAGCATATGAGTTTTCATTTTTGTTACTTCTCTTTTCTTTTGATGCATTTTGCAAACTTTTTCTTTTCTTTTCTTTTCATTTCTTGAACTCAAATTTGAACAATTTCTTTTTATGCCCATTGCCTTTGATGACAAAAATATGGGAGAACATGGATGAATGATGGTTGCATGGTTTCAAGGGTCACCTTGGAATAAACGTAGCCAAGGAGTTATCACACCACAAGGTACTCTTGACTAGGCCTTAATCCATGGGTCAAAGGATACTAGCATGACACATCCTAGAGTGTTTTAAAAGTATTCTAACAAGCAAAGTCTTAAGAAGAAAAAGCATCTACTAGGGCCTATATACACTTGTCAAGCTTCCCAAGTAGACGGTTTCACAAAATTTTTCTAACATGCAAACTACATGCCATGATGCAACTAACATTTATACATCCTAATGCATATGCTTCTACCAACTAGTATGCCAAATAATCTAAATGCAATCCTAAATTCACATTGTTTTTACCGCATCAATCAAAATAAAGCCACATAGTCATTAACATAAAGAGGAAAAAGGAGATTGGAAAGATCATACCATGCGGTCTTCAATATCCTCATGTCTCGGATGTGGCGTAGTCAATCAATGTGAACAAGGGTGAACAAACACAATATATACAATAATATATACAAGACTACACTACAAAGGAAATAAACATGTTTTTGGTTTTTGGAATTTTCAAATTTTTATGGATTTTATGTTTTTATGAAATTAAAAGACATATTTTTGTGATTTTTCAATTTTTATGCATTTTTGGAATATAAATTCCCATCTCCTACTTTATTTTGGACATTGTCCTAAATGTACAAGTAGAAGTGGAAATAAAAAGGAATTACATGTTTTTGGATTTTTTGAATAAATGCAATGATATGAATGAATGCATGCTATAACTAAGTGCAATTCTATATGACATATATAACAAATGAATGCAATCTAAACTATATTATATGATGCATGTTTTCTATTAAACTATGGTCACCTATGATCAAACCTCCCCAAACCGATTTAAACACTATTTCTAGTGTAGAAATGAATAGGTTTGGCCATTAGTGATTATGCATGAATTCTAATCTATATGCAACTATCTACATGAATCATGTGAGATAAATACAATGCAAACTAATCTAATCATGTGAGATATATTAAAATGCAAACTATACATGAGAAATAGGGAAAGAAGGGTCTTACAATCAAGATCTCAATCAAAGCCTCTATCATTAAGGCTATCATCATCTTCACTTTCTTCTTCTTCCTCTCCTCCTCTTTGGTCATCTTCATTCATTCCTTGGTTTGGGAACACATGGTGTGGTTGCACCAAAGAAGGCCTAGGACCATTAGGATCAATAAACCCTTGTTGTTCCATATGATAGTATTGAGGATAAAGGGCCAAATAGTTGTCTTCTTGCCCTCGGTGGATCATAACATCCATGTTGCTTATCATACCCATCAATATATCCATGGCCGATGGCGTGCTACTCGGGCGAGGGGGAGGAGGTGCATAGGGTTGGTAGACATGGGGGTATAGAGGTATCTCCGCATAAGTGGGTCGAACACCATGAGGGAATGGTGGAAATCCAAGGTTTGGACCTTGGGACGGTGGTGGTGCATGGGAAGGAGTAGAAGGTGCCTCCTCACGTCTCCTAGGTGGTGGAGCCGCAATCCTCTCAATGGGGAGGAGGTAGCTCAGCATAGGTGCAAGGTAACTCGACCTAGGTGTGGTAGGAGGAAGGTCCCAACAAAGAAGGGTGAATGTAGTGCTTCCCTTGGTGTACCAATCAATACCTCCCAAATCATTATATTTGCACCATTTGTGATGCCTAAAGATAGCCTTCTCATCAAGTAAAGTATCTCCGGGTAGAGCCACATACCTCCCATCATCATTAAACCCCGAACATAAAACATCGGCCATCCTAGTCATAAGACCACCCATCACAATCCCCTTTGATTTTGTCGCACCCCTTGAAAGATTTCGAAATCGGACAAGTAATTCAAGAGCGGGATTAAAGTTGTACTTTGGCAAACCTTGGACATTCAAATACGACTCAAGAAAAGTCATGTCAAGTTGACTCACACATCCCGTGTCACTCCTACCATGAATAGTCCCCACTATAAATAGATGCCACACTCTAATAACCGGATGATGAATGTAAAAGGCATGACACCTCTTAAAACCCTCTAATTCCAACCCGGTGATTGCTCTCCACAAATGTGACTCCGTGAACCCCACGGCCTTTTCAAGGTCGGTCTTTGGTATCGCAAGCCCAAAAATTTCACCAAAGGTACCCAAATGTATTTGATGGGTCTCATTACACAACCTAAATTCCAAAGACACCCCATATCTCTCTCCTTCAAATACTTTGAGACTACACAAGAATTCCAAGGTGAGGCTAAGATATGTTTCCTCATGCATATTAAATAAAGTCTCAAGACCCATTCCTCTAAATAAGGACTCGGTTTGTCCTTCAATACCAAGTTTATCCAAAGTTTGACGACAAATGAAACGAGTAGGTTCGAAATCCTTACCAAGTAGTTTCAAAAATCGCCTCCTATGCTCATTTTTGATGAATACTACTTCCGGGAAATCATCAAGTTGCTCAATCTCTGGTACTAGCTCCTCTTCTTGCATATGGAACTCCGGTGGAGCATTAGAATTGCTTCCTTTCCTTCTTTGGCACTCTCAAAGATGTCATGTACAATTTGCTTAAGACAATGGATGGTCATGAACTCAACAAATTCCTAAAATTCCTCACAACTCATCTCACATATCCTACCACCACTCAAGTGAAATGCCAAGTTACGGGTTTCAAGGTTCATGCCATTTTAAACAACACAACATGCTTCATAATTTGAAAGAGTAAAACCATGATGCCAAGCATGAGTCATATAATCTTCAAATCTTGCAACATATTTATCAAAAGACTCATTTTAATATTGCCAAAAAGTGAATGTAGACATGTTGAGCATGTGAAATAGAACAAGTACAAGAAATAAATTCCCAAGGAACCAAGATTCCTCAAGAAGAAGCACAACTAAAACTAGACAAAAGAACAATTCAAATACACAACACCGTCCCGACAATGGCGCCATTTTGATGAAGAGTGATGTCGTCGGGTCTCCCAATAAAACACATTTATATTCTCAACAAACAACTAGTTAGTGGTAAGTCGAGGTCGATCCATGGAATGGTGGTACTCAAATTATTCAATCTAATTATGGTTGTGCTTGGGTTTGTCACAATTGTAATGGGTTGATGATTCTAATCTAATATAAGCAATGGAAAGTAAACAAGCAACAAAATTAAGAAATGTAAACAAATGACTAAAAATGCTAAGATATCATGGGTTCATAAGGAAATCATGGGAGTAGATCATACAAACATGTTCTCAATTATAAGCAAGCAATTATTGTTGTAAAGGAACCGAGTTGGTTTATGTCTTACGGTTCTTAGGAAGAGTTGGGTCCCGGAGCCGAATCGATTAGATTGTACAACACCTACAAGTCGACTTACTTTCCTCCTAATCACTTCTATGCATGGTCTAACAAGACTCGAGTTGGTTTATATCTTACAAGTCAAGTTGAATAGATAAGAGATGGTTGTAAATGCAAGGATTCATAGGCTTAGCATTTCATCAAACATAACATGTGCATAGGTTGACATCACAACAAAGTAAGCAAATTAATTATGTGAACATATTAGATTAAGCATGAATCAATCCCCATGTTGGTTTCCCTAATTACCATTAATCCTAGCTAAGAGACTACTTACTCATTATCAAGTTTAGCATGCTAACAAGGTTGTCAATCATATTAACAAGGCAAGACATGATGAACAAGTAAGAAAGATTAACAATAATTAAAACAAGGATTAAGAGAGTTATACCTATGGAGATTCCAAAATAATAATGCAAAGAATAATAGAAGTACTGGATGATTGATGGAAGGTTGTAAATCTCGCAATAAACTCAAATGATCTTCTAATTACCCAATAATAAACTTGAACAATAATTAAAGGAAAGATTAATGTGTGATTTGTGGAAAGATTAAAGAGTAATCTATTCTAATCTACTCCTAATGAAAGCTTAACCTAATCTAAAGAAGGATTGATTTAATCTAATGAAAACTTTATGGTTTGATTATTACAAATGGGGTATATATAGTAGTACATCATTAGGTTAAGCAAGGGTAAATTAGTAAATAACAATGCTAATTGTTGAGTAGGGAATCGCTCATCTCAAGAAAAGATGGGGGTCTCCTTTTAGCTAGTCTTTCAAAAATATGCGCGGATCGTGGATCACGTAGCAAGGAAAAGCTTCCTGTCCAAAAATACGCTCGTCCCGTGCTGAAAATGAGTGTCCTGGGCCTCAACCCATGCGGGTTGAATTTGTCCCGAGCGGGTTGAGCTGTATCATGCCTTACTTGAACTTGGATTGTAAAACGAACGTCATTTCCTCATCCGGACTCCTATTGGAGTGATTCAAAGCCCTAGACCGCTTGATTTTTCGACGCCGTTTCATCTAGCATACTTTCAGAGCCAAAGGAGCAAGTCTCAGTTTGGTTCCGAGCAATTTATTCTTACATTGACTTCCTTCTCGTCATCCTTACTTTTTAGCCTATGATCCTTATATATACTCTTTATTCCTACATCCTTGGTCATCAATCTTGCCTCCTCTTCATACTAGTCCATCCAATATCAACAAAAAACTTCTAAATATGCACGGGAGACGGGAATTTCCGCCTAATTACCTTCTTTCCTACAAAACATACGAAATGCACTAGGAAAGCAAAAATAGAAAGCATTTGACGGATAAAATGGCTGTGGAATGTTATAATAGTATGCAAAATAGGCTCAATTAGGGGACTAAATGTGCGCAATTATGAGTCACATCAAATATCCCCAAACCGAACCTTTACTCGTCCCGAGTAAAGAGGTGACTAGAACTAGACCTTTATTTAAACTATCCTAATACTATAGCCGAGGTGAGACAATTAGCGGGTCTCACTCCGCCCCTTCAACTCACAACAAGACAACCATGAGGTAGGATGCCTTCTTGCAAGGCAAGGTGGGGCTTGCCAAAATGGCGACACATCCAATCATTAAAGCACACAAAATCAAGTAATGGATGCATCTACAAAAGAATAGCCACTTTCGTCATCTAAGTGGCGGAAATTATCTAAAGGGGAAGGAATTCAAGGGTACAAACTCCTTCATAGATACAATTTCTTCAAAGTACTAAGCCTGGAAGGATACCATTAAATCACCTCCAAGTTGTGTCAAGCTAGGGTACCTTTGTCCTCAATTGTTAAATGCTTTCGTCAAGAGTATGCTCCCTATGGTGTTAGAAACACTGGAGGATTACGGAATTCCCCTCTCTTACCTAGATAAGAAGAAGGGTCGTCCCCTCTCTACCATGCACAAAAGTGGATACGATGGATAAAGGGATCGATAGAATTTTGAGTTTCATTTGGGAGTTTGCTTTTGTTGTTGTTTTTCCCCCGATTTCTTGTGGCATATAACATTTGAGAACACTTTCTTTTTGCCATTTCTTTTGATTTTTGGCATTTTAATACTTGACAATTTTCAACTTTTGCATTTTCTTTTGAACATTTTAAAAGTCACCCCAATTTGTAACGAGGGTGCCTTATATTTGAAGCATATGAGTTTTCATTTTTGTTACTTCTCTTTTCTTTTGATGCATTTTGCAAACTTTTTCTTTTCTTTTCTTTTCATTTCTTGAACTCAAATTTGAACAATTTCTTTTTATGCCCATTGCCTTTGATGACAAAAATATGGTAGAACATGGATGAATGATGGTTGCATGGTTTCAAAGGTCACCTTGGAATAAACGTAGCCAAGGAGTTATCACACCACAAGGTACTCTTGACTAGGCCTTAATCCATGGGTCAAAGGATACTAGCATGACACATCCTAGAGTGTTTTAAAAGTATTCTAACAAGAAAAGTCTTAAGAATAAAAAGCATCTACTAGGGCCTATATGCACTTGTCAAGCTTCCCAAGTAGACGGTTTCACAAAATTTTTCTAACATGCAAACTACATGCCATGATGCAACTAACATTTATACATCCTAATGCATATGCTTCTACCAACTAGTATGTCAATTAATCTAAATGCAATCCTAAATTCACATTGTTTTTACCGCATCAATCAAAATAAAGCCACATAGTCATTAACATAAAGAGGAAAAAGGAGATTGGAAAGATCATACCATGCGGTCTTCAATATCCTCATGTCTCGGATGTGGCATAGTCAATCAATGTGAACAAGGGTGAACAAACACAATATATACAATAATATATACAAGACTACACTACAAAGGAAATAAACATGTTTTTGGTTTTTGGAATTTTCAAATTTTTATAGATTTTTTGTTTTTATGAAATTAAAAGACATATTTTTGTGATTTTTCAATTTTTATGCATTTTTGGAATATAAATTCCCATCTCCTACTTTATTTTGGACATTGTCCTCAATGTACAAGTAGAAGTGGAAATAAAAAGGAAATACATGTTTTTGGATTTTTTGAATAAATGCAATGATATGAATGAATGCATGCTCTAACTAAATGCAATTCTATATGACATATATAACAAATGAATGCAATCTAAACTATATTATATGATGCATGTTTTCTATTAAACTATGGTCACCTATGATCAAACCTCCCCAAACCGATTTAAACACTATTTCTAGTGTAGAAATGAATAGGTTTGGCCATTAGTGACTATGCATGAATTCTAATCTATATGCAACTATCTACATGAATCATGTGAGATAAATACAATGCAAACTAATCTAATCATGTGAGATATATTACAATGCAAACTATACATGAGAAATAGGGAAAGAAGGGTCTTACAATCACGATCTCAATCAAAGCCTCTATCATTAAGGCTATCATCATCTTCACTTTCTTCTTCTTCCTCTCCTCCTCTTTGGTCATCTTCATTCATTCCTTGGTTTGGGAACACAAGGTGTGGTTGCACCCAAGAAGGCCTAGGACCATTAGGATCAATAAACCCTTGTTGTGCCATATGATAGTATTGAGGATAAAGGGCCAAATAGTTGTCTTCTTGCCCTCGGTGGATCCTAACATCCATGTTGCTTATCATACCCATCAATATATCCATGGCCGATGGCGGGGTACTCGGGCGAGGGGGAGGAGGTGCATAGGGTCGGTAGACATGGGGGTATGGGAGGTATCTCCGCATAAAAGGGTCGAACACCATGAGGGAATGGTGGAAATCCATGGCTTGGACCTTGGGACGGTGGTGGTGCATGGGAAGGAGTAGAAGGTGCATCCTCACGTCTCCTAGGTGGTGGAGCCGCAATCCTCTCAATGGGGAGGAGGTAGCTCAGCATAGGTGCAAGGTAACTCGACCTAGGTGTGGTAGGAGGAAGGTCCCAACAAAGAAGGGTGAATGTAGTGCTTCCCTTGGTGTACCAATCAATACTTCCCAAATCATTATATTTGCACCATTTGTGATGCCTAAAGATAGCCTTCTCATCAAGTAAAGTATCTCCGGGTAGAGCCACATACCTCCCATCATCATTAAACCCCGGACATAAAACATCGGCCATCCTAGTCATAAGACCACCCATCACAATCCCCTTTGATTTTGTCGCACCCCTTGAAAGATTTCAAAATCGGACAAATAATTCAAGAGCGGGATTAAAGTTGTACTTTGCCAAACCTTGGACATTCAAATACGACTCAAGAAAGTCATGTCAAGTTGACTCACACATCCCGTGTCACTCCTACCATGAATAGTCCCCGCTATAAATAGATGCCACACTCTAATAACCGGATGATGAATGTAAAAGGCATGACACCTCTTAAAACCCTCTAATTCCAACCCGGTGATTTCTCTCCACAAATGTGACTCCTTGAACCCCACGGCCTTTTCAAGGTCGGTCTCTGGTATCGCAAGCCCAAAAATTTCACCAAAGGTACCCAAATGTATTTGATGGGTCTCATTACACAACCTAAATTCCAAAGACACCCCATATCTCTCTCTTTCAAATACTTTGAGACTACACAAGAATTCCAAGGTGAGGCTAAGATATGTTTCCTCATGCATATTAAATAAAGTCTCAAGACCCATTCCTCTAAATAAGGACTCGGTTTGTCCTTCAATACCAAGTTTATCCAAAGTTTGACGACAAATGAAACGAGTAGGTTCGAAATCCTTACCAAGTAGTTTCAAAAATCGCCTCCTATGCTCATTTTTGATGAATACTACTTCCGGGAAATCATCAAGTTGCTCAATCTCCGGTACTAGCTCCTTTTCTTGCATTTGGAACTCCGGTAGAGCATTAGAATTGCTTCCTTTCCTTCTTTGGCACTCTCAAAGATGTCATGTACAATTTGCTTAAGACAATGGATGGTCATGAACTTAACAATTTCCTAAAATTCCTCACAACTCATCTCACATATCCTACCACCACTCAAGTGAAATGCCAAGTTGCGGGTTTCAAGGTTCATGCCATTATAAGCAACACAACACGCTTCATAATTTGAAAGAGTAAAACCATGATGCCAAGCATGAGTCATATAATCTTCAAATCTTGCAACATATTTATCAAAAGACTCATTTTAATATTGCCAAAAAGTGAATGTAGACATGTTGAGCATGTGAAATAGAACAAGTACAAGAAATAAATTCCCAAGGAACCAAGATTCCTCAAGAAGAAGCACAACTAAAACTAGACAAAAGAACAATTCAAATACACAACACCGTCCCCGGCAATGGCGCCATTTTGATGAAGAGTGATGTCGTCGGGTCTCCCAATAAAACACATTTATATTCTCAACAAACAACTAGTTAGTGGTAAGTCGAGGTCGATCCATGGGACGGTGGTACTCAAATTATTCAATCTAATTATGGTTGTGCTTGGGTTTGTCACAATTGTAATGGGTTGATGATTCTAATCTAATATAAGCAATGGAAAGTAAACAAGCAACAAAATTAAGAAATGTAAACAAATGACTAAAAATGCTAGGATATCATGGGTTCATAAGGAAATCATGGGAGTTGATCATACAAACATGTTCTCAATTATAAGCAAGCAATTATTGTTGTAAAGGAACCGAGTTGGTTTATGTCTTACGGTTCTTAGAAAGAGTTGGGTCCCGGAGCCGAATCGATTAGATTGTACAACACCTACAAGTCGACTTACTTTCCCCCTAATCACTTCTATGCATGGTCTAACAAGACTCGAGTTGGTTTATATCTTACAAGTCAAGTTGAATAGATAAGAGATGGTTGTAAATTCAAGGATTCATAGGCTTAGCATTTCATCAAACATAACATGTGCATAGGTTGACATCACAACAAGCAAGCAAATTAATTATGTGAACATATTAGATTAAGCATGAATCAATCCCCATGTTGGTTTCCCTAATTACCCATTAATCGTAGCTAAGAGACTACTCACTCATTATCAAGTTTAGCATGCTAACAAGGTTGTCAATCATATTAACAAGGCAAAACATGATGAATAAGTAAGAAAGATTAACAATAATTAAAACAAGGATTAAGAGAGTTATACCTATGGAGATTCCAAAATAATAAGGCAAAGAATAATAGAAGTACTGGATGATTGATGGAAGGTTGTCAATCTCGCAATAAACCCAAATGATCTTCTAATTACCCAATAATAAACTTGAACAATAATTAAAGGAAAGATTAATGTGTGATTTGTGTAAAGATTAAAGAGTAATCTATTCTAATCTACTCCTAATGAAAGCTTAACCTAATCTAAAGAAGGATTGATTTAATCTAATGAAAACTTTATGGTTTGATTATTACAAATGGGGTATATATAGTTGTACATCATTAGGTTAAGCAAGGGTAAATTAGTAAATAACAATGCTAATTGTTGAGTAGGGAATCGCTCATCTCATGAAAAGATGCGGGTCTCCTTTTAGCTAGTCTTTCAAAAATATGCGCGGATCGTGGATCACGTAGCAAGGAAAAGCTTCCTGTCCAATAATACGCTCGTCCCGTGCTGAAAATGAGCGTCCTGGGCCTCAACTCGAGCGGGTTGAATTTGTCCCGAGCGGGTTGAGTGCTCATGCCTTACTTGAACTTGGATTGTAAAACGGACTTCATTTCCTCATCCGGACTCCTATTGGAGTGATTCAAAAGTCTAGACCGCTTGATTTTTCGACGTCGTTTCATCTAGCATAAATTCAGATCCAAAGGAAAAACTCTCGGTTTGGTTCCGAGCAATTTCTTCTTACATTGACTTCCTTCTCGTCATCCTTGCTTTTTTGTCTATGATCCTTCTATATACTCTTTATTCCTACATCCTTGGTCATCATTCTTGCCTCCTCTTTATATTAGTCCATCCAATATCATCAAAAAACTTCTAAATATGCACGGGAGATGGGAATTTCCGCCTAATTACCTTCTTTCCTACAAAACATACGAAATGCACTAGGAAAGCAAAATAGAAAGCATTTGACGGATAAAATGGCTGTGGAATGTTATAATAGTATGCAAAATAGGCTCAATTAGAGGACTAAATGTGCGCAATTATGAGTCACATCAAATATCCCCAAACCGAATCTTTACTCGTCCCGAGTAAAGAGGTGACTAGAACTAGACCTTTATTTAAACTATCCTAATACTATAGCCGATGTGAGACAATTAGCGGGTCTCACTCCGCCCCTTCAACTCACAATAAGACAACCATGAGGTAGGATGCCTTCTTGCAAGGCAAGGTGGGGCTTGCCAAAATGGCGACACATCCAATCATTAAAGCACACAAAATCAAGTAATGGATGCATCTACAAAAGAATAGCCACTTTCCTCATCTAAGTGGTAGAAATTATCTAAAGGGAAAGGAATTCAAGGGTAAAAACTCCTTCATAGATACAATTTCTTCAAACTACTAAGCCTGGAAGGATACCATTAAATAACCTCCAAGTTGTGTCAAGCTAGGGTACCTTTGTCCTCAATTGTTAAATGCTTTCGTCAAGAGTATGCTCCCTATGGTGTTAGAAACACTGGAGGATTGCGGAATTCCCCTCTCTTACCTAGACAAGAAGAAGGGTCGTCCCCTCTCTACCATGCACAAAAGTGGATACGATGGATAAAGGGATCGATAGAATTTTGAGTTTCATTTGGGAGTTTGCATTTGTTGTTGTTTTTCCCCCGATTTCTTGTGGCATATAACATTTGAGAACACTTTCTTTTTGCCATTTCTTTTGATTTTTGGCATTTTAATACTTGACAATTTTCAACTTTTGCATTTTCTTTTGAACATTTTCAAAGTCACCCCAATTTGTAACGAGGGTGCCTTATATTTGAAGCATATGAGTTTTCATTTTTGTTACTTCTCTTTTCTTTTGATGCATTTTGCAAACTTTTTCTTTTCTTTTCTTTTCATTTCTTGAACTCAAATTTGAACAATTTCTTTTTATGCCCATTGCCTTTGATGACAAAAATATGGTAGAACATGGATGAATGATGGTTGCATGGTTTCAAGGGTCACCTTGGAATAAACGTAGCCAAGGAGTTATCACACCACAAGGTACTCTTGACTAGGCCTTAATCCATGGGTCAAAGGATACTAGCATGACACATCCTAGAGTGTTTTAAAAGTATTCTAACAAGCAAAGTCTTAAGAAGAAAAAGCATCTACTAGGGCCTATATACACTTGTCAAGCTTCCCAAGTAGACGGTTTCACAAAATTTTTCTAACATGCAAACTACATGCCATGATGCAACTAACATATATACATCCTAATGCATATGCTTCTACCAACTAGTATGCCAAATAATCTAAATGCAATCATAAATTCACATTGTTTGTACCGCATCAATCAAAATAAAGCCACATAGTCATTAACATAAAGAGGAAAAAGGAGATTGGAAAGATCATACCATGCGGTCTTCAATATTCTCATGTCTCGGATGTGGCGTAGTCAATCAATGTGAACAAGGGTGAACAAACACAATATATACAATAATATATACAAGACTACACTACAAAGGAAATAAACATGTTTTTGGTTTTTGGAATTTTCAAATTTTTATGGATTTTATGTTTTTATGAAATTAAAAGACATATTTTTGTGATTTTTCAATTTTATGCATTTTTGGAATATAAATTCCCATCTCCTACTTTATTTTGGACATTGTCCTCAATGTACATGTAGAAGTGGAAATAAAAAGGAAATACATGTTTTTGGATTTTTTGAATAAATGCAATATATGAATGAATGCATGCTCTAACTAAATGCAATTCTATATGACATATATAACAAATGAATGCAATCTAAACTATATTATATGATGCATGTTTTCTATTAAACTATGGTCACCTATGATCAAACCTCCCCAAACCGATTTAAACACTATTTCTAGTGTTGAAATGAATAGGTTTGGCCATTAGTGACTATGCATGAATTCTAATCTATATGCAACTATCTACATGAATCATGTAAGATAAATACAATGCAAACTAATCTAATCATGTGAGATATATTACAATGCAAACTATACATGAGAAATAGGGAAAGAAGGGTCTTACAATCACGATCTCAATCAAAGCCTCTATCATTAAGGCTATCATCATCTTCACTTTCTTCTTCTTCCTCTCCTCCTCTTTGGTCATCTTCATTCATTCCTTGGTTTGGGAACACAAGGTGTGGTTGCACCCAAGGAGGCCTAGGACCATTAGGATCAATAAACCCTTGTTGTGCCATATGATAGTATTGAGGATAAAGGGCCAAATAGTTGTCTTCTTGCCCTCGGTGGATCCTAACATCCATGTTGCTTATCATACCCATCAATATATCCATGGCCGATGGCGGGCTACTCGGGCGAGGGGGAGGAGGTGCATAGGGTCGGTAGACATGGGGGTATGGAGGTATCTCCGCATAAGAGGGTCGAACACCATGAGGGAATGGTGGAAATCCAAGGCTTGGACCTTGGGACGGTGGTGGTGCATGGGAAGGAGTAGAAGGTGCCTCCTCACGTCTCCTAGGTGGTGGAGCCGCAATCCTCTCAATGGGGAGGAAGTAGCTCGGCATAGGTGCAAGGTAACTCGACCTAGGTGTGGTAGGAGGAAGGTCCCAACAAAGAAGGGTGAATGTAGTGCTTCCCTTGGTGTACCAATCAATACCTCCCAAATCATTATATTTGCACCATTTGTGATGCCTAAAGATAGCCTTCTCATCAAGTAAAGTATCTCCGAGTAGAGCCACATACCTCCCATCATCATTAAACCCCGGACATAAAACATCGGCCATCCTAGTCATAAGACCACCCATCACAATCCCCTTTGATTTTGTCGCACCCCTTGAAAGATTTCGAAATCGGACAAGTAATTCAAGAGCGGGATTAAAGTTGTACTTTGGCTAACCTTGGACATTCAAATACGACTCAAGAAGAGTCATGTCAAGTTGACTCACACATCCCGTGTCACTCCTACCATGAATAGTCCCCGGTATAAATAGATGCCACACTCTAATAACCGGATGATGAATGTAAAAGGCATGACACCTCTTAAAACCCTCCAATTCCAACCCGGTGATTGCTCTCCACAAATGTGACTCCGTGAACCCCACGGGCTTTTCAAGGTCGGTCTATGGTATCGCAAGCCCAAAAATTTCACCAAAGGTACCCAAATGTATTTGATGGGTCTCATTACACAACCTAAATTCCAAAGACACCCCATATCTCTCTCCTTCAAATACTTTGAGACTACACAAGAATTCTAAGGTGAGGCTAAGATATGTTTCCTCATGCATATTAAATAAAGTCTCAAGACCCATTCCTCTAAATAAGGACTCGGTTTGTCCTTCAATACCAAGTTTATCCAAAGTTTGACGACAAATGAAACGAGTAGGTTCGAAATCCTTACCAAGTAGTTTCAAAAATCGCCTCCTATGCTCATTTTTTATGAATACTACTTCCGGGAAATCATCAAGTTGCTCAATCTCCGGTACTAGCTGCTCTTCTTGCATTTGCAACTCCGGTGGAGCATTAGAATTGCTTCATTTCCTTCTTTGGCACTCTCAAAGATGTCATGTACAATTTGCTTAAGACAATGGATGGTCATGAACTCAACAAATTCCCAAAATTCCTCACAACTCATCTCACATATCCTACCACCACTCAAGTGAAATGCCAAGTTGCGGGTTTCAAGGTTCATGCCATTATAAACAACACAACATGCTTCATAATTTGAAAGAGTAAAACCATGATGCCAAGCATGAGTCATATAATCTTCAAATCTTGCAACATATTTATCAAAAGACTCATTTTAATATTGCCAAAAAGTGAATGTAGACATGTTGAGCATGTGAAATAGAACAAGTACAAGAAATAAATTCCCAAGAAACCAAGATTCCTCAAGAAGAAGCACAACTAAAACTAGACAAAAGAACAATTCAAATACACAACACCGTCCCCGGCAATGGCGCCATTTTGATGAAGAGTGATGTCGTCGGGTCTCCCAATAAAACACATTTATATTCTCAACAAACAACTAGTTAGTGGTAAGTCGAGGTCGATCCATGGGACGGTGGTACTCAAATTATTCAATCTAATTATGGTTGTGCTTGGGTTTGTCACAATTGTAATGGGTTGATGATTCTAATGTAATATAAGCAATGGAAAGTAAACAAGCAACAAAATTAAGAAATGTAAACAAATGACTAAAAATGCTAGGATATCATGGGTTCATAAGGAAATCATGGGAGTTAATCATACAAACATGTTCTCAATTATAAGCAAGCAATTATTGTTGTAAAGGAACCGAGTTGGTTTATGTCTTACGGTTCTTAGGAAGAGTTGGGTCCCGGAGCCGAATCGATTAGATTGTACAACACCTACAAGTCGACTTACTTTCCCCCTAATCACTTCTATGCATGGTCTAACAAGACTCGAGTTGGTTTATATCTTACAAGTCAAGTTGAATAGATAAGAGATGGTTGTAAATGCAAGGATTCATAGGCTTAGCATTTCATCAAACATAACATGTGCATAGGTTGACATCACAACAAGCAAGCAAATTAATTATGTGAACATATTAGATTAAGCATGAATCAATCCCCATGTTGGTTTCCCTAATTACCCATTAATCCTAGCTAAGAGACTACTCACTCATTATCAAGTTTAGCATGCTAACAAGGTTGTCAATCATATTAACAAGGCAAAACATGATGAACAAGTAAGAAAGATTAACAATAATTAAAACAAGGATTAAGAGAGTTATACCTATGAAGATTCCAAAATAATAATGCAAAGAATAATAGAAGTACTGGATGATTGATGGAAGGTTGTCAATCTCGCAATAAACCCAAATGATCTTCTAATTACCCAATAATAAACTTGAACAATAATTAAAGGAAAGATTAATGTGTGATTTGTGGAAAGATTAAAGAGTAATCTATTCTAATCTACTCCTAATGAAAGCTTAACCTAATCTAAAGAAGGATTGATTTAATCTAATGAAAACTTTATGGTTTGATTATTACAAATGGGGTATATATAGTTGTACATCATTAGGTTAAGCAAGGGTAAATTAGTAAATAACAATGCTAATTGTTGAGTAGGGAATCGCTCATCTCAAGAAAAGATGCGGTTCACCTTTTAGCTAGTCTTTCAAAAATATGCGCGGATCGTGGATCACGTAGCAAGGAAAAGCTTCCTGTCCAATAATACGCTCGTCCCGTGCTGAAAATGAGCGTCCTGGTCCTCAACCCGAGCGGGTTGAATTTGTCCCGAGCGGGTTGAGCTGTATCATGCCTTACTTGAACTTGGATTGTAAAACGGACGTCATTTCCTCATCCGGACTCCTATTGGAGTGATTCAAAAGTCTAGACCGCTTGATTTTTCGATGTCGTTTCATCTAGCATACTTTCAGATCCAAAGGAAAAACTCCCGGTTTGGTTCCGAGCAATTTCTTCTTACATTGACTTCCTTCTCGTCAGCCTTGCTTTTTAGCCTATGATCCTTCTATATACTCTTTATTCCTACATTCTTGGTCATCATTCTTGCCTCCTCTTTATACTAGTCCATCCAATATCATCAAAAAACTTCTAAATATGCACGGGAGATGGGAATTTCCGCCTAATTACCTTCTTTCCTACAAAACATACGAAATGCACTAGGAAAGCAAAATAGAAAGCATTTGATGGATAAAATGGATGTGGAATGTTATAATAGTATGCAAAATAGGCTCAATTAGGGGACTAAATGTGCGCAATTATGAGTCACATCAGGTGCTTGCATAAGTTGACCCAAGGTTGGTGAATACCCTTTGAGGACGCTCGGTTTTCTTTGTGGTTGGTTCGAGAAGGTTGATGTAACACCCGCGAATTTCCCTTTTTGACATTTAAAATTTATTGAACCGTTTCATTACTTTATTTTATATTTTTGAATTATTCAATTTGATCAATTTTATGTCAAACACGATTTTTATAAAAGTAATATATAAAAGCTCGTTTATATAAAAATACGTATTATTAAATTATATTTTTAAGACATAATTTATATAAGAATATATGTATACGTATTTTTGGTGGGATAATAATAGTGACAGTAATAATATTAGTCTCCGTCTCAAGTTAAAATAAACTCGAGACATTTTTTCGTCTAGCTATAGACCGTCACATTTTACCTTGTACCTACTTTAATCCGGACCAACCAGAATTCGACAACACGCACACCTACCCCTTTTTCACTCTACTTTTATATTATTATTATTATTATTATTATTATTATTATTATTATTATTATTATTATTATTATTATTATTATTATTATTATTATTATTATTATTATTATTATTATTATTATTTTATATCATTAGATATTATTATTATTAGATATTATTATTATTATTATTATATATTATTATTAATATTATTTATTGTTGTTGTTTCAAGCACCCGTCCCCACCCCCTTTTATACTCCCTTTCCTTCTTCTTCCTGCGGACAACAAGCAGCATCAACAACAAAACACACAAACCTTCAAACTCCATTTCAGTCGACCCTTCAATCCCAGATTTCTCCCTCGTCTCTCAACCTTTTCCTCTAATTTTTACACCATTAGCTTCCTTATTCCTTCCTCATTCTTTTAAGGTAATAAAGTCTTGATTTTGTAGAAGTTCGAAAATATCGTCTTATATGACAACTCGTTTTATGACTCAACCAACTCGTTTTTCCTCCATTTTAGTTGAAGACCTTGAAGACTGAAGAAAGGTTCGTGCTTTGGACATTTTTACTCGGGAATTCGAGAGTTAGAGGTAAAGGTGATAGGTTACTCGACAATGAGTCGATATTTCGCCCTTTCTACTCTATTTCCACTTTTATTTGTCATAAAGTTTGGTTCTTTTGTCTTTCTCATGTATGTGGTTAAATTTTGTGGTGTTAATGGTCTTTTTACACGGGTGTTCGAACCCCCTCTTGGCTCGTTCTCACGCTGGAATCGGTTATGGGGGAGTAGTTGAGTTCACTGCATAATCCGTGTTGTAAGCTACTGCCATTCCCGTCTTTCTGTCGTTTTTTTTAGTTCTCTTGGACGAAATGAGTATTGGTTATTTGTACCTTAAGCGTGCTTGTCCCCGTCTTACCTTCGTCTTCAACTTCCGTCTTGAGTTTAGACAAATGGCGGCGGGAATTTTATTCGTACTGTGACTGGAACTGCTTTTGTCCTCTGTTTTGGGGTCGCGGAATGGATGTGGAGCTCTGTTTTGGGACTGTCGAGAGAGAGGTCGTTTGGGGGCCTGTGTTTGGGCTCGGTTTTAGGTGTCTTGGCTCTGTTTTTGGACTGACTTTGAGTCAGGTTATGGCGAGGGGTGGAGGATGATTGTAGGTAATCGAGTAGTGGTTGTGTCGAGCTGCTCATGGCATGCGTATTGGGCGAGTCTGGTGGCCTGGACAGTGACTTGGAGAGGTGTATACATTTGTATAATTCCCGTCTTGAGTTCGTCCCGTTGGGTTTTGTTACACGGTTGTAGATGATGGTTGTGGGTGGTTGTCGAGTCGTGGTATTAGTTTGCCCTTGGCACAAATTTGGTCATTTGAGATTATTTAATTTCCGTCTCGTGTTTTATATACAATTTGTGGATGTCGTTTCCTTACATATATTTTCTTTCTTGATATCTAATTGTGGAAACCCGTATTCAACTATTTTTCCGTCTTAAATTTTGGTCCCAAAATGAGCGCTTTAGACGGGTTCTTGAGATCCCAATAATTGGGCTCACTTGCTTTAAGTATTGGGCTTTTGTATTTTTGTTTGTTGGGCTCACAATAACCCATATGCTGGGCTCACTAGAAGCTACATATTGGGCTTGTGGCGTTCATTTAATTGGACTCGTCGTGTTAAATTGGTCGGGTTAGTTTTGTTAAATTAGTTGGATTTGTGTAGATTACTTGATTGGGCTTGATGTGCTTTACGTGTTGGATTTCACATTTTACTCAGTAAATTTCATACAACGTAAATTATTCATTATCGCTTGTTTATATTTGATTTAACCGGCATGTTAAATTATGAAGTGGAATATTTAATAATATAATACAAGTATGAGACATTTATTTTATAAATAAGTACTTGTAAGATTCATATTCTTGATAATGTCTTGTATTGTTCTGTTGTGAGAGTCTCGGTCCTATCGGATACTAGGGGTGAGCTATAAGCCCTCTAGTTGCGATATGATCGTTGGGAATTATGTTCACATCCGTACTTATGGTGAGATGCAAGCCATAAGTATGAATGTGATATTAATAATTCCGTCCCCGAGTCTTGGTCCAATCGGATACTAGGGGTGAGCCATATGCCCTCTAGTTGCGATATGATCGTCGTCCTACCAGGAAGCTGGAGTCTAGGATGTAGTCTTGTGTGTGGTATCTCGGACATGCTTTAAAGGTAGCCTCTGAGTCGGATACTCCGTCTACTCTTTGAGTTGGTCTTACACTAGTGAGTCGTATTCTTGTGGAAATGACATAATACCATCGTATGTGCTTGACATGCATTTTAGCCCTACTTGTGCTGTTCTGGCAAGTACGGGTTTGGCCTACTTGTGCTGTTCTGGCAAGTATGGTTTTTGGCCACTTGTGCTGTGTTGGCAAGTGAGTCTTATCTTAGTCTTTCCGCCACTTTCATGCTGTTCTGGCGATTAGGGTAAAGTTGTCGAGTCTTGGGTGCGTGCTGTGCTGGCGCACGTCGAATCGGGATGTACACCCGAGAATCTGCAGATTTAGACTATGACCGTATCATTATCGTAGTCCTACCCGGGGAAATTATAGTCTAAGAGTAGTAAATTTCTTGCATTATTTGGATGGTTACTTTGGTCATATCTCCTTGAAATACGTGCTCGTGGCTAAGTGGTCGTGTCTGTTTCCTTGTCTTCCTTCTCCATTCATTTATTGTTGCTTATGCCTTACTTGTTTATTCCATCATTTCTTTTATCCTTGTTGGTTTAAACACGTATGATCCCATGTTTAGTTATTATTCGATTCACTCATGTCTTATCTAATATGATTGTTTGTTTATGTTCTTTGTTATGTTTGTTTCAACATATTGTGGCTGGGAGAACCTTGAGTTACTCCCCACTGACTGTGGCGTTCATGTTTACATGAATGACAGGTGGTGAAGATGCTTACGTGGGGAAGACGTGTGGGCTAGCGAGAACTAAACCCTTGGACCTTAGTTGCTAGTTTAGAAACACTTTATATGTTTATTTGTGGGATATCTTTTCCCCGTTTTCTAGGCTTGGGTTGTAATAACCTAAATTTGTCTATTATTGTATTTGTTTCATTTTATTAGTGGCACCCGCGTGCTATTCTTTAACTAGTAATTTTAAAAGTTTTTAAAATATCACAAATTTCCGCTTCAATTTATTAGTTATATTTTCCGCTTTATCGCGGGGTGTCACAGTTGACGTAGTCAATTTTGTTTGTTTCACCATAGGGGCGAGATCCGGTTGATGTGGATCCCTTATAGCCTTTACCGGTGGTTTTGGCTAGGACACCCTTGCGGAGGTTGTCTTCAATGCGAGTCCCAAAAATTTGTAGATCCTGGTACGTTTTGATGTTTTGGTATCTCAGCAGGTTGTCATAAACCGGGCGTAGATGATTGACAAATTTCTCTACCAAAGTTGCTTTACTCGGCTTACTGACCAATTGAGTGATTACCCTCCTCCAACGGGTTAGGAATTTTGTGAATCCTTCCTTATCATTCTGAGTCAGGACCTTAAGAGTACGAGTATTAGCCTGGATTTCGATATTGTCGGCATACTGTTTAGAAAATTCAACAACAACTTCGTCCTAGGTAGTAAGGTTCTTCGGGTCAAGGGTATAGTACCACTGGCAAGGGATCGGTTCCAGGGATGATGGAAAGATCCGGGTGAAAAGCTCCAGTTTGACCCCCTTTATGGCCATGTAGTCCTTGAAGGCCCGAATATGATTGAGCGGGTCCTCCACTCCCTTGAATTTGGGTACATCAGTCAAGGTAAAGTTGTCGGGTAGTTGATCCCCAACGAGTTCGAATCTCCGATTGTTTTTGAGGTGGGTGTTGTTACCACGGGCTAAGAGTTGTTCCTCCAAAAGTTTGAGCCTTTTTTCAGTTTCAGTCAAAGGTGGAGTATTGTGTTCCCCAGTTTCCTTGTTATTCAGGGTGTCGATACGGGTCTCGACACGGTCCAGGTTGACCTTAAGAGCATTGAGTAGGCTGGCTAGCTGAGCAGTTGTGAGATCTATGTTATCATTGTTGTTGTTGGATGAAGCTGAAGACGGGGCCATGGTTTTGAGGCAGAAAAACGGCTCATATTACATCTCAATCCGACACGGTTTAACGACTAAACGCAGACAACACAAGGGACGGAAAAAAAGACCAGACTCAACGAGACGAGGACGACCGTGTGTGGTCCCTCGGTGCTGACTCGATTTATGATATGACAGTGTTGACCAGACTTTGAATCGCGTCCAACGTAGTGGTGTGACGCCGTTGGATGAGTCTCGTGGTGAGACGACTCATAAGTAAAGACCCATAAGTACGCTTGCTTCGACCCAACAGACACGAGGCAGAATTGGAATGGTGGACTGAAGTTTTCGAAAATAGAGATTTTCAAAAATATTCGTTTGTCGCTTTATGGACGGCTTCCGAAGAATAGGGATCTCCGAAAGCCGGTCAGTTAAAGAGTTGTCTTAAGTTTGTTTTCAAAAGACGGTTTGAGTTTGTGTCGGCTCGGAAAACAATGTACTATTTCCAAAGACGGTTTTTAAAATTCAAAATTATATGTTTTGAAAATCAAGTTTTGAAATGTTTGAGAAGGTCTCAGGGATGGTGTATGGTCCTTGGGATTTGAAAATGTCTCGAAAAAAGGGTGTGTGCCTTTCTCGGGTTTTGAAAGAGCCATTGTGTCAGCGCGAGACGGGTTAAAATCCGTGTCTTGACGCGGCGATTATAACGGCGTAAAAAGGGTGTTTTGAAATGCTCGAAAAGAACCGGGTTTGAAAATCGTCATTACGACGGCCTAGAAAGTCGTGTTTGAAATGGTTGTAGAAAACCGGGTTTGAAAATCGTCATTACGACGGCCTAGAAAGGCGTGTTTGAAATAGTTGTAGAAAACCGGGTTTGAAAATCATCATTACGATGGCCTAGAAAGGCGTGTTTGAAATGGTTGTAGAAAACCGGGATTGAAAATCGTCATTACGACGGCCTAGAAAGACGTGTTGGTTTGAAATGCAACGGTCGGCGGAAGACCGAGGTTTGAAATGGCCATTATAACGGCGCAAAAGGGTGTTTTTGAAATGACACGGAAGGACTTATGATCACATAACACATAAGCACTCGCAGTTTAATTATATTATGCATAATCTTGACACAGGTTTTGGCTTAAAAGGGTGGGTTACACACCAAGCAATCAAACCTCGATTTTCGAGAGGGATACCAATACAAACAAAATGTGTAAGGAGGGTGCCCTAGCCTCGTGCTCGAAGGTGATGAAAGCTCTTTGACGAAAAATAAATGTGTAACGTCAACGACATGCTTGACTCAATCTGGATTCGAAACGCGGGGATGAGAAAAACTCACGCCGACGAGACGAGCCAATTTGTCGAAAAGGGTTAGGTTTTGGGCCCGGACAAGAAACCCGACCATGACCGTAATATCAATTGATGCATTTCAACCAAGACCTCGTTCGAGTCTCACCATCTAGGGATCACAAAGACACAAGTGTCCTAGTTTTCCCCAGCGGAGTCGCCAATTTGTGGACATGACCCACCTGCGATGCCCGGCCGATCTGCGGGACACGGTAACGGTCTTTTTTAAAGCCACGCTCGGCGGCGTAAAAATGCTTTCGACTGGATCGTTTTAGATCGGTCGGTTTTGTCTCGGCAAGGGTCTCGAAATGATGCAAGAGATGTTCGGAGTCGCCACCAAGCATTTGTGGGATGCTTAGAACCCGTTCGAATCCACTTTATACCTAGGTCAACCAAGGCAAAAAGCGGTGTTTGACATAGGTACTAAAGATAAGGAATCGTCTCTCTTTAGCATCCTATCTCTAGAATGACTCTCGTACGCCCTGGATAAGGTTGTCCACTATCCAAAGTTTCTGAGTAAGAGGTGAAAGTACGTATTGGGAAGCCCTTTAATCAGACACCCAATCATGCCCGCGGTACCGGCCTCTACTGATCGATCTTGGTTGGTTAAATGCAAAAGTTGATAAAACGGGTAAATGCATGAATGCGCATCAACGAGTTTGAATCTAACATGTGAGCTTTCTATGCTGGTTGTTTAATCCAAGTATCAAGTATTTGATGTCGAGTTGGATTTAATGTCGATTTGCATGCAAGACGGAAATTAAACATCCATTTACCGAGTTAGGTTTATGGTGCATAACGTGATCCATTTGTCTTAGTAAAACTTTTTGCAAATATGATGTAAAATGGGCAGATTTGTCATCTGATCCGTCCTGTATTCGGGTTAACCGAAGTCGGGATCGTCATAGACAAATGCTGGAAGGAAACAGACCCTACATCAGACAGCCTACATAGGCGCGAGCCATCAGGCGATACAAGCAAGTCTGCCGTGGTTTGAAAATGGAAAAAAGAGTGGCCAGTTTAGGCGTGGGTCACCGGACGATTGAAGGACGTCTTCTGACCATTGAAAGGTTCGTAAAGTGTATTGAAAAAAGGGTGTTTGAACCCGTCTTGATTTGAAAAGGTCATTTTAGACCGCTTTTGTATTGATGTGAAGAACAAGACTTGAATAATCATCATTGTTTTGACAATATTCGATGTTGGGTTCGGTTTTGCAAGCTTGACATGAACAGATTTGAAAATGATTATGAACTAATTGTTTTAAGTTCATTTGATTGTAATTAGTCAATATTTATCATCGTACCTGGGCTAAAATTCGACATGGTATGTAGAACCAAGTATGATTTCGTGTTCATGACTAATGCATTTGTTTTGAAAATGTAAAGAAATGGAATAAAACGCTTTAAAATACCCTTTAAAATGTAATTAACCAAATATTTTCACCGAAACACGGATTAAACCGTCATGGTATTAGGAACCAAGGGTGAAAAATATTTCATGGTTAAAAGTTTGTTATAAAAAAAAGAGATTTGAAATATTTGAAATGGTAAAAACCGATTACAAATATGAAATGAAAACGAAAGGGGAAGAAAAGACTAAGCACGTTTGGATTTAGGCAGAGAGGGGCTTTAGGCGCGAGCCTGGTTACTATACAAGCAGCCCCTGCCTCAACCGAAAATCCGGTTTTGGCTCATTTATCCCATATTTGGACCATGTTATGCATGCTTTGGCAAGTTATAGTAATGAAACAAATGAAAAACATGATAGAAGAATATTTTTACACCCTCATACTTACATGCTAGGCTTGAGACGAGAAATCGACGAAAGTATATCAACTTGTGTGGTCGGAAAACTCGGTTTAAAAATTGTTTTAGCAATGTAAAAGAGTGTTTTAAGTTTAGTGATGGTGGAGTTGGTCGAGATGGTCGGTCAAGTAATTTAATGCATGATGACGGTACCAAACAATGTGTAAGGCTTGTGTTTTCGATCGGTAGGTCGGAAACACATGTCGGTTTGTGACGTGAGAAGTCGAGCCTAGAATTTTAAGGGAGAGATGAGGGAGCGGACACTCGCGTAACTCTCAAATGGTGGCATTTAAGGGGTATTTATAGGAAAATGGGTGGTTGTGTGCGTTTTCAGCGACGTGGCCGCATGGGTTGCTCGCAGAGGCACGAGCCATTTCGCGGGTCTTCGAGGTGTCTTGTCACTATCACGCAAGTGCAATCATGATTTGTTCTATCCTATGTTTTGGATGAACTTGATTTGTACTTGACCATTAAGGATTCCGGGAATCCTTAACATGGAAGTCTTTGAAAAGTTTATTTTTTGTGTTTGACTCGGTTTGACTCGTTGTTGGAGTCGGGAATTAAATTTTTGAGTCGGTTTTTGGTCCGGTGTCGGTTTTGACTCTAATTAGTGTCATTACGACCCTGTCGTCATGCATTAAACACTCCAGGTACTTTTGAAATTTTTTGAAATGTTTTGTTTTCGAAATCGTTTTAAGTTTTCCGATGTATAGTTGTACAAAACTGTCGATCAAACGCTGCGATTCCTAAGCATGTTGTAGTCCGATAATCATCGGGTGTTTGTTGGAAACTCAACAGATACCGGGTATCTACAGCCATATACCTAATTTGTGAAGATGAAGGATGACACTCTTTGAATAATTTATGTATTGGATATTTGGATGTTCATTGCAGAGGAAGGGTGTACCACAGCGGAGAAAGAGGTCGTGTCTTCGCCTTCAAGGACATTTAGATATATGACTCGTGTTATCTTGACTTCCTTGCTCCAGATGGGAGGTCAGTCATTACTTCTTTAGATGTCCGAGAATTTAGTGCTGGATATTTTGTGAGTTACTGTCTTATCCTCGTCTTTCCTGTAGTCATCATGTTTGCTCTCTTCCTCTCTGGCAGCCGTCAGCCGATATTAGGGGGCCTCGTGTAAAAGCTCATACATTGTGAATATGTCCGTATTTATACATAATTTTGTTTGACATTAAAAGTTCAACATCCTCATGACAGCAACTGTGTTTGTATTCCTCAGTCACAAAATTTGACTCCGGAGAACGCTTGTGCTATGATGAGAGTACTTGTAGCATTGGGGTCCAAACTTTCAAAACTTTCAGAGGAGAGCATTGTCAAGCTTGGCGACATAGTTCTAAGTTACTTGCTCAATATTGCTCTTGTAAGTGTATCTTTGTTGTTTTGCTTGCATTTTTCCCCTTCCTCGGAATGTCGTTTCTAATTTGGCTCTTTGCCTCAATGGATAAATGTTCTTGGAGTTGTGTATTTGTCAGTGTCTAATTAGTGATGATATTGATTGCTTGTGTGGTGTTGGCATGTGTTTACTAGTTGGTTCACATTATGGAGATCCACCTGTATCCTCAGTTCAGCAGCTAGAGATTGCTCTCAAAGCCTTAGGGTGGTTTAACACCATTAAGTGTTAATCTTCTGATTTAGAAGAATTTTTGTATTTCTTTGATTTTACAGATAATTAAAGGCCCTTTCATGCCAAGTTACCAATGGGGGCTAGGCTCGTTTGATTTCTTGTTTAGTGAATCAGCTGATGTATACTAGTCTATTTGTGTTGTCTTTCGTTTTATCATGTATGCGGATTGTCAAGTGTAAATTAATGTCTTTAAATATTTAGTTAAATTGTACAAGTTTTAGATTGCATTTTCTTTAAATCATGTATGAATGTAAAGATTAAATTTATATAATATATTTAATTTTCTATAATTACAGTTTATGATTGCTTTCTGTTTTAAATTTATGAGAAAATGGGCGTTTTTTAAATAAAAAACACCTAAAATTGTTTTTTTTTTAATTTTAAAAAATACCTATTTGCAGCTCCTTTTTCAAAAAAACGCGGCAAATAGGACGCTCTATTTGCAGCTCCTTTTTTTTAAAAAAATGTCGCAAATAGAGTATTTATTTACGGCGTTTTTTTAACGCCGCAAATGAAATTCTTATTTGCGGCCCCGCCATTTGCTGCTACACTAAAAACGCCTCAAATAGCCTATTTTTAGGAGCCACAAATAAATGTTTTTCTACTAGTGCCGGTTGAAGTTCCCACGTCCATATCCACCATTGAAGTTAGAGTTCGGATTCCTTTGATTAGTCCAAGATCCCGAGTTGCGGTTGCTCACGATACTTTGTGAGGGAGCTTGGTAAGAGCCCCCTTGCCCAAACCTTCGGTTGAACCCCCTTCCGTCACTAGTACATTTATTTCTTTTGTGGCCAAGGCCACCACATGTATAACATCTCAAGCCTCCACCCTCACTAGCGGCCCTCCCTCCATTGCCACTCGACTTTGCATAACCGCTCATGTGAAGTCCTCTCAAGTATGACTTCGATTGATGAAAATTGGGCTTCTTTTGGTGGGATCCGCCCCCTCACTACGCCAAATAAGACATTCAATAACGGTCAAATATTACAATTACAGTTTTTAAATAGAAACACGGAACCGTTATTGCAACGATGGTTGTTAAATATATACCACGGTTGTACAAATAACACGCGACCGTTTATAACATCAAGAACCGTTATAAAATCTTTTTAAGAAACCGTTATTAAATCTTGAGAACGGTTTCAAATCCGTTGTCGTAGTTTACTATTGACAACGTCTTATCGTTCCAAAACCGTTGTTAAATATTATACTATATGATAACGGTTCATTTCGTTATCTTATTTAATTGAATATCAAAATTTAACAACGGCTTTATTGCGTGCAAAATCATTGTTATATTCATCTGTTGACAATAGTATGTAATCGTTATATATTTTTATTGATAAAATTTTGACAACGGTTCTGCTTAAATAAACCGTTTTAAAAGTTTTAAACTCGACAAAGGTTATCGTTCGTTAGCTTATATTTTTGGCGGTTTGAATGGGAGGGGAAATATGTCAACGGTTATTTATCTAAATAAAACCGTTGTCAAATAATTGTTTGCAACGGGTTGTTTTTAACCGTTATCGTTTTTAATTTTTTTTTTTTTTTAAAAATATGATTTTACCTTATTCTAAATTTCTTTGAAATGCTATTTTTTTTAGCGGCGTTTTGTAGCAAATTTGAAATGCTATTTTTTTTTTCTTGCTTGAAAAATAGCATTCCAACAGCTGTGCAGTGCAAAACTACAATCCTGTATCAAAATATTACACCCCGCGATCAATTAAACCCAGTTTAAAAACAGTACAAACAGGATGATTAACAGCCAAAACACAACTTCCTCAGAATAGCAAAAGAAGCCAATACACAATGGCTCTCTATATATACACACTCGTACATAAAGCATGAGAAAACTATTGAGACTCCGCTAATGAAACAACATAACTGGCCCACATATTTCTCATCTAGTTAATGTCCTCTGGCGAATATTCTGGGGGTTTGTTGAGTATTAGTGGAAACTATAATTCAAAATATACATAATCAAAATCGATATAATACATAGAAGTATACAAAATTGAACTCAATTTACGTCTGAAATAGTTTTTAAGTCACACTAACCCGTATCGGAATGGTAGATAGTTTTCTGTTGATAACCTCCCACATGGACTGACAAATGTAAAAGGTGCATTGTTTGTCGTCTGGTACTTTAGGAGACTATTATATAAATCACACACAAATCAGCTGAATTAGATAATCAACCTCTCGCAGAAACATTAATGAAATGATACGAGTAATTATTAAGAATACACTTACAAATGGCATGATAAAATTGGGAACAACGTTGCTTTCATATTTCCCAAGTGGACATAATCGTTTTTTTTTTTTTGCTTCAAAAACACTAATTCATAAATATACACACATGCCATTATTATTTACATATATTTGGCTCAAGTCATACAATAACAAATGACATTATAGAAGGTTGTAAACTTACTCTGTTATTATCCTTACACAACTGTCAGAGGGTTTGCCTTCGCGAGAGTCAATCCAGTACACTGTTTTTGTTTCCACTTGGATTGCCAGTAGCACCCAATGCTTCCTATTTAATTTGGGACATTGAACTGTTAGTTCATTTACACGCATTTAAGCATGTTAATAATAAATTTATAGAACCGTGATTCATTACAATAATCACGTACTATACATACATATTCTAATTGTAGGAGGCAAGCCATAGTTTTTTGGACGATATAAACCCACGAGCGATACTATTGATTTGTTCTTCGTATGAAATTCTGTGCATAGAGAACGCCTTAGGACTCAAGAATCCGTAGGCGTGAATTGGGAACTTCCACTCAGTGTTCTGATTATTCAGGTACCTATTACGCCACATGGAACGAAAAATGTTATTGTAATTGGTAATTTAAACAAACATCATTATTCGTAAATGAAAATGACTAAATAGTTTTATTAATAATACCTACTTCTTTTTTTTAGGTGGAATGTGAATATATATTAATATATAAAAGAGTGCATATACATTACAAGGCTTATAGGACAAAATAAGACCACCTACAACATAATATATCAATCATGATACATGGACCCACTTAGAAAATAAAATTTTGCTGAAAACGAGTGGGCCATTGTCGAGCTAAATAGCGTTGCTTGACAGTTTGCTGAACTTCCTGCACAACTGATCTGGGAGTTTTTAACCAATGCTCAAGACGACACAAGTTCCTGCACTGCCATATAGAGTAGAAAACAGCAGCCACTGCAGCAAACACAATGTGTTTTTTTAATAAAGATCTGCACCTCCACTGAATACACCAGTGAATGATATCCTGCCCAGGAAGAGAAACATGAAGCCAGTCCTTTAAAAGTTGCCAGCAAGAGACACTAAAAGGACATTGATAGAACAGTGCATATCGTCTCATCCTCAAGCTTACAAATTTCACAAATCCCATCATTGACAACTCCAAACGCTCAAGCCTTGTCTTTAGTAAGTAATCTCTGCCTAGCACACAACCAAACAATGAAGGAGTGCTTAGGTAGATTAAATCTGTTCCAAACCAAAGGATACCATTCAACCTTAGCCATTGATCCTTGAAGCCACTGATATCCAGCATTGATAGTATAAACACCATTAGCAGTAGCCCAATTATTATGCACATAACCAGCTTTCAGAATGTTCTTCACTTTACAAATCATCCTCCAAGTCCAACTAGTATTTTGGCTAGGCTCATAATGCTTCCAATCCACACCCTTCATATAGATGTGATTCACCCACTTAATCCATAGATGATCACTTTTACAAGCTAACCACCAAGTATACTTTCCTATCATAGCCAAGTTCCACTTCCTACTATTGACCACCCCCAAACCTCCATGCTTCTTAGCAGTACAAACAGACTCCCATGAAACAGCAGGAGTTCTGCCATACTTATCAGAAGCAGACCACAGAAAGTTCCTACATATAGTGGTGATCAATAACAGTAGCAGGAATAACAAAAATTCGTGACCAGTACACATGAAGTTGTGAAAGCACACTCTGCACCAATACCAATCTGCCAGTGTAGCTCAACTTCCTAGCCCCCCAGCCTCGAATCCTAGCAACCACCTTTCCCACCAACCTAGTGCAGTCCCCTATAGCCATACATTTGTATGAGATAGGAATCCCCAGGTATCTAAATGGAAACTGACCAGCTTTGAAACCAGAGATCCTCAAAACATAATCAATCTCAGCATGACTAACACCATTAAAATAGATATTGGACTTATCACAATTCATTTCAAGACCAGAAACACTAGAAAAGGTTACAAAAGCCTTCAGTAACACTTTAATAGATCCCCTATCCCCTCTACAGAACATGAGCAAATCATCAGCAAAACATAGATGACTGAGCTTCATAGTTCTACAAAGAGGATGAAAATTAAAGTCCAACTTATCAGTGACCACATCAAGGATCCTACTCAAATATTCCATACAAATGGTAAAAATCAAAGGAGACATAGGATCACCCTGTCTAATACCCCTTTTCCCCTGAAAGTAGCCAAAACTGGAACCATTAAGAGAAATTGTAAACCAAGGGGATGAAACACACACCATAATCCAAGTGACCATCTGAGGAGGAAATCTAAGAGCTATTAACATCTGCTCAATAAACTTCCACTCAATAGAATCATAAGCTTTCTTAAGATCAATTTTCATAATGCATCTAGGGGAACAGGTTTTCCTATTGTAAAGTCTGACTAAATCCTGACAAATAAGGATATTATCCACTATCTCCCTCCCTTTGATAAAAGCACTTTGGTTTGGACTTATAATCTCAGGGAGAACCTTAGCCAACCTATTGCAAATCACCTTAGAAATAGTCTTATAAATGACATTGCAACAGGCTATGGGCCTAAAGTCAGCAACACTTATAGGTCTCTCTTTCTTGGGAATAAGAGTCAAGGTAGTGGAGTTAATTTGTTTCAGAAGCTTACCAGATTCAAAAAACTCCTTCACAGCTTTAACAATGTCAGAACCCACAATATTATAAGCATCCTTGAAAAATTGAGAAGAGTAACCATCGGGACCTGGCGCCTTGTTAGCAGGAATAGAAAAAAAGGCCTCTTTAATTTCCTCATTAGATACATGGCTAATCAACTCCCTAGATTGAGCCAAACTCACCACCTTCCCATGCCTAACAGTAGGATAATGCACATCCCCAACATGTTTACTAGACCCCAGTAGCTGGATATAATAATCTTGAAAAGCCTTTTCAATCCCATCAAAGGTAGTATGAGTAATACCCTGAAGGTCCTGGATGCACAAGACCCTGTTATGAAGACGTCTAGCTTTAATAAGACTGTGAAAATATTGAGAATTGTCATCTCCATCACACAACCAATGAGCCTTAGCTTTCTGACTAAGGAAACTTTTCCAAGCTGCATCCAAGTCCCTGTAAGCAGTTGCAGCTTCCTTAACAGCCACCTGAAGAAGAATATCAGTGGGGGATTGATGAAGCTGTTTTTGCAAATCAAATAACTGGAGCTGAGCAACCTTGGCAGCAGTTTCAATATTAGAATAACTATTCTTATTCAACTCTTTCAAGGGCTGTTTCAGAGCTTTGAGTTTCTTAGCAATCTGAAACATAGTAAATCCCTCAATCTGAGTCTCCCAGATATCTTTAACAATTGTCAGGAAGTTGGCATCCTTTCCCCACATATTGAAAAACTTAAAACTACCTTTCTTTTTAGCACAAGTTGGCCAGAGAGTAATTGTGCATGGGCAGTGATCATAGAGGCCCTCAGGGTGAAAAGTAATGTCAGCCTCAGAGAATTGAGCTAACCACTCATCATTGATAAGCACTCTATCAATCCTACTAAACACCATATCCCCAGCATCATGTTTATTATTCCAAGTGAAAAAGGCCCCCTGAGCAGGAGCATCCATTAACCCGCAAGTGGCCACACACTCCTGAAACCCCTTTAACTCAGCAACAGTAATTTCAGACCCTATCCTCTCATCCATGGCCAAAACATTATTAAAATCTCCCATGACCAGCCATGGTCCAGAAACCACAGCAGCTATAAGATTAAGAGAATCCCAGAGAGGAGCTCTCTCAGCAACCCTATTGAAGCCATACACTACTGATAACCACCATTTAACACCAGTAGGTAAGAAAGTAACCCTAGAATGCATAACCTGAGCATGACTACTTACCAGCTCAACTTTATAATTCATAGGGTCCCAAACAAGCCAGATTCTGCCCCCTTCATGATTATCAATATTGTTAAGCATGGACCAATTCATCCCTAAGCCAGAATGTACTTTATTGATAGCATGTCTTCTAACTCTAGTTTCAAGAATACCAAAAAGTCCTACATTATTCAGCTGCAAAAATCTTCTAACATCAGATTGCTTATTCATACTATTAAATCCCCTCACATTCCAAAACCCAATGCTACCCATTTTCAATAGTTAACTCAGGACCTTCCTTTCCAGGTTCACAAACCTCTCTTATCTGAATAGAGCGTTCAACTACTTCCAGGAATGTCCTTCTATGACTACCAAACCCTATCCCCCCCGCCTTGTCATCCGAGTGATGATACTAGCGGTGAGAACACTGTTGGAAAGGCATAGGAGTTACAAACACCCCCTGGTCCAGTGTTCCTTTCAACAGTTCTAGTCTTCTCCCTTGGCTTACTAGCTACCACAGAAAGCTGATTCCCAGCCTTAGGGACTTCAGGAACAACCTTCTTAGGTACCCACATCTTGCGTTTCTGAGGTTGAACTTTCTGTTTCTTCCTACAATCACGTCCAAGATGCCCCATAGCCTTACACTCAGTGCAGATGGTAGGTTTCCACTCATAATGAACAATTTGTCTATGAGGGTTTCCCAATTCATCCTGAAACTCCACGACATCAGGTAACTCTTCCCCAACAGTGACCTCAACCATAATTCGAGCGTATCCCAAGAAAGTTTTTAATTGAGTATTGCTGTCACACCGTAGGGGAGTACCCACTAGGTTAGCTATCTTCTTAAGAGCATTTCCCCAGAATTTTAATGGAAGACCATAAAATCTGATCCAAATAGGAACCACATCAATAGCTTCTCTAATCAATTTAGAAGACGGAGTCCATTCCTTGATAACCACAGGTTTGTTATCAAAGAACACCGGACCCGCCTGCAGAACCCTAATCTTAGTTTCTTCAGTTTTAAACCTAACCATAAAGATGCCATTAGAATGGAAAGCAACGTTTTCAGCCTCAGGCCAAACACGCTTAACAAAGCCATCTAACACCTTCCATGGCGGGTTCGCACCCAACACATAGCAATAGACCGCCGTTGACCAATAATCCAATTCACTCTTAACATCGGATTCAGTAAGTTTCAGGCTACTTACCCTAGATGTTGATGAAGAATCAGGCCTTGGCGACTTATCCTTGCGCGAAACTTCCTCCCAATCCTCCTCAGAATCCTCCTCCAAAATAGACTCCATGACCTCATTCAGATTGTAAGGACGGATAAGAGAGGACGGTTCCTGAGTTTGCACCGCATCGTCATCAATATCCTGATCATTCTGAGAAATCACACGATATCGAGACCCAGAACTATTATTACTTGATGTATTATTACTATTATTTTTTTGATTTTTAGTGTTTTTGGTATTATTATTTGTTATTACTCTAATTAATCTACTAGATTTAGGGAAATTTTTCCTTTGTCTAGCCATTGCTAATAAGAAAAGAAGAACCCTAAATCACATTCTCTCTCTAACATTCTCAATAATAATACCTACTTCATCCAAATCAAAATGTGAACATCATCTAAATTTTCAAGGTCAACAAATTCCATCAGTTGCTTCGGGTCCAGTACGGCTATATCAGTTGCGCCCATAATTTTCTCTTCAGTGTTAATCATGACTACATCCCCTCTAGGTAACTTCTTTACAGGCAGGTTGTGCAAAGCAATCGGCGAAGCAGTTTTCATTTTTTTTCTTATATTCACACGATTCATAATAAGAATCATAAGTAGGCTTGACTGCAACAACTTCCGTTGACGTAGTAGTAATTGCTTTAGCTGCCGCCATGGCTTTGCTTAACTTCTGTAAATGTAAAGATTAAAGTACTTACGATGTGTTAATATTCGTACCCTAATATATTTAAAGAACAAGTAATAATTAACGTCTGAGTATAGATACCTCGGGGATGACAACATTGATGAGGTTGTTAGGTCATTGCACATAAGAGCTCAGGACTTCTTTCAAATAAGTGATCTCCTCATTAGGAAATGGTACTTTTACTTACCTATACTCGTCTTTATATAATTGGGACACTTCCACTTTCCTGCAACTGTGACTAAGGGGTATACCATGAACCTTAACTTGTTGAAGCCGGTCGTAAGCGAACACGTATCCCCTGGCAACAACAACTTTCTGTTTCCCCAGTAAATAGAACAGACGACAAGCCACCTTGCAATCGCCCTTCACGACAGCTTTATTCAATTAGTACGCATACATTCACTACCTTTAATAAATTTCATAAGTAAAAAATGTGTACTGAGATGAATAATTATAAACTCGCAGCTATTACCTTTTTCGGTGTTGAGAAGAACATCTGATCATCAACTACCTCCAATTCATCCTCTGTCACGACCTTCCTGGCATCCTCTTCCTCTTCAACTGCTTGATATCGATCCTCGGCTCCCACCTCAGTCTCCTTTCCCATTTCCTTCTCCCTTGACATGTCATCCTCGGCTTCATTCTGTACATTAACACTTGTCCATATAACACGTACTGATTTTCCAAATCATATAACACACTGTATATAAGTCATAAATATTATTACCTCTTTTTTTCTCCTCCTCCTCCTCCTCCTCCTCCTCCTCCTCCTCCTCCTCCTCCTCCTCCTCCTCCTCTGCTTCCTTTATGACTGGTTGAACCATATCCAACTCCTTTTATGATGGCTTTTCCCCAGTTTCCAACATTCTCACCATCAACCTGGCTATTTTCTGTAGCTGTGTAGTAGAAATTAATGTCAGCATATATAGTTATAAATTACTTTGGTTCAAATAAAGTATTTAAAGGTTATCTTCTTGGAATCATCACCACTTCGAGTAGTTTTCCCAAAATACTTAGTGATACCAACATGCGTCGATACCCCTCTCACACGACCTGGATGCTCTGCTTTGCCGATTGCTCTAGCAAGAATGTCATCACGTCCATCAAGCTTCCATTTTCCTTCTTGTACCTTCTTCTCACAGATCCTCTACATACACATAAAACCTTTAAGCAACTCACAATTATATAACTCCGACCACCAGCGGTAGGGGTGACATATTTATTCAAACTTAAAATTTTCTCTTTGAAGTCCTTATCATATTCAGTTTCCATCTTTCCATTCTTAGGAGTGTGACCTTCCACGCAAGCGTCGTGACGACTGAATTTTCCATGCTTTGCCTACAATTCATTCATCACATTGATATCATCTCAAAATATGTATGATTACTATGAACATATATAACATCTGACTAAAACACCTAATAGTCTAATACTATAAGAATTATGTAGTTACAAGTTTCTTCTTAATCAATCTATAACCACCTCGGGAGCCGTAAAAGACGGTCTTTTTCTTTGAAATGTTCGCCTTGTTCCTCTCACTCATAGCCTTCATCAAATAAATTGTATCAAGAAACGTAAGCATTACCAAACACTAAACTAAGTATACTTCTTTACTTATTATTATTAAGTTACCTTAAACTTGTCAGACTGCCTATAAGCGATATAGCAATCCCAATGGCCTTGACTGACATACGGATACTTCTTTGTTGGTGGGTTCTTATTCATCTCCCCAGTTTCCTTGTTCAACAAGTGCCTCTCAGCAATCTTTAACTTCCAAGAACTGAGGGCTTCCCCTGTCTTTTTTTTTTAGGTACTTATCATACTTTTCGGGGACAACATTAGCTAACTGCATATATGATGAGCATAGTTGGTACAAGTGTTACGGCTAAAACACATATCAAGTAGTAACTTAATTTCAGCTAAAACATTTATTATTGTATATACATACCTTTATTCTGTTTATTAGCATGGTGTTCTGTATTTTACTCAGTTCACTGATACGCGGTGTACTGAGAGGCACATATTGTCTTACACAACAACCAATCGAAATCTCAAAATACCCGGCATTCTCACCATATGGCAGGCCCGTATCTTTATCCCACTGTAAAGGATTAGGTATCTTTGAATTTATTGTTTCCAGGGAAACCATGTGGCGCATTCGACCCGCAGTGTGTTGCAAATTATTCTCATCACCTGAGTTGTCGGCTGAAGTATTTCCATCGTTTCTTTTCCGCTTTTGGACCATATCTAAAGCAGAAATTAATAAACAAATAATAACAATGCATACTTATAATAACAAACAAATCTCTAGAGAGGAGGGTTTATTACTTCTTTAAAGAGGAGAATCCGGATTGATCTGGCGGCGACAATGGCGAAAATGACGATGACTGCGACGCCGATGGGGTAGGCTGGTGGTCGAGGGGGAGCTCAATGTTTGAGTATATTATGTGGGGGAGGGGAAGCTCAGAGTATATATGTGTGAATAATACAACACTTGCAAGACCTTGTTTATTGGATAGTAATAAACACGGTATAAGAAAAACCGTTGTATTTTGTTTCCAAACAGACAACGGTTTTGTTTGAAACCGTAATTGATTAGTACTATCTACAACGGGTTAGAAATAACCGTTGTTTGTAATATTTTCATTTTATTTGATTTTCCCGCCAATAAATAAAGCATCATTTTTATATACATAACAACGGCTTGAACCGTTATAACTGTATACGTCCTGAACAACGGTTTGGGTATAACCATTTTATTTTATATTTCATTATGTTTGATTTTACCGCCAAGAAATAAAGCATCAGTTGGTATATGCCAGCTAATTACAATATGTTTCTTAGAAAATCTTACTTATTTCCTTGAATTTAAAGGATTACAAGTTTACACATAAAGAGTACAAACTACCACCATACATAATAAACTAGGTAAATAACAATTAGAAGAAGAAATTTGACAATTAACTTAAGCCATGCCTCGTTATTTTTGAGTTCTACGATATCCATGGTTAACTTCTTGTATTCTTCTTTTGTGTTCAATATTTCACTGTCATTTCCCCGTTTTGATTCTTCAAGTTGATATAGTATACTTCTCACTTGAGTAATCTCGATATCCATGCTCTTTTTCTCATTCACTAACCTGTTTATAACCTTCCTCTGCCACTCAGTCATTGGTTCATCAACCCACTTTAAGTAATTGTATCCACGCATTTAAGTCTCGGGATTATAGAATTTGCAAGTAAGAAACTTTCTTCCCGGATTTTTCAAAGTCCAAGAAGTCCGCAATGGTGCTGGAACTGAGCAATTACATGTCCCTATTAAAATAGAGGCGGAAGAAGAGCAACCACTTGACATAATTTGAGTAATAAGAGAGAGAGAGAGAGAGAGAGAGAGAGAGAGAGAGAGATGGGGGGGGGGAGAGAGAGAGAGAGAGAGAGAGAGAGAGAGAGAGAGAGATGAAGAAAGAAAGAAAGAAAGAAAGAAAGAAAGAAGGTTATTTAAAATAATGATAATCAGCAATTGAATAATTTAACACGGTTTGCATAAGAACCGTTGTAATTATCTTATTAATATCTTCCAATTTCTATTTATTTTTAGAGGTGTTTATATTCTAACACGGTTCTTATGCACTACCGTTGTCATTATATTATATGTTATTGTTTTATTCATTTGTCTGTTTGCAAGTTATTTAAAATCTATGTTAATAAGCATTTGCATGTAATAAAGAGTAGAACTATATATTAAAAGGAGCATATTATACAATGGCGGAAAAAAATAAAAAACAGTACAACAAGAGAAAAAAAAGGAGACACAATAAAAAAATAAAAAACAACAAAAACAAACAGCTAACTAATTAGTAAATTAATTAAACACCCTAATGGAAGTTTGACTAGGAGGTGGGTACTGAGGATAAACTTGATTATAAATCAAGCTTACTACATCGACATCAAGACGGTGATCAAAATGAGGCACATCTTCGTCTTCCCATGATTTCGGTATATTAATAAACATGTACGGTATAAAGCTTCTCATCAAATGAGCGTCCTCAGCGGTGGCAACCCATAAGTAAGGCCCATCATGTACATAACGATCCTTAGGGTCATCGCCATAATAGTTACTTTTGCCCCTTTGATGGTCACGTGATGCATACCTTGCATCGAGTTGTTTTGCTTGGCGAAAATCGTCAAGACCATCCCCTCGAAACACGATCAGAGCATATCCAAGAAACTCACGACCAGAAATCCAAGCCGGGTGGATTGCCCTAACATTTGAAAACCCATTCTCAATGAGGATGTCCTTCAATGGGTTAAGAGACTTTGAAGCTGGCTTCCCAACAACATCGTGTATTACTGGAAGATTGTGAATTATGCACGTAATTGGGTTGATATAGCGGGTTACCGATTGCTGAGGAGGTGCGACTGCGGATGATGAAGACGACGGCATTCTTTTAATTATGATATGTATGTATATGTAGATTATTTAAAAAGTGAAGTAGAAAGGTTAGTAATAATAAAGTGATTCTTATTGTTACTGCAAATGTGATGCTATTTATAGTACAATAAAGCTATAATTAATTAGATTAATTTCATCCATACGTTACATTCAAACTTCTATTAATTGTGCATGCATGCATGAGGTGATTAATGGTCAAACAACCAATAATAATAGGGCATGCATTGGTAAAACCACAAACTTTTTAGTTTTCACAGTGGATCTGTATTTACAACGGTTATAAGAAAAACTGTTGCTTATTGGTGTAATATGACAACGGATTTACAATAACCGTGTTGATATATGAAATATGATAACGACTTAACAAAGAACCGTTATAATTTTGTGTTATACATACGGTCAAACAATCAATACTGCAACTTTGAATCAGAAAAAGTAAAAATTACAGGGCATGCATTAGTCAAATGACAAACACTAGAAAATCACAGATAATTAAACAATTTTTTTTAAAACGGGTTCTGTCCAACCGTTGTTGATATATGTAATATGATAACGGCTTAATTAACAAAGAACCGTTATCATTTTGTGTTATACATATGGTCAAACACGCAATACTGTAACTTTGAATCCGAAAAAGTAAAAATTACAAGGCATGAACCGTTTTGTTGTTACTAATTGGACAACGGTTTTTTGATAACCGTAGTGTTTTTACTAATTGGACAACGGTTTTTTGATAACCGTTGTAAGCTAATATGTTTAACACGGTAGAGTTAACCGATTCTTATTTAACTTGTACCGTTTCCACTTTTCAATTCTTATCTTATTATTATACCGGTTCCAATTCTTACTATCTTGTTATACCATTTCTAATACAACTCAAACTCATTATAAGTATAATTATAATTTTCAAAATCTTAACTTGTACCGTTTGCACTTTCAAATTCTTAACTTCTTAAGTCCTCCATTAATTTTCCACATCGATTATGTCGTCAAGTTCATCAACTTATAGTGGTTCAAATTGTTCATCCGCTGATGATGATGATGATGATGAAGCATCATATGGATCTCTTGCAGGACCCCCAAGTAGATTTATGTACGTTAAACCCTTTACGTGCATCATTCACAATCTCCCGTATACAGAGGACGGGGATGGAAAGGCTATACGAGAGTAAAGCCTTGACTGGTTAATAAGTTTGATTCCGTTAGCCGGATTGAATTTGGTTCAAACTATCTACCCGGTTCATGATGCGCATGATGGCTTCGGGCGGTGCGCCCTCATCGAGTTTGGCAGGGGTGAGGAGCGGAAATGCTTTCATCAGGCTCGCAAACTGGAGCGGGCATTCTATAACAATGACTCTTCGAGACTCTGGTTTGATCACGATGATCAACGGGTAGGCCCATATTTATGGGTTGCGAATGAATCTGACCGTCTCCTACTACTTCTGATTCTGCATCGCCAAGGTCCCATTGCCGAGTAGGGGATAGTGCCGTTGGAATAGCAAAACGACAGTGTGGATTGGGCTGAAGGTGAAAGAGACATATATATGGAGATATTATCTCTGAATTCCAGAGGATGGAGTAACAAAAAACACACTCCCTCCATTCAACTCTACACTACACATGTGCTTTTTCACGTTTGTCAACGCTTGTTTTACTCGATTTTTTTCTTTAGCTTGATATTTTAATGTATTCCTAAAAACCTAAGTCATTATAATAAAAGTTTGAAATTTTTCTAGTGATATTGTCTCTGAATTCCAGAGGACGGGGTAACAAAAAACGTAACAAAAAACATAAATAATTAAACTTTAATTCAAACCACCATCATAATCCAAATACAACTTAAAATGCCAGATAATAATTAAAGACTTACTTATTAGAATCTAATGAAGTATTAGGATACTCATCATGAATTACGGTATAAAGCAAGTTGTAGATCGGCCCTTCATTATCACCGGGAAGCGCACGGTGGCAAGAATGTGATGCTTCCTGTAATGTTTTAGTAGATGATGATCAAGATGGGTCGCAACCCATAGATAAGGGCCTTGTTGTTTATCATCCGAATAGAAGTCCTCTTTCCCCGCATCTTCCCCCGCAAATCTAGCCCTTAATTTTCTTGCCTGACGAAAACTATCATGGTAGTTGGCTTCGTCAAACACGATAAAAGCGAAGCCTACAAAACCTTGCTTGTTTGTAGACACAGAGTGCACTTTTTTAACCGCGGTGAAACCGGAGTCATGAAGCATTTGCGCCAACCACCCAAAATTAGGGTTTAAACCCTTTCAATTCACACCATAATGAACCGGGAGATTATGGAGTTGTTAGGTTCAAATACCTATTATTAGACTCTTCTAATAGTGAACTAATTAACTTCTTAAATTGTGTTTTTTAGATCTAGTGCATGCATAACAAAATAAGAGATTAATAAGAAAAACAATGTCCCTTACATTGTTAGGTGGGTCGAAATATGGGCACAAATAAGGTCACCTTCCTTATTTGTTCTTGAGCTTAATATGTTGGATGATCCTCCAAAAATCCCAATGTAGAGATTCTCCTCTTGATTGCACCCAAGATTTAACCCTTATCACTACTAAATGATATTTGCTAGATATTTATTTAGTAGTCTACCTTAAAATTGATTACTAATACTCATATATTACCCTAATAATATTAGTAATCTCATTGAACAATTTGAATCAAAACTTCTCAAGTTTTTTTTTTTTTGAGGAAAACACCCCGAAGGGTATTAATATATTAAAGATAAATCATACGCCACCGCAGAGTCCGCAACAGGAGGTAACAAGTTCGACCACACAGTTTTACCAACTACCCTAGGAAAAATATGAGCTAAAGCATGAGCTACCGAGTTATTATTACGACTCGTATGCGACCAAATTACAGAATGAAAAGTAGTTGAAAGCGATAAAATGTCTTCGATAAGTAATAAAAACAAACTCCTCCCATTACGTTGTGCTTGCAGCGCGTCAATCACCTTAAGGCAGTCACTCTCCACCACTACATCTTGGTGACCACGAATCTGTGCCTCTTGCAGACCATCATATACTGCAGCCGCTTCAGGAAACCGAGGATCCCACTCCGAGCTTCGCACTACCGTCGTGCCCTATAACACCTCCCCTCTTGTATCCCGACAAACTACTCCCGTGCTAACTCCTTCCCATTCCTTGACCCCCGCATCTACATTAATCTTGACATAGCCATTCATCGCCGGCTTCCACCCGTTATTCTCACTCCCTCCATCCCCGCTTTTCTCCTACTTGGACAGCCATGTCCCCCCTCACCCCCGGTTTCCATCTCCAAAAGGATGTCCCTAGCACGACTTGCAATTCTATCCGGTTCTATCATGGCCCCGTCAAACGCTACCTTGTTCCTGTGCTCCCAAATCGCCCAACATCCAACCATGTACTTCTCCACCTCCCGCGCATCACCAGCCCGCCAAATCCCCTCCACCCAGTCTCGAACCTCCCCCACCCCATCCGTTATATCCTCCTCCTCGGCCCCATCCAGGTTGAGAGAACTCCACACCCACTTAGCCACACTGCAATCTCGGAACAAGTGTAAAGATGATTCGGAACTAGAGGTACAAAAATAACAAGAAGAAGACTCACCTCTTACTCGAGCTGTTACGTTATCCAAGGTTGCCAGAGCTCCGATACATAGCTGCCAGAAGAAAAGCTTGATGCGAGGCCACACCCGAGTCTTCCAAAGCCGATTCCACAACCATCTTTCTCTCTCCCAGCTCGACGGACCACCTATATCATTAACATCCCCTGCCAAACAAGCATATGCCATTTTTACATTATACTCCCCGTCTCTATCAAGACTCCAATACCAGTCATCCCTCGGCATGTTCGGGCTAGTGCGTATATTTAAAATACGGGTCGCTTAAAAAGGCAGGAACATGCTCTCCACCAGCTCCTTATCCCATCCCCTCCCGCGCGGCTTCAAAAGGTCAGCCACATTCATAGCTTCGTTCCCTGGTCCACACGGTGAAATAACCTTACCACTCTCATTACCTTCGACCCACGCATGCCCCCACGCCCTCGTATCTCGTCCATCTCTAATTCTCCGTCGCAAACCTCGCTCCAAAATCGTACGGGCACCAAGGATACTTCTCCAAGTGTAGCTCGGTCTATATCCCACATCCGCAATCATAAACTCTCCCATTCGGAAATAACGAGCCTTCATAACTCGAGCCCATAAGCATTCAGGTTCAGTCACAAGACGCCATGCCTGTTTACCTAAAAGTGCGTTATTGAAAAGCTCAAAATCTCGAAACCCAATTCCACCATCACACTTGGGCCGACATAAACGCTTCCATGAAACCCAAGATATACCTCTTTTGCCCTCCTCATGTCCCCACCAGAACCGAGCCACCATCGATTTGAGAACGTTACAAAAGTTCGCCGAGATTTTGAAGACACTCATCACATAGGTAGGAAGTGAATTGGCCACAGCCTTTACGAGAACCTCCCTACCAGCCCTTGACAGTAATTTCCCGCGCCAACCTTGTAACCTCTTACTCAGCTTATCCCGAAGAATGTCCGTGAGAACTTTTTTAGAGTGCCCCACAACCGTCGGTAAACCCAAGTATCTCTCCTGAACCTCCACCTCCCTCACCCCAAGTCTCGCAACTATTTGCTCCCTCACACCCCTCTGGACCCCCTTACTAAAAGAAACAGTAGTCTTGTCCAAACTTACTAATTGGCCTGAAGCAGCTTCATACCGTCGCAAAATGTCATTCACCACGCCCGCTTCCTCCTCATTCGCTTTCACGAAAAAATGCTATCATCCGCAAAACATAAATGAGAAATGGCCGGCGCACTGCTCGATATCCGTAGCCTAGTTAGAGTCCCTCGTTCCACAGCTCTCCGGACAAGGTTGGAGTGCGCTTCCGCACAGAGAATAAACAAATACGGTGATAAGGGATCTCCATGGCGTAGCCCTCGCTGAGGGCGAAAATTATCCGTCGAGACACCATTAATGAGAGCAGAGAAAGAAACAGACGATACACAGGCCATTACCCGCGAGACCCAACCCCTATCAAAATCCATCAACTCTAAAACCCGTCTGAGGAACACCCACTCCACCCTATCATAGGCTTTAGCCTTGTCTAATTTGATCGCCATACCGCCTTCCGCATTGCTTGAGCATTTCATATGATGAAACATTTTGAACGCAATAAGCACATTATCAGTTATCAAACGGCCCGGGGTAAAAGCACTCTGATTTTCAGACACAATCTCTCCAAGAAACCCTTTCAGCCTATTAGCAAGAACCTTAGAGACCAGCTTATACACCACATTACAAAGACTGATCGGTCGGAAATCTCTAATTTTATCCGGTGCCTTCTTCTTTGGTATCAACACAATATTAGTTTTATTAAAATCATTCGGGTCCAGCTCCCCGCGTAAGATACCCAAGACCGTCGCAATAACATCCGACCCAATAATGTGCCAGAAAGATTGAAAGAATAGAGCATTCATACCATTAGGTCTCGGCGCTTTGAGCGGATGCATCTGGTTCAAGGCCTTCACCACTTCCTCTTCTCGGTATTCGAGCCGCAGCCTCTCATTCATTCTATTCTGGACTCTTCCTTCCAAACCCATCAGCATAGCATCGAAATCTCATGGCTGTGTCGAAGTAAAGAGTTCCTAGAAATAGTTCGAAGCAACCCCCGCAATCGCCTCCTGCCCCGTCCTCTCAACACCGTTGTCATCAATCACCATACCTATGTAATTCTTTCCTTTTCGCTCTCCCGCTCGAGTAGGAAAAAATTTGGTATTACGGTCACCATCCTGTAGCCATAAAGCCCTAGAACGTTGTCTCCAATATTGTTCTTCTTGGCGTCGAAGGGTAGCAATTTCAGAGACAAGTTTCTTTCGCTTCCTAATATCCTCCTCGGTCCTACTCCCTTCTGATAACCGATCCAATTGTTTACATTTGCGCTCGACCATATACCCAATTTTACGGATGCTAGATTTCTTCCACGCCTGTAATTCTCTTGCACACTCATTAATAGCCGCACCCAACTCACCACGCCTCTTACCAACACCTCGCCTAATCACCTCCTCGCACCCCTCCTCGCCAATCCACATTTGCTCAAATTTAAAGCCACGTTTCACCTCCATCACCGTAACATGCCTCTCCAGGTGTAACTTAATCAGCGCGTGGTCAAACCATTCCCGAGTTAAATGGATGAGTTTAATATACGATAAAAGTTCCAACCACAAGTTTGTGCACATAGCTTTATCTATCATACTCTGTCTTTTTGCATCTCCTGCTTGCCCATTATCCCAAGTGAACTGGTACCCCTCCCACCCAATATCAGTCAGGCCACAATCATCTATAGCTGCTCGGAAGTTGTTCATTTGCCACTGTGGTCTACTCCCTCCTTTCATCTCAGTCGAAAAAAGGACCTCATTAAAGTCACCTATACATAGCCATGGTAAATCTGATTGCCCACTAAATCTGATACCACCGGCCATCCGTAGAAACCTGTAACTCACCACTCTCTACCTCCCTCCTTCACCAGCAGATCAATGTGATGAACCGATGCCGTCAAAAGAGAACAATCCAGCTCCTTCTTCCACATAAAAGCTAGACCACCAGCTCTCCCCATACAATCAACCTCTATACCAAAATACCCATCCAGCTTCTCTCTCACTCTCCGCATTTCACGACCACACAACTTGGTTTCACATAAGAAGAGCATGGCCGGGGATTCCTTACGCACCAAAGCACATAAATTATTTACAGTGTCGGGGTTGCCCAATCCCCGACAATTAAAGCTTAGGAGATTCATTGGGCCTAGCGGGGTTGAGCTCTCTCAACCTCCGCCTCAGATATTAAGACGTCCCCGTCTGTCATATGTTTTAGCTTCTTACTGTCCTCATCCCCAACATCATCTTCACGACCTCTTTTCCCACATTCACCGACCGCTCCTTTACGACTCCTCTCAATCACCTCCCTTGCTAGCCTTGTCCACGTCCGTGGCCCCTTTTCCACCCTCAACAAACCAGGAACCAAGCACGGTGTCACAACTTGCTCACCCATCTCATCCCCCGCTACCACACTCCTTCCCTCACAGCCCATCTCCCTTCGTACCTCTGCCCGAGCATTCATCAAACACCCCTCCTCCTCACTGCCCTCCTGCCACTTCTTCCCCCTACCGCCAGTGAAGTCCTCACCCTCCTTTTCCCCTTCTCCCACCACCAGCTCATTTCCTGCATCCCCCATGGCTTCCCCCGCTTGTGTATCAGTTCCCGTGCCCAAAGATGCCATAGATTTCTTAGCTTTCAAATGAATAGCAATAGCTTGCAATTTATCAATCATCTTAGCAATATCTATCTCAACAGCTCGAACTTTCTCCGTCTCAAAAACAGTGTTTAGGTCTCGTCGAGCACGTCCTAGACTCTCAACCGGAGTTTTGATCACCTTCAAAGGAGATGCCCTAAGCCAGTCCCCATAACACAATTCCCCTTCGTCGTATGGCCCATCGTCACAATCTTTTTCGCCATGCCCTATCTTGCCACACCCAGAGCAGTACAAAAGTAAGCGTTCATACTTTACCTCAAACTCAACAACGTCACCATCGTTTTTAGGGGAACCCTAACGTCATGCAAGACATGAATGCGAATAGCTCGATCAAGATCACTATTAGGCCCTACGTCCATCGCGATATAAGACCCCAAAGATGCCCCAATTTTACGAACATTTGTCTCACACGATCGTCCAGTGATAGGTAAATCATAGACTCTAGTCCAAATTGGGAAAAAGAACAAGGGGACATCAGTGAGTTTACCTTCGCAATTGGGTTCATTGAAGCACCACATAAATTTGTCAAAGTGCCACGGTTGGCTCTCCAAAACCCTAGCTTTGTCCCATTCAGACCCGAATCGAAAGACAAAGAGCTTCTCCTTCGTATCGATCCCATTCCCAATCATTGGTTTCGTGGTATTCCATAACCTAATCATCGAGTCGATGGCGGCCTTTGCGTTCACAGACTTGTTCGCCCATATTTTACCAACGAGAATCAGTTTATTCTTATCAAACCCGTCATCGACCCCCTCTTCCCATTCAAAAACCCTATCGTCACCCTCACCATCCTCTGCAATCGGCCTCTTCCCGTCCCGGATTAAGCCTCGCCTCAATCTTTCTACCTGGCCCTGCATAGAAAACAAAAACAAACAAAGACAACAAATCAAAACAATCTCGTGATCGAAATCGCGAGATTAGCCTCGAGCAAGAAGGATGGACGCTAAGAAGAGATAGACAAAACCCTAGGAGACTCTAGGAGGAGATTTTTTGTCTAATTTTAGTGTTATTTAAACTTCTCAAGTTTTTGGTGAAGAAGAAATGAATATGTGAGAGGTTTTTGCATGTGGTGAAAGTATGTACATTTTTTTATGAGAATAAGAGAGTGGAATAATAAGAACAAAAGATGTTCTCTCACCTATGTGAGTTCCGGCCTCATGCTCTTAATAAGAGCATATTTGTCTTCTCAAAATGTCTTTCACAATCATCTATAAGTGTAGGTAGTAGGGTAGGCATGTCATAAGATGTTGGAGAATCTTTCCAACAACAAAATGACAAAAACAAAAGCAACTCAACCATCCTACCATTTGGACGGTTCATATGAGTTATTTTGGTCCATTTTGTCTTATAATATTTGTCCCACAAAAGCTTATAAGTCTTATGTTTAATTATCTTACATAATTAAATATTAATTTGATCATACAACAATTATGTGACAAATTAATAAACATATATTCACTCAACTTATTGAGTAATATTTTATCATTATATTAACATATAATGGGTCCCATAATAGCTAGTTAGTTAAATTTACAACCTCTTGTAAATGTAAATAACTAATTACCTTTACCTCAAAACAATTAAAAAACCTCAACATAATTTAGTAAATTAACATATTAATTCACTAAATTGAATCTTATTTAATCACATTAAAATAAGATACATATTTCCTCCCATAAATATAAATTGTTCTTATTTAAGGAGTTAATTAACTTGTATCAACATACAATTAATTAAATTTACTGATAAGGGCATCATCCTTTAGGTGTGACCTTAAGGGATCAACTGACCACCACCGTCCTACGACAGTAACGTCAAACTCTAGCAAGCCAATCGTTACCGGTTAATGTTGATCAGTTGACTATTTAATTTATCATCCCTTTCGTATTCTTATTATGAGATTTAATTATGATATTAAATCATGTGATCGCACTATTTTTGAGGACACGTATTCCAATAGGAGAATGCAAGTAAAAGGTTGTGCGTAACGAGAATGTGATCGTAGCTCTGATACACCAGCCATATGTTTTAGAGAGAAATTTAGAAAGAAATTAAAGAGTAAATGTTTGATAATTTAGAATTTGACCTAATACATTATGAAGACATATTTATAGAATTATTTTGGTCAAATTGAATATTATTGGTCAAATTGAATATTTATTAAAGTTCTGATAAAGTTTTAAATGCAGTAGTCAAACTGAAAAATCTAATCAAATACTGACAACGGTTGAATTGAGAAACCGTTATTTCATAATAGAAAATAATAACGGTTACAAAAAATCCGTAGCTATAACATAACAACGGGTAACAAAAACTGTTGCTGGTGTTAATTTAGAAACGGTTTTCGAAATGCCGATATCTTAAACTGGTAACGGTTTTCTAACAACCGTTGATAAGAGTGATTCTATAACGAGTTTTTGGAAACCATTAAACGTTTTTGACAACGGTTTGTTAAGCAGCCGTTGTCAAATTATAATAACAACGGTTTTCGAGGGAAACCGTTACTCCTATTAACGCGGTCTAGGTTTCCGCCAATATTTGGAAAACGGTAATCTAAGTATCGTTATTAAATGCATTAAACCGTTGTGATACGCTCCTTATTGACTGCCAGATTTGGCGTAGTGCCTTCACTATCGGCCCTTCTCTTTTCCCCGGTTCTCTCCTTAGCCTCCCTTGTCATGTTAGCTAGCATCTCTGCATTTCCGGCCCTAGCTTAAACATCCTTCATATCCGTTAAGACGCCCGCCAGAAGTTTCTCGAGAACTTTTAAAGTTAATCTTTTTTCAAACTTAAGAGCCAAGAGTTGTTGGCTACGATTGAGGTCCTCCACACAGGTAATAAGTTCATTAAACTTGACATAGTACTTTTGTACGGTCATCCCCTCTGACATCACAAATCTATCAAAATCCGCTCGGAGCTTGCTCCAGACGTGTTCGGGAATGAACTCGTCCCTTATCTCGGCCTTGAAGTTCCTCCAAGGTATGGCGGCTCTCCTTCGCTCCTATAGTAATCCTTCATAGTTTCCCGCTTCTTGTACCACCATAGGCCCGCTTGGCCTCCTAGGTAGAAAGCGGCTTGCTCCACCAATTTTCGGGGCAATGCACTACCTCAAAGATATTTTCCAACTCCCTTGTCTAATTACTGAAGTGATTAGGCTCACCTACCCCATCATACTTTGTAGGCCGATGGCGTGCCATGGCGGTAATTATGGTTGAAGCATCGACCACCACCTCTCTCTCCTTACTTACATTCTTTAGGGCCTCCGTGAGAGCCTCATTTTGTGATATGATCCTTTCAACCACTTCATCGGATACGGGGTGGTCCGGATCCGAGTTAGCTTTTCTTGGCGGAATTCTAGCTTCAATAACCAAGGTAAACGTCAACATATATCTCATAATTAGAGACAAACACAATTGGCCCAAGATAGGGGACGACTCGGTCGAGTGTCGTCCACCACTCGGTCGAGTATACGACTATACTCGATCGAGTGTCCAAATTTTCAGGAAGCCCCCAATCCTGCCAGACAGTCCACTCGGTCGAGTGCTAGAGGACCCTCGTTTGAGTGGACCACACTCAGTTGAGTACGCCTTCTACTCGGCCGAGTATGAAACTCTCTAGGAATTTCTTAGATTCTGTCAAATCGACCACTCGCTCGAGTGGTAGGAGTCCTCAGTTGAGTGCCTATTGCTCGACCGAGTTCCATATCTCCACTTGACCAAGTGAACCTCCCAAGGGTTCCACATATACCCCGACTCCCATAGATCCACATGTAACCCTGTTTCACATATTTCTAAGCACACTCACGGAAAAGATATAGCATGAATACGGTATATAATAACACGCAAACCGATAACTAACATGTGAACAATACTTTCTTTTCATGGTAAACATACTTAACACATCAACATGTTCACATATATGCACCCAACATGGTTCACATAGACTTGCCTATCATCATTCATATAACCTCATCATGTATTACCAACATGAATGCATCCTTCATGCACAAAGATAAGTATATGCGGCAACTACATGGCACATCAAAGAATGTCCCATTTACCCCACCGCGTTGTGACCGACTCGAACTTAGAGGGCAATATTGCAACCATGGGACGTCTTCTAAGCTTACCACGAGCTCCTAACGACTCAAACCAGGTTCATTTTATTAACATACCTATGTTCATTTGTTTATTAGTTTAGGCTCCAAAATCGTCGCTATGATACTACTTTGTAACAACCCCGTTAATTAGGAGGCCTTCCTTTAGGTCATCCTAGTCAATGGGGGTGCTACACAACTTAGTTCCCAAGGTAGTACTAGTGCGAACAATCGAAATAAAAGCATTTAAGATAGATAAGTATATAGTTAGATGAAGCTATTACATATTCAGGGATTAAAATAACAATCTCAATTATAAAACCCAAATTAAATCAAATGGATTCTAATTATAATGTCAAACAGTTAAGATTAGAAAAGTGGCAACACGCTAAAGTGAGAAGCTCTCCAAGCCTCGAACCAACCCATATGCACATGCTACCTATCCAGCCACTGCTCCCCATAATATGATCGAAAATATCATATGGTTCACCACAGATATTTGAAAACATTTACGGTCAGTCTCAATAGTATGAGTGCGTAGTATATGACGAGTGTATGCGATATGAAATGTAAACATGTTATGCATAAATGAAATACGTTAACATAAATATCCTTCAATCACCACACCTCCAACAAACCCGGTGACGACATAGCAACAGCGCCACCAACAGTTAGACCGCAGTCCGTAACAAGACATTAGGGACATGCCCACAGTGCCAAGCCCGGGTGCTAACCGGACCCCTGCCAGACGTCGTGACACCACACGAGTCCCTCCATACTCAAGTCATGAATGCGTACGTCCCTCTTGGATTGGAAAGCTCCAAGAGGTGACCTAAGCATAAGACGATCTCCCGATCCGTTTTACGTCTCCCCAACAACCCAACACAACACACCAATTCTGAACCCCCGCAATAACGGTAAATAAAATACAATAATAAAATGCGTAATTTTTGGAAATTTTTGAAACTTTTAAAGTTTAAAGCGCGGGTTCATTAAAATCTGAAACATAAATAAAGAATGTGGAAATAAAGTTAAGTTTATACAAACGTGATAGTCAAAAGCGAGGGAAAATATATCCCTCGGATGACAAAATGATAAATGGTGAGTCTAAGAAATCCTAATAAACCGACTACTAGTCCAAGGTTTAGTTCTCGCTAGCCCACACGTCTTCCCCACGTAAGCATCTTCACAACCTGTCATTCATGTAAACATGAACGCCACAGTCAGTGGGGAGTAACTCAAGGTTCTCCCAGCCACAAAATGTCGAAACACAGATTAACAGGAACATATTAGAACATCATAAATATAACTATTTGATGCAAGCACTGAGACATGAGACTAACATTCAAAACATGCGTAGTCAATTATAGATAAGGCATATGATACATATATATGAGACAATCCAACCAAAACGTCATAAATGATAATACAACTATAAACACGATAGAATATCATATGTCATGGATAAACAAGAATAACATCATAATACATGTGAATGGAAACCTTAGCCATGAACTTTGAAAGCCAAATAACATACAATACACGAAATGGGACAACTAACATCAGGCATAAAGCAAAGCCTCCGGCTCAGAGGCTACCTTTAAAGCATGTCCGAGACACAAATCCTTAAGTACCTTGGCTCAGCGGTTACGTTTAAAACATGTCCAAGGTAAGACCTCTAAAGTATCTGGCTCAGCGGTTACCTTTAAAACATGACCAAATACTACAAACAAGTGCCCGTGACATGGCTGTCGCAACCGTATCAAAAATAAACCAACCGGCTCAACTAAAAATATAGTAGAGGTAAGTCGGGTATCGTACTCCACAGGGAGGCTATTATATCTACCTGCTATCTAAGTCTGTCTCGGTAATGGGTGTGGGGTGTATGGATTGTTTTCTAGTCATCTAAATGAGATTAAAAGAGAGAAGAAGAGTAATAAAGGCAATAAAGAGAAATAAGGTTGTGATCAAATAAGGAGAGAAATGCTAGGATGTCGGTTCACCATGGCAATTACTCAATTCAGTCATAAATAGCTCAGACGGTCTAATGTGAGAATGGTAAAGGAAAGGTCCTCTCGGTCCAGTTTCTGCCCTAAAATACAACTAACTTAGCTCTCGCCCTCATTAGTGTAGTCTTACTGTTCATAACAGCTTTATTCATTCCAATCTCTCGATCTAGGTCTGAATTTAACCAAATTAAGTGATTTAGAAGCGTGCACTTAACTAAACGATTTCAATTATATTGTTATAAAACAGTTCTCACAATCAACCATCTAATCTATTTACAGCATCATTAATTCACTACCATAGCTCCCGTAATCCTAACATAGAGAGATTTAGCTACTCGTGTTATTGATGAAACAAACAACAATAGATGAAATAGCAAGAGACATAATATATAAATTAAGAGGATGAAATTGCATAAAACTATAACAACAATTAATTAAAACAGTAATTAAGAATGCAAAAGATGAAATTGAATTAAGTATAAAGAGTAGAGATAGGTTACAAAGTTCGAGATCCGGAAAATGAACAAGAGCAACGAACGAAGGAAAAGAGGAAGAGAAAAGTGTCTGCTTAAGAGAGTAATTTCTGAGATTCAAGAGTGATTAAAAGTATATTTAAACCTAGTTACGTCTTCACCTTATATAGGGAATATATTATTAACACAAATAATATATTAATTAAGTCTATCACGAAATATAAATCCCGTGTAATATAGCAATCTACTCGATCGAAGCAATTTAATCCACTCGATCGAGCAACTCTTCAGCCAAATCCCTCGATCGAACAATTAGGGTCTGCGATCGAGGATCTTCAAATCAGCCTGTTCCGATCGAGCTCAGCAGGGACTCGATCGACCAACTTGGACATCCATACTCACTCGATCGAACAGAGAGACTAGGAAAATTCTTCGATCGAGTGCTCAGCTATTGAAACTGCTCATGTTCTTCATTGATTAGCTTCCGAGACTCCTTCACGCTTCCAGAGGCACAATACTTCTTCTCAAAACCTTCCATCTCCATAAATGCATGCTAAAAAGGACTGAAAGGGTACGATTACACTACTTTCGGGTCCGTTCCTGCAATTAAGGCAAACCAAACCAAAGTAGCCTATTCGGGGTATTTTGCAATGCAAAACCATGATAATGACATAAAATTGCGTGCATTAAGAGGCCAAATAGGACTATATAGAATGCACATATCAAATCTCCCCAAGCCGAACCTTTAGTCGTCCTCGAGTAAACTAAATGCAATATAATGGAACGGGAACGAAAACTCAGGGCTAGCTATAAGTTATCCACTTAAACAGATTTAGTGCAAACGAAACTGACACTTATAGCCACAACAGTCAAGCGCAAACGAGTTGTATGATGTTTATAATAAAGCTGAATTATCGACCTTGTAAGACCTTTAAAATTGGACTCTCACGGGTCACTCTTCTCTCATGAAGGAAAGGGTAAGTATATAAATGTAAGAGAAGAAGAGAAATAGTCACTCACCTAAACTACGACCCACATAGACATGCATGTAGCTAATATGATAGACAATTCTAACTACCAAACATACATTCCAACCATACAAGGTCCGTCAAAGCCGAGGGCTTACAAAAGATAAGGAAAAGTGAGGCGATGGGAAAAGAAAAGGCAAAACATTTATGGGATTGTGAGGCAATAGTCACGCTAGCTAACTAACAAAACCATACTAATCAGGATCCAATTCCCAGCCATCTCAAAATTAAACACAAGTACCCTTCAATTTGGCACACAACTCACTAACCAAACCAAAACTCCTCATAAGATACAAATAAAGCATAGGAGTGAAACCGTCTCATCAAACAACATCTTTTTTCTCTCTTTCTTTTTTCACGGTTTCTTTTCTCATTTTCCTGCTCACGTCTTTTTCTCTTCTTTCTTTTGACGTTTTTTTTCTTTCTTTTTTTTTTTTTCATTTTTTCTTTCAACCAACCTCCTTCCTTCTTCTATAAATTACCACTCCAACAATACAAAACAAACCAAACTCGCAGCAATAGACAAAATACCGCAAAACGTAAACTAAACTAGCTTGACGGACATGCTAAATTTGGTTTTAGTTAAGGGTCAAAAAGGCTAATTTGGCTAAATGTGGAGTTTATTGGGTAAAAATGAAAGAGAAAGGGAAATATAAGCACCTCCCTGCATGTGACACCAACCACTAACCCGAATGTATGACGACAAAAAGTAATTGAATTTCATACATGTGCAAAATGATGAAAAATGCTATGGAAGGAGTATACTACTCTCAATTCCTACATGAACTGGTCATAAATGACACCACTTATATGGCTCTAATAAATTTGAAATCTTTAAGTAGGTTTCCAAGTTTATCAGGTCAAGTCTATTTATTCAGCTAAATTTCAACATTAACTCGTAGATATGCAGAAGACAAATCTAAAAGATATACAGTTTATGCAAGGCTGAAGCAAAAAAGACAAATTATAGCGCAATTTCATCATTGAAATCTACCGTTCCGACTCGACCTACATGCAAAAACAAACGTGATAGTTTTGAAATTTTCGAAATTTTTTTGATTTTTATTTGTTTTTTCATTTTTTTTGAAATTAGAATACAATGCAAGCAGAAATGCAATAAACGTGAATGCAAAACAAATGCAAGTGCAGACTCAATGGATGAAATACCCTCCCCAAACCAAAACAGACAACGCCCCCGTTGTCCTCCAGCATACACCAATAGAATAAATGGGGGAACGGGAAAATTAAAACCAATAAATGAATGAAATAAATGAAATAAAAGGAGATGAAGTAGAAATAAAAGCCAAAAAATACTTACAAAATAGACGAACTTCCCCAAACCAGCCAGAAAACTGGGGAAGTGAGTAGACCAGCAGCTACTTGTCAGCCTCCTCCTCGTCAACCACCGTGTAGGTGGGGTCACTCTCCTCCTCTCCTCTCCTCCTGTGATGACCTGCATCAAGGTCGGCTCTGACCCTCTCCTCTCTCTCAGTTGTGTCCTCCTCGCTCTCCGGCTGTAGGTACCCCTCCGCCGGGTACTGGTAGACATAAGGGTGTGGCCAACCGTCAGGAATAGGACGCCCTCTCTGCATGTGGTACTCATATAGAGGGAACAAGGCAAGTGCCTGATCCCGCTCTATACGAGCCACTCTAGTGCACATCTCAAATAGCAAAGCGTCACGACGCCCTTGGTCCATGACCTCATGCACCTCAAAAGGTGGAGGCGCAACAAAATTATGCGGCAAAACCGGATGAGGGACAGTGGGTGTAGGCGTGGGAATCGTGATAGGCGTAGGCGTGGACGTGGGTGTCTGCCTAGCCTGTGTCTGAGTCTGTGTGGACCCCTCACCGGCCTCCCCAACAGCAGTGGGAGGCCTCTTCCGCTTCCTAGAAGTGGGAGGAGCAAGAGTAAGAAGGTGGAGGTGGAGGTGGAGGTAACCTACCCAAAACAGTAGTTAAAGGTACAAGACGGGGTAAGTCGGGTGAAGGTAAGGTCACGGACAAGGAACCACAAATCTTCCATGTCCGCTGATCCTTTGCTAACCAAAACATGGCCAACATGGCCTGAATATCTATGAATGAGTCCTTATCTACATGTGCCAGGCCGCGGGGAAAGTCAGTGAAAAGGCTACGAGCAATGTGGGTTGCTAACCCACCACAAGAAATCGGGTCTTTCACCTTCTGCCCGACAATGTTAAAATGCTGAGCCGTCAAGTAAGAAATGCTAAGAACAAAAGGGTCACCACAGTCGATGTTCAAAAAACCCACTAAAATCGACAGCTCAATGTTGTTAATGTTGTTAAGCTCATGGCGTCCAAAGATCGTCTCGCCAAGGAGACGTAGGTAGTAAGGGGCTGGGGGGAGGTGGACATGAGCGACACGTCGCTGGTCAAAGGGAGTCTGTGCAAGGGTCGGCCAAAGTAATGCTAGGAGCTTCCTAGGAGGCTCCCGAGGCCGTCACTAGTCAAACCCAACCTTCTCCCAAACTCAGCTAAGGTCCAGGTAAAGGTCGGGTTAAACAGTCGAAAAGAGTTGCACGTACTCTCTGGGTCAGTCGCGTAAGTAACGGGCGAAAAGGTGAAGGAACTAAAAAATTCTAAGCTCACTTGTTCATACGTTAGCTCCCTCATAGAGGTCAAACCCGTCATCCCAGTCCCGTTTAATAACTCAGCCACGGGTTCAAAAATCCCCAATTTTTCTAATGAAGGTCGGCACAAAAAACGTGTAAAAGTAACGTGACAGCCCATCAAACGCATGAAACGCGTACGATGAACCGGGTTAATGAAATATACCTGTGGATACAAAGGAAGAGGATCCACTGAAGTGTCGGCAGCGAACCTGGTGGCGGTACGTGCAGCAGCTCTAGAACCCGCTCCCCTCCCCCTCGTGAACCTGAAGCAGCGAAAGAAGCGAGAGTAGCAGCGGCGAGCCCTGGAGCACGGACAGAGGGTGGTCTCTATACAGGGGCAGTGGACGTGACTGTGATGGATGGTATCGACACAGCAGGGGTCGACACCGAGGTAGGGACAGCAGCAGTAGTAACAGTAGGGGCAGTAACAGGGGCGGTAACGGTAGTGGTGGTGACGGTGGTGGTAGCAGGGACCACCGTCTCAGCAGTAGACGGAAAAGTAGTAGAACTAGAGGCAGAAACAGTGCTACTATCCATCCTAATATCACAAGATAAGTTCTAATCAAAGGTATAAAAAATTTAATCGAAATTTCCACAAATTTACAAACCCGAAACCCTAATTTCGAATTTGAAGAACAAAAACACAATTAAACAATAAAGATTAAGGGAAAGAACTTACAAGTGATGATTACCCAACAAAGGAAGCAATTAAAACCAACCAAGAACGCGAAATGAACGAATTAAAACCCAATTTCCGCGAAACCTTAATCCCTCAATTAACTTCAAAAAAGGCGAAAATTTAAGGGGAAATTAAGGAGGATTGATTAAATTGATAACAAGGAATGAATTTGGGTAATTAGATTGGTAATTAGCGGGAGAAAATGCAAGGATTTGAGGTTGATTAAGGGGTTTATCGCAAAAGGAAGAAGAAGAATTAGGAAATAATGAAATAGAATAAGGGAAGAATGATACTCCCTCGTGTATTATCAATGGTTGTTACTCGATCGAGTGATTTGAAACCACTCGATCGAGAGCTTTCCTCGACATTCAGCTCGATCGAGACCTTTGAAGCTGCTCGATCGAATGCTCCTTCCTTTTCCTTGGATGTTACTCGATCGAGAACATTAAGTTGTTCGATCGAGTACTTTGGCTCTTCAATTCTGCTTGATCGAGTACAGGACAACTCGATCGAGGACCCCTCAAATTGGACAGTTCGATCGAGTACTGTTATTCACTCGATCAAAGGCTTTACCTGGGCAATCTGCTCGATCGAACACAAGAAGGGTTCGATCGAGGGTTGTTCCTTTGGCACGCATCCCAATGGTAGCTTATCTTCCCCAAACCTGCATAAAAACCCAGAAAATACTTCCCGAAAATACCAAATTCACATTACGCAGTCAATATTCGGTCTTACGCTATTTAAAACTAACTAATCTAAACTAATGTCTAAACGCAATTTAAAATGTCTAACAAAACATTAAATTACAAATTGTTTTTACAACGGGACAGGTCCCCGTTTCATCTTCCAAAACACGTCAATAGCCCAGAAGAGGGCTTCTTACTGGAGGAGGTCCCTTCAGCATCTCAGACCGTCCTCTTTGATCTTCATGAGCTCGAATTGGTTGAAGAAGAATAATTTGCGTCTACATACGCCTTCACTTTCTTCTTTTCTTTATCCTACTTTTTCTTTTCATGGCTCGTATCCTTGGCATCGTCTTTGACCGTGAGCTCAAATTTCATCGTACTTTTATCGACGGGATCTCCAATGTCCAATCTGCATGTACCTGCAATAATAGAAATGGCAGACTGGTCCTCCATTTTGCTCCCAATCTGGGGCGGAGGTGTTAGAATCGCAGCACATGACTCGACATTACCCATTGGAGATTCCGTGGGAGGGTCTATAGAAGGTAAGGCATTGCAGGGCTAGACCTGCATAGGAGCCCTACGAACATTGGACTGATTGAAAATCAGCTCCTCATCTCCTACCTGAAAGGTTAGAGTCTTTCCCCCTACATCTATCACTGCGCGAGCGGTAAATAAAAATGGTCTTCCTAATATGATTGGAGTGTAAGAGTCTTCGGGGATGTCCAAGACTACAAATCCAACGGGAATAAAGAATTTCCCGATCCATACAGGTATGTCCTCTAAGACACCTAGGGGCCGTAATAAAGTACGATCGGCCATCTACACAGTCATGTTAGTACAATGAAATTTGGTCAAACCAAGCTTCTTAGAGAGAGACAACGGTAAGACACTCACACTAGCCCCCAAATCGCATAAAACATTATCGATCAAATGGGTCCCAATATGGCAAGGTATCGAGAAACTACTCGGGTCAGACAATTTGGGCGGAGTCTTATTCTAAATTAGGGCAGTGCCCACTTCAGTCAAGGCCCCCATCTCGTGGTCATTTATATGCCTCCTACGTGTTAAAATTTCATTAATGAATTTCCTGTAGGAAGGGACCTGGGAAAGTAACTCGGCGAAGGGTACATTAACGTGAAGGCTTTTTAAAATTTCAGCGAACTTACCAAACTGTTGCTCAGCCTTCTTGTTCTGCAATCGCCCAGGGAATGGGACCGTGATGGGAATAGCTAGTCCTTCATTTCTTTTTGCCAAAGAATTCTCGTAATCAGCATCAAGTTTACTCGATCGAGCATCAATTCCCTTAGATTGAGTACCTTTCTCAATATTTTCACTCGATCAAGCATGTTTAGACACTCGATCGAGAACGCCCTTTTCAACAGTGCCCGATTGAACATCATCACCATTCGATCGAGTAACTTCCACAACATTTTCCCTCGATCGACCACCTGAGATCAGTCGATCGAGGACTTTCCTCGAATTTATCATATTTTCGTCAAAAGACGACTGTTCATGATTAGCAACTTCAATTTTCGGGCCTGATTTATCACGTTCAGTCGGCATTTTAGGTCCCTCAAAAGACAGACCGCTCCTCAAATTTATCAAATTTACCGTCTCGTGATGCTTCTTATCAGGTTGGGACGGTAGATGACCCGGTTGCCTTGAAGATTGATTAGTGGCCAGTTGAGCCACTTGTGATTCAAGTGATTTAATAGCGGCATCCTTTGCTTGATCACTCTTTTGCAACTGAATAGTCAATGGCGGTATCATCGACTTCAACTCGGATATGTCACTTATGCCACTAGAGGAAGCTCCTTGTTGCGGCGGCGAAAATGATGGAGGCTTTTGAAAGCCTGGTTGAGCTTTGTGAGGTGGTACATATGGTTGTTGCTGTGGGGGAGGTGTTCGATTTAGCACATTTTGACTTGTCCATCTCAAGTTAGGATGGACTGCACCTTGATTATTGTAATAGGAGCCTTCTTGCCTGTATTGTTGAAAGGCAAAAACCTGCTCCTTCTCAGCTAGACAATCCACAGTAGTGTGACCGTCATTACTACCACATCTCTCACATGAGACAGTTTCTTGTCTAGTCAACAAATGAACCATCTGTTGATCCCCCATAGCCTGCAACTCAAGTTTATCAAACCTGGCATTCATGGCTTCCAGCTGAGCCACAAGTGCACTATCAACAGAAGAAGTTCTTCTAATTCCCCCTCTATGATTCTCATATTCAGCACAGTGGGTAGCCATCTCCTCAATGATTCCCCAACCTTTGTCATCATCAATATTCTTTTGGAACCGACCATTAGATGCAGCATCCAAAATAGCACGGTGGTTGTCATACAACCCATTGTAGAATTGGTTGCACAAAAAAAACTGATCGAAACCGTGATGAGGGACAGACCGCACCAGTTTCTTGAACCGACCCCACGCCTCAAACAAGTTCTCATCTGGAGTTTGCTTGAAAATTGTAATATTTCCTCTCAATTGATTAGTTATCTGCGGAGGAAAATACCTTTTGTAGAAAGCCAGGGCCAGGGTCAGGGTCTCCCAGTTGTTAATCCCAGCTGCAGTCCTATCAAGATCAGTAAGCCACTCTCGGGCTCCATCGGTCAGAGAAAAAGGAAATAGAACCTCCTTAATCTTATCCTGCGTCACTCCCTTAGTAGCGGGAATGGTAGAACAGTAATCTGTGAAAACCTCCATGTGTTTTCGCGGGTCCACACCAGCTACTCCACGGTACATATTTCTCTTGACCAAATTGATATAAGATGGCTGAATGTCGAATGTGCTCCCATCTTTTGTTACAAGGTTAAAACCTTTAGGAATAGAAGCAGCTGTTGGCTTGGAATGGCTCGCAATATTGGGCATTTTCACAGATTCGGCTGCAGAAATAGAAGTATCTTCTTCAAAAGACTGGTCTTCTGCAAATAGAAAGTGTTCAAGATCAGGGTCAAAAGTACTCAAGGCTTCCTTTTGACGATTCTTTCTCAACAAGCTTTGTCTATAGCGAAAAGTCTGCACCGGTTCAGGATCAGCTGGTACTAATTCTGACCTGTTAGACCTGGGCATAAACAAAACTAGAGGAAATAAATAAAAACTGTTTCAAGGAATCAAAAATTCCCTGAGACGAAGACGGACGAAAATAAGAAAATAAATAGAGTAATTGCCTCCCCAGCAACGGCGCCAAATTTTGACACGGCTGTCACAACCCTATCAAAAATAAACCAACCGGCTCAACTAAAAATATAATAGAGGTAAGTCGGGTATCGTACTCCACAGGGAAGCTATTATATCTATCTGTTATCTAAGTCTGTCTCGGTAACAACTGGGGTGTTTGGATTGTTTTCTAATCAACTAAATGAGATTAAAAGCGAGAAGAAGAGCAATAAAGGCAATAAAGAGAAATAAGGTTGTGATCAAATAAGGAGAGAAATGCTAGGATGTCGGTTCACCATGACAATTAGTCAATTCAGTCATAAATAGATCAGATGGTCTAATGTGAGAAGGGTAAAGGAAAGGTCCTCTCGGTCCACTTTCTACCCTAAAATACAACTAACTTAGCTCTCGCCCTCATTAGTGTAGTCTTACTGTTCATAACAGGTCTATTCATTCCAATCTCTCGATCTAGGTCTGAATTTAACCAAATTAACTGATTTAGAAGAGTGCACTCAACTAAACAATTACAATTATATTTTTATAAAATAGTTCTCACAATCAACCATCTAATCTATTTACAACATCATTAAATCACTACCATGGCTCCCCTAATCCTAACATAGAGAGATTTAGCTACTCATATTATTGATGAAACAAACAACAATAGATGAAATAGCAAGAGACATAATATAGAGATTAAGAGGATGAAAATGCATAAAACTATAACAACAATTAATTAAAACAGTAATTAAGGAACTAGTAATTAAGAATGTAAAAGATGAAATTGAATTAAGTATGAAGAGTAGAGATAGGTTACAAAGTTCGAGATCAGGCAAATGAACAAGAGCAACGAACGAAGGAAAAGAGGAAGAGAAAAGTGTCTGCTTAAGAGAGTAATTTTTGAGATTCAAGAGTGATTAAAAGTATATTTAAACCTAATTACGTCTTCACCTTATATAGGGAAGATATTATTAACACAAATAATATATTAATTAAGTCTATCACGAAATATAAATCCCGTCTAATATAGCAATCTACTCGATCGAAGCAATTTAATCCACTCGATCGAGCAACTCTCCAGCCAAATCCCTCGATTGAACAATTAGGGTCTTCGATCGAGGATCTTCAAATCAGCCTGTTCCGATCGAGCTCAGCAGGGACTCGATCGACCAACTTGGACCACCATACTCACTCAATCGAACAGAGAGACTAGGAAAAGTCTTCGATCGAGTGCTCAGCTACTGAAACAGCTCGTGTTCTTCATTGATTAGCTTTCGAGACTCCTTCACGCTTCCCGAGGCACAATACTTCTGCTTAAAACCTTCCGTCTCCATAAATGCATGCTAAAAAGGACTGAAAAGGGTACGATTCAACTACTTTCGGGTCCGTTCCTGCAATTAAGGCAAACCAAACCAAAGTAGCCTATTCGGGGTATTTTGCAATACAAAACCATGATAATGACAAAAAAATGCGTGCATTAAGAGGCCAAATAGGACTATATAAAATGCACGTATCAGCCCAACTCAGAGTTACCTTTAAAACATGTCCGAGGTACAACATATAAAGTATCTGGCTTAACGGTTACCTTTAAAACATGTCCAAATACTACAAACAAGTGCCTGACTCAGAGGTTACCTTTAAAACATGTCCGAGGCACAACATATAAAGTATCTAGCTCAGCGGTTACCGTTAAAACATGTCCAAATACTACAAATAAGTGCCCGACTCAGAGGTTACCTTTAAAACATGTCCGAGGCACAACATTTAAAGTATCTGGGACGTGGTTACTAATGTCACATTCATACTTATGGCTTGCATCTCACCATAAGAACGGATGGGAACATCAATCCCGACGATTATATCGCAACTAGAGGGTTTATAGCTCACCTCTAGTATCTGATAGGACCAAGACTCTCACAACCGAACAATACAAGGCATTATCAAGAATACGACCCCTCACAAGTAACTATTTATAATAAATATTTCATACATGTATTATATTACTAAATATTCAACTTCATAATCTAACAAGCCAGTTAAATAAAATATAATAAGCGATAATGAATGATTTAAATTATGTGAAATCTAAGGAATAAAACGGAAACAAGCATAAGTGACTCATTCATGAGGCCAACAAACAACTATAAGAAGCCAAACAAGTTGAATCCAACAAGTCTAATGAATGGACTATAATTAACCCAACAAACAAAATGGAATGAATCCATCTGGTATAATTTAGTAAGCCCAAAAACAAAGGAGTAGTGAGCCGAACAAGGAAATGGTGGTGAGCCAAAATATTAAAATAAACAAGGTAAATTACCAAACAAGCAAACTACCCATCTAGCATATAAGTCGATTACCACCCGAGCTCACCACGAGCCGTGGCCGTGCTTCCAGCCCACGGCCAGCCACCACAACCACCCGGCCGTCCATGCCAGGCCCACGGGCAGCCCATTATCAGCCCGCACAACATGACCAATACTCCCCGAATCAACAAACTTGTAACCAAAAGACGCTCATATGAACAAGCTTAAGACGTATATATATATATATATATATATATATATATATATATATATATATATATATATATATATATATATATATATAATAATCAACCTTTACCACTCAACACCACCCACGGCTGCCCAAAACAACCGTGAAAGAGTCCCAAAAACTCGCAGCAAAAATGGGTCCAAGACAAGCGTTTTAAAGCGAGATTTTCGAATGTACATTTGACAACATTAACATGAGACAAACAAGCAATAAAACTTTTCACAAGACATATTTTGTCCGTCCAAAACAGAATCAAAGAACGTCCCCTGTCACGATTTAAAGGCAAGGTTCCAGCAGTCGTTCAACTCGGATTTACGACGCAAGTAAAAAGGCAGAGTTGGGACAGGAAAGCGTGACTGAAACATGATTAACCACTTGTGGACAAGGGAAATTTACATCCACGCGAGAATATGTGATTTAGACTCGCCACTAAATTTTTAAATGGAATTTAGAAACCAAGTAGAGTTTAGGTTCGTTTGAGTTTACGTGTTAGGAAGTTTGATTAAATTCTTTAATTAACACCCAACCCCGCCCGTTGCAATAACGGTCTCTACTAATAGAAAACAATGGCTATATTGGCTACGAGTTCATATGTGCAATCATTGTTTTAAAACCCTGGCATGTGATATCAATTCTATGTCGATTTAATGCAATCAAACTTCGTCGAGTTATTTAGCATGTGAAGTTCATTAACTATTCTAGTAAACAAACAAAAAGGAGATAGAGAAGAAGGTTTACTTATCTTTAGCATAAGATAGATTAGCGAACATTAGTTGCACAACAATTACAATAACAATTGCAAATCAAACAACAAACGAGTGCAAAAAGCAAACCAAGGAGGGCACGCATAACGAGGTTGGCCGAGACCTATTCGGTCAACTTGGGATCGTACAAGACCTATTCTAAGTCAAGTCGGGTTTCATTCATATGACATGTGATAAACAATCAAGTTAGATTAAGTTACTTCATAATTAATCTGATTAAAACAAACATGCAATCCTCACTTTAATTATTTCATAACTAAATTGGACATATGAGTAATCATGTGAAAATAAGACTTAATTCTTAGTCTTAGAAGGAAACATGACCTATGAAGGATTCAAACACATGAGAAAAACAAATCAACACAAACAATTCTATAAATGCGATTCCATGCAATTCTAATTAATCATATCCAATTAATTAAAGCAAAACATGTGAATTAATAAAAAAGATTTCATCTTTTATATGTTAACATGCCAAAAATATCAAATCTAAACAAATTCTAAGATAGTTCTAACAAAAGAACATAATTAAACAAGTTCTATGCTTAATTGAAATAAACATGCGATATGTGTAACAAGATTGTCAGAAATCATTCTAATTCCTAACAGAAAACAAATCCACATGTAATATAAGCCATCCATCGGCATTAACAACAACATATGATATCCCATCCACCTTCATACATAAATTATATCACAATAATATCAAACTCAACATGCAAACGAGTTAGTTAACGATATAAACAATATATGATAATAATTGAAGAAAACGAAATAAAGGAGGAAAAAGAGAAAGGGATTATTGCACACTCAACCTACATGTATCGCTGACAAAGTTTTTATGTCATAATCGATTGTAGATATTGTCTTGAGGGGCCGCCTTCGACGAGTTTGTTTGCAAAACCGAAATCTTCTTAGAAAATAAAGGTTCATTTTAGTTTTAGCTTTGTGAATTCGTTACTAATCCGATTTTAGATCTGAAAGATGTTTTAGAAACCTAAGAGAGTCTAGTTTTTAGATCTGGGATTTAGGTCTGGTCTTTTTAGGGTTTGAGGCACGAAATGTGAGGGTTTGTGTCTCGGTGTCTAGTGATTTGATGAGGGTTTAAATTTTGAATTGTATTCCTATTTCATCCTCGAATGAAGGATGAATGAAGGGTATTTATAGTGAAAGGCTTGGTTGGAGAGGGATTCAGGTGGGTTGGATGGTTCCAAAAAAAAAATAAAGAGTATTTTCCAATTTTTAAACTCCTTCCAGATTCAGATACATTCTCTTAACAAAAGAAAAGATATCGATTGAATTATGGAAAGTAAGGAAGTCTTACTCTCACACGTTTGGAATAAGCAATGCGAACGAGATTTACGAGCTTATTTTAATGAGTTATAACTTCCTAAAAGATAAATTTATCAGGTATGGAAAAGATACCCACAAATATTTTACCTTAATGAAAGATTGGATTGAAATTAGGAAAGCGAAATAAACTCTTTTTTGGCAGTTTGTGTTGTCCAAAATTTTGGAGGCTTTTTATGGTTATTTTCTGAGTTGGAAGCTCCTAAAATAATATTAATTAGTCTTATTAATATTATAGATAGGTTTCCTACTAGAATTGGAAGATTTGGATTGTATTTATGGAAGGAAGAATAACAACTTCTTAAAAGTTGTAATTCACGATTTTGGCAACGAATCAGGAGTAATATTTGACTGATATTTTTAGCTGGATAAGGCTTAGTGGATAGGCTTGAGTGTCTATTTTGGATAGGTGTTGGTTTGAGCTCGAGCTTCGAGGTCCAGGGTAGGTCGATCCGACCGTAAGTGAGCAAAGGTCGAGGCTCGGGCTTGATTTGGGTAGTTGTGTCGATGGGAGGTATTAGGTGGGCTAAAAGTGGTAGGTTGGGTTGCGAGCAAGGATACTTGAATACTAGACTCTCTGTAGATGAAAATGGGTTAGAAATCTTTCTGAAAATCAAAATGAGCCCAAAATCGAGCTCCAAATCGAGCTGCTTCGAGCTAGAGATCGTAACGAAACTCGAGTTTTTCTAATCGAGATTTAAAATGCAAATTAAAATGATTTTTCAAATCAAAATAAACTAAATGACGAAAAATAATATTTATTTTATTTTCAATAAAAATAAATATGGGTAAATAAATTCAAATTAAGGTAAAATAAAATGAATTCATTTGAAAAATGAAAACTAATTTAAATTTCATTTAAATTAATTAAATTCCTCATCGATAACACCCATTCTACATCGAAAATGAGCACGGAATAATGACTAAGTCGAACAGTTGTGTACATGTCGTCCTATCAACATCGGGTGTTGGTCGGGATTTCAATAGATGCCAATATTGACAGATACGGGTATCTACAGAGCCCCCACTTTGACTGAGGCTTGGACAAGGCACTAGTCAAAGTATACCCCTAGTCCAACGACCTGAGGATTCCGCGGGTCGTTTAAGGTCCATTAGACCACGTATATAAGCTCGTCAGCCGTAAGAAGAGATCATACATGAAACTCCGCGGGGATTCGTTTCTCCCGCCTCTGATTGGTTGTCTTCGACCTTGATATTTGAATAAATGGTGGGTTGAGCCTTATCCTCAGGCACCTACGTATCCGTTTGTGACGGAATCAAACCCACGATCGTAGTTCGGCATTGAATGGCACGCATTTCTTGCTAGTATGCCTGGGTGAACGGATTTATTTCCAAAAAGATAACCGTTGCTTATGTTGTTGACGGAGATTTCCGATTTTCTTGAAGTAGGTCTCTAAAGCCCATGGTTTAAAGCCCCCAGTTGAAATGTTTCCTGCTATATTAGGAAAGGCACATACAGTAATAACAATCATATAAAGCATGTAATTGGATCTTAGATTCTTGAAATTGAAAGGTTTGAAATATTTGAAATGTTTGAAATGTTTGAAATGAAACTCTGCTGGGGAGTTGTAAAATGAAACTTTGCTGGGGAGTTGTAAAATGAAACTCTGCTGGGGAGTTGTAATAAAATTGATTTGCACGAGCGGTCGACCCGGATTTGAAAGTTGGTAACCCACTGGGGATAAAAATATTTTTGGATCACCGATATTTGAAAAATGAGTTTAGGCCTTAGGCCTGTAATTTTGAAAACGTTGGGTCATTGACCCGATCTATCGTCGAACATGAGATTTTGACTTCGACACGACTCAATAAATTGAAATGGGCTTAGCCCGTGCCTATGACTCATAAAATGTGCAAACTTATACTTAAATATTGACTCACTGGGGTTGAAAAATGTAGATTGGACGATTCGACGCCCGAACATAAATTGAAAACTCGCAAAAACACGCGACTAGAGGAGGAAGAGGGGCGGCGGCCCGCCCGACCCGGCTTAGCCCGTGTCTGAGGCCCACACGGCCTCCATGGATGGTAACTCTTGGAGTTTCCATAAACGGATCCCCTTGTTTCCTATATAAAGGGGATCAAGGCTTTCATAATTGCATATCTTTTGCAACTTTTCTTCTCAATCTTTTTCACAAAAAATTCCTCAAATATGAGTTAACTAATTGGAATTATGAAGGGTTGGGCTAATGATTTTAGAAAACACGATACCCAAATACTTGTGGAGATGGGGATTCAACAAATCCTTGTCTTTAGATAAATTTCTCCTCAAATTGCCTTCTTAGATGAATGCTTGAAAAGATGGGATCCTACCCATCATGTCTTTACCTTTCCCGAAGGGGAAATTTGCCCTCTTCCTGAGGAATTTACCATTCTAGGAGGGTGGAACCCTTCTCAAGAGCCTGCTATCCCGGATGTCTTACCAAGATGGGAAACAAAATTTCGTGACTACCTCAACTTATCTCGTTTTGAGGTTGACAATATCATTGATGGAGGGCGAGTTAACCTACTTGCCTTAGCTTCCAAGTTTAAGGAGACTAATGATCCCGAAATAGTTACTGTTTACCGACGACGGGCATTTGGGCTTATCTTGCTTCACCTTTATTGTTTTGAAGGTAGCATGAATGACTTATCGGGCCATGGTCAAGCCCGTCTAATTTGGATTGTTGAGCAAATGGGAAATGGTTTAAACCCAGCTTGGGTTATTCTTGCTGAAACCATAAGAGGATTGGATGCTCGGAAACGCAATCCCGCCTTGCCATATGTTGGATTAACCCGAATTCTTCAGGTTTGATTTTTCTCTTTTTCTTTTTTTCTTTATTTTTTCGGCTTTTTTTGTTGCCATTTTTTTGTTGCTTTTTTTTTCTTTTTTTTTGCCATTGCCTCCTTTCTTTTCAGCGGGCTTTCCATTTTTTTGATGTCGGGTTTTTGGCAGGCCTGGCTCTTCGAGAGGCTTGGATTGATTGATAAACCAACTTCAAAGAAGTATCGAGTAAGTAGCTTTCCTTCTCGGACACCAAGATGTGGATTTGGTATGACCGCAAGCTATTGGCACGATGTGATAACTATTGGAGCTGGGTCCCATATTCGTTGGACTTTGCCTTGGCTATCTTTGGACTCATTTATGGGCCTCTCTGATATGAATAAGACTAGGTATACTACCTTACTGGGCTTAGATCATTCGACCTATATTTATCCGGACCAAGTACTTCGCCAATTCGGTCGTCGACAGACTGTCCCTAAGATTGATGCTTCTAGAGGCCCAATCTTTGATGTTAGCCATTCTAAGTGTCAAAGTTGGTTACGGGCTTGGCATTCACGGACCATTTGGCTTATGGTCAAACCCGCAGAGACAACATGGGTTTCTAATCCTCATTCAGCATGGACTACTGAGAAATGCTTCGAGATCCGCAAGAAATTGCAGAAAGATGATGTTCGAGCTTGAGAGTATCGCCAAAAGGAACTAGAGAACCGGGCCTATTTCAAGGACATTTTTCCGACTCTGGATGAGACCGAAGCTGAGACTGGTGAGGGTTCTAAGATTGACCCTAAGACCTCAAGTGTTTGGCAAAGATTAGGTTCATCGACCACAATTGGGCCGACATTAGCTGACAGACTCGGCCCTCGACTGAGTGTGAGAGACCGACTAGGCCCGCGGGAAGAAAATGTGAGTCCTCCGGCGAAACGGGCCAAAGTGAAGATGGGTTAGACATCGTCTCGTGGTGATGGGCCGCGCGGCCCGGGTTATAGCTAGGCTTAAGACTTAGTCTTGGCTATTTTACTATTATTATTTATATTATGTTTTGGGTTTTCCTTCTCGTTTATGTGATGAGCTTCGCTCGAAAATAAAAGTTGTAATGGGCTTCGCCCGGAATTATAAATAAATAAAAAACTATTACTTATTAAGAATCCCCAATTTCTGAATTCAAAAAATTTCATTTTTGTATTACAAAATTGATGTTTCGGTTATACTCTTTTCAAGAGTTGCCTACGTATCTGCTTGCGCAGAATCAAACCAAGTCCGTAGTTCCGGTTACAAAAGTATTTAATGAAGTTTCGGCAAATACCGACAACTTATGATTTATTCTAAATGCATTGCAATTTCAAATATTATTTCATAACATTTGAGAATGAGGTCCCTTTTCAAGGATAGTACTTCTTTAGTTGATCTAAGTTTGTTGGGTTTGCAAAATCGTTCTCATCCAGATCTGTCAATCGAACGGCTCCACCCGACAAAATTTTCTTGTCCAAATATGGGCCCGCCCAATTTGGTTTGAATTTACCTCTCGGGTCTACCGGCAACAATGCACGCACGGATTTCAAGACCAAATCTCCTTCTTTGATTCCTCGGGGTTTGACCTTTTTGTTAAAGGCCCTCTCTATCCTCTTCTGGTAGAGTTGTACATGATATAAGGCATTTAAATGGCGCTCATCGAGCATTACTAGAGAATCATATCGGGCTTGGACCCAATCCGCTTCTGGGACCTCACTTTCAAGTAGGATTCTTAGAGACGGTATTTCTAACTCGACTGGTTGAACGGCTTCCATCCCGTACACCAAATAATACGGGGTCGCCCCCGTTGTTGTCCTTATTGAAGTCCTATACCCCCATAATGAAAAGGGTATCTTCTCAAGCCATTCCCGATAATTATCGGTCATTTTCCTTAGAATAGTTGCAACAGTCATGTTGGCAGCTTCTACCGCACCATTTGTGTGTGGGCGATAAGGTGATGATTTATGATGTTTGATCTTATACTTCTGAAGTATAAGTTCGGTTTCAACTTGAAAATGAGTACCACGATCACTTATGAACTTGAAAATTGACAAATAATGTCATTTTGAATGAATTTTGCCACTTGTTTTGCATTGAGAACCTTATAGGATTTAGCTTCTACCCACTTCGTGAAGTAGTCAATGGCAACTAGAATGTAGCAATGCCCTTCTATTCCAGATGGCTTTACCTTTCCAATTATATCGATTCCCCAGGTTGAAAATGTCCAGGGAGATGTCATAGTGTACAACATCGAAGGAGGTACATGTTGGACATTCGCAAAAAATTGGCAATTATTACAGTGCCTAACATATTTCCGACAGTCCGCTTCCATCGTGGTCCAATAGTAACCCAATCTCATGATTTTTTGGGTTAACATGTGTGCGTTCAAGTGTGGCCCACATTCTCCGTCATGGACTTCTTCCATAACCTTCTCGGAAGTTGATTTATCGATACATTGTAAAAGAACTCCTTGGGCGGTCTTTTTGTATAAATCCACATCATCGGTCTTGATAAATTGGGCTGCCAACATTCGAAGGGCCCGCTTTCCTCGTGTGTCGAGGTCTGAAGGGTATTCTCCCGTCTCTTTGTATTTTAAGATGGTGGTATACCAAAGATCGGTTTCACTTTCCTCGGGATTGTCGATTGCATTCACATATGATGGTGCGGATCTCCTTTCCACACAAATGGGCATACTATCCATATGCTCGGGAATATTGATTAAGGCTGCCAATTTTGATAATGCATCGGCAAATTGATTTTCATCTCTCGGAAGATGAACATACTTGACATCATCAAAGAATCGTTCCAATTCCTCGATCCTCATTTGATAAGGAGCCAAACTTTCACTTTTGATTTTCCAGGTCCCGGTTACTTGATTGATTACCAAAGACGAGTCCCCGTGCACTAGAAGTCGTTTCACGCCCAGGTCTAGAGCGCTACGCAAACCGAGCAAACATGCTTCGTATTCGGCGGCATTGTTGGTGACATTGAAATCCAATTTGATTGAGACTGGCACATGTTCACCTGTTGGGGAAATGAGGAGAATTCCGACTCCATATCCCATGTAGTTGGATGCTCCATCGAAATATAGGTGCCACACGTCATCTTCGATATGGATCACATTCTCATCGGGAAATGACCAGGTGTCCATTGCCTCGGTTTCTTCAATTGGATTTTCGGCAAGGAAATCGGCCACTACCCTTCCTTTTATAGCTTTTAAGGTTACGTATTTGAGGTCGAATTCGGATAGCATAAGGGTCCATCTTGACATTCTACCATTTAGTACCGGTTTTTCAAACAAGTACTTGATCGGATCCATTTTTGAATAAATGCTAACACTGTAGCTATGCATGTAGTGCCTTAACTTCTTTGTGGCTCAAACCAAAGCTAAGCATGTCTTTTCAAGTGGAGTATATTTCACTTCATATTCTAAGAACTTTTTACTAATGTAGTAAATTGCTCTTTCTTCTTTGTCAACAGTTTGGGCTAGCATAGCCCCCATTGCAGTATCCGTAACTGTAAGGTACAATGATAAGGGCAACCCAAATACAGGTGGACTTAGAACTGGAGGTGATGATAACACTTCTTTGACTTTGTCAAAAGCAGCTTGGCATTGTTCATCCCAGATTTCATGTTCTCCAACCTTCAGTTTCTTAAAGATGGGCTCGCATATCATTGTCAGCTTCGCGATAAATCGGCTTATATATTGGACTCGGCCCAAGAAACCTCGGATTTGTTTCTCGGTCCCGGGAGGAGGCATTTCCACGATAGCCTTGATCTTTGACGGGTCCACTTTGATGCCACGTTTGCTAACGATGTGGCCCAATAGTTTACCCGAAGTGACTCCAAATGCACACTTCTGTGGATTTAATCTCATGTTGTATTTTCGCAATCTTTCGAAGAACTTTTGAAGCGCTTCGAGATGACCACTTCGTTCTTTGGATTTCACGATCATGTCATCGACATAAACTTCTACTTCTTTGTGTATCATGTCATGTAGCAATGTCATTGATGTCCTTTGATATGTTGCCCCGGCATTGATCAAACCGAAATGCATCACGGTATAATAATAGGTTCCCCATTACGTTGTGAACGCGGTTTTGTGCATATCTTCCTCGGCCATTTTTATTTGGTTATATCCGGCATACCCATCCATGAATGATAGAAGAGCGTGATTAGCGGTATTGTCGACCAAAATGTCGATAGCGTATAACCACTGCCTCTAGCTGATGAAGCGTATAACCAATACCTTCATCGGTACTATGTATAGCGTATAACCACTGCCTATATGTCTAATACCTGGCCAGACTCTCGGTGCAATGCTTGTACACCGAACGACACTTGGGGAACAGAGCGTATAACCACTGCCTCCCAATCCCGAACATAGATCAAATAAAACCCACATCAACGGGTGGCTTTGGTTCATTCCTATAGCAGATAACTGTAACTACCGTAATCTATTCAAACTAGCCAACAACAAATGTACAATATAATCGACTGTACTAACATGCGTGAACAACATCACGACTCAACTCACAGGATAGTCTAACTGACCATCCTACTTATCGTAAGAACAAGAGTAACCAAAGATATATGTAAACACAATGTCATTCAATAACTGAACACAACACAACATGTGAACAAGTATCAACCATTCAATATTATAGTACTCCAGCAATAACTTTAACATTAACCATTTAATATTATAGTACCCCAACTATAACTTCAACAGTATCCTTACCTCGTAACTCAACGTTATATTAGCTCAGCTATAACATTGACTTCATTAGCCCAATGTTACATTAGCATTAGCTATAACATCGACATGTGACTTAAGTTATAGTAGCCCAGCTATAACATCGAGCTATAATCTCAAAGTTATACGGCTCCACCTATAACTTTATCACAACCTCAGAGTTGTACCAACCCAGCTATAACATTGAGCCATTATCTCAAGGTTATACTAGTTCAGCCAGAACTCTAGGCCTTCTCATATACTACCACCAAGCCGCCACTAGGGTTTCCATTGGGAACCCTAGCCACACGCCCAAACACCCAAAACAGAGCATAGGCAAGATACGATATGTAATTAAGGCATTAAAACATGTACAACCAAGCGAAAATATAATTAACATGATAATAATCAATCAAACATGTACCAATCATACAAATCAATCATTAAATCACATTAATTACATCAATTGGCATAAAAACAATTAAAAGAAAAACACCTAGTTACCTTTTTAGCGAATTAAACCCTAGTGATCGTCTTCCATGATATAGATGTCCTCTCCAGGTGCAGTTTCCACGCCTTTATTAAAATCATCCATGTGCCAAGGATAACGAATCTAATAAATATACTAACTATATATATAAACTATAAAAACTACGCGAAAACATAAAACTTATGAAGAAGATAGATTGATCTAAGACGTAGGACCGATCTACGCACGAAGGACGATGAAGGAGGAGGAAGAAGGCGCGGCACGAAACCCTAGGGAGGGTGGAGGCACACAGCACAAGGGAAGAGAAGAGAGGAGAGAAACTAGGTTTAGGGTTTTGTGAGAAATAAGAGAAAAGAAGCTATGGTTTATGTTAGCTCTCATATATATAGAAGATGTCATGGGTTTATACAAGTCTGGGCCCAAAACCACCCATCTTTTTCCAAATCACACGTGAAAACCCAAGAGGTAGCGGGTCTTTATAGAAATTCGAGCCCAACGAGCGGAATACGCAAAAGACGGATATTTTCTCGAAAATATAAAATATGAAAAGGGGGAAATATAAAGAATTATTATATTACGGAAATTAGGGGTGTTACACCTATACTTCAAATTAAAAATCTCGTCCTTACGCGATTTGGTCCTTTCCTCCAAGGTTTGAGCTCTTGACCACTTGACATAAGCGAGAGTCACCCATGTCGTGGCAACGGGGTTTCGTACCTCCCAAATCGGCCGAGTGGCCCACCACCTTTCGAAGACCTCGACAAGCTCGGAGTTCCGGAAAACACTCTCTTGGACGAGGGTATCTTGAGTGGGCAGCTTTTGTTGACGCCCCATTTGCCTCATAAGCCTTTCAGGATAGATGAAGGAAGCAACCTTCAAACCCACCACCATCAAAGAACGAGAACTAGCAACCGAAGCGGGCAACCCCGTGAAGGACCTCAAGTGCCACCATGGCACCACCCAACAGATATGAGGACCACCCTCCTCCACCAATCTCGAGGTCCAATAGGCCTCGGTGGATGCAAAACTATCCGAGTACAATTTCTTCCTCATAGTAAGGTGACGAAGTAATAAGAAGAAGAATTGGCCGGAGGCTCTACATACCTTAGCCTCTCCAATTGCCACACTTGGAGGATCTTTAGAGATCCGAACGAAGGGGCTTCTCCACTAAAGCTTTTCTTGTCCAAAGCTTGGACGATCTCACCAAGCACCAACCATGACGGATCCCTACCATGCTCCATTTGTTCAACCACATGCACAAGGGTCATACTACCATAACATTTGGACCCCTCCTTCTTCAAGGCATCAACAAAGAGGTATACGTGCACTAGGCAAAAGGCAAGAGCCCTTCTCCTAGCCACCTCCGAGACATTGACATCCAACCGGTTTGAGAAAATGTTGATAAGAGTCAACATATCCACACCATAGGGAGCAAGGAGAAAGTTGACTTGATTTGTTGACAAGCCCAACATTGAACGAAACTTCTCTTTGTAACACAATCGAGGCGGAGGAAGCACCGGAGTACAACCCGGCCATCCGCCAATGGCACCTACTTCCTGGGCAAGAGGACAAATTTCACCTTTCGCGAAAACGAAAACATGATGATTCGAATCCCAAAATCGAGAGCATGCTTCAAGAAATGAGGATTGCACCTTGATTTGACGGAGCACCAACAATTGACCTACTCCCATTACGACAAGTTGATACTTCACGGGAGGTGACAAATCCCGACACCAATGTCGCAACCTATTTTCGAAAGCATCCATGAATAATTTTGTGCAAGAAGAGGAAAGGTTTTTGTGGAGATGTTTTTCGTGTTTCGGATGATGAAACAATGAAGCACAAATGTCCCTATTTATACAAAATAATCAGCGCTTTTTTTCCGAAAAAAGGGGGAAGGTGAATTCCATCTTCCGTGGCCTCGCGCCTCTTTGGACTGTTCCTCAGGATCCGCACCTTGAATTGTCTCTTTCAAATTGTGTTTCTTCCTGATACCTCAAACCTCCCGCCATAGGACTCGCGCCTCTTCGGGCTTGTCCACTAAGTTTTTGTGTTTTCTCACACTCACATTTACTTGTTTTCGCGTTTCACGAAATCCGACACGGTTTCCATGACGAAGCTTTAAACATACAGATTCTTTTTTTCTTTTTTAAGGGGGAAGGGCTAGTCGCCCCAATCCGCGACGGATTGTTTCCATGTCAGTCGAAAATTCCGAAATTTTTTCGCTTTTTCACATTTTCAACAAATTCGAGAATTGATAACACGACGTCAATTTTCTTCAAAAATTCGAGCTCTTACAAATCCAAGTCTTGAGCTCACAAAAATCAAATCAAATACACTTGCAAAAATCTATTTTAAAATTCATCCGGGACGGTTTGAGTTTTAGTTTTTCGAGTCACAAATCAATTCCAGCAAAATTCGATGCAATTTAATTCAGACACGAGTTAATTGCTCAAATTTCAAATCAATTCCTTTTGAAGAAATCAAAACGTGACGACCTGTCGTGGAATTTTTCAAAATGTCAATTTCGTTTTTAACTTCGAGTCATCACAGTTATTTTGAATTTTTTTTCAAATGCTTTCGCCTGTTTACGTTTGTGCATACGTGCTACCTGTTGTCTGTTTTCTACACTAACAATACAGGAACATATGTGAAGCAAAAGGGGAACTGACAGCCGACAGTGCTTCTCTGAAACACAACACAAATAAGCCAAAAACACAAATAAGCCACAATCCAAAAACATATATATACAAACCGCCTCGCGCAAAATGTAAATGTGTACAAACAAAAGTCCAAAACACGGACAAACAACTACAACTACTCAACACCTCCCGGCGGACCAGTCTCGATCTCACGGGGAGTCGCAGGCAAAGCTGACACCACCTCCTGCACGGGCCCCCTCTCCGGAGAACTCTCCAGCGTCTCGTACTCCATCGTGACGCGAAGCTCTTCCGCCGCAACCAACTGAGCCCTGAGAGAGGCAATCTCCGCTTCTCGGCTCCGTAACCCATCCTCGCGACGCCTCCGCTCCTGGTCCCGACTGATGATCCCAAGCTCCTGTGCCTTGATCATCGACCTTGCTGCGTCCAACTCAGCACGAACCCGAGCAAGCTCCGCCGGATCCGCAGTACCCTGCAAAGCACAATACAGGTCGTTAAGATCTAAACGTGAAAGGCAACACAAAAACACACAAAAACAACGTACAAAAAAGTACCTGCACAAGCCGAGACTCCCTCGCAGCCAGGTCACCAGCAAGCGCCCTCCACCGGTTAGCTATCCGCCACAACGCCTGATGACTAGCAGTCGACACCTACAACCAAAAAAGGTCCTTCAATATGACAAAAATGCAAGGCAAACACAAACAGGGATGAGTATTCAGATAAGAAACTCACCCTCAAAATAGTCAACCTCCACTCCATGTCAGCGTCGGTCACCTCAACGGCCGCAGACTCTGGCAGGTGCAACTGTAGCTCCTCACCACCCGGCCCCTGAAAAATGGTCTGTGTCGGGAAAACTGAGGGCTAAGTCCACATCAGCGCGTCGACCCCAATACAATATGAATCCACATCGAAGATAACAAGACCTTATATTAAAAGACAATAGAAACAAAGAACAGAGGAAAATATACCTCAATCGGGTACCAAGCGAGCCTTGACAACCGGAAAGTGTCGTAGTCGGCCTCCCGCAACAACAGCTTCTCACCTCCACGACCGTGAAGGTGCTCCTCCACCTCGTCGGGTGTCGACTCCTGGAACAACACCCTAGGTGGATCGACCGGTACCACAAAGGTCTCGCTAAAGCATTGACAAGCTAACACTCGCCCAGGTACCAAACCGGCTCGATCACCGTCTCAAGGTACAAACGCTGAGAGCTGCGAGGTCGCGGACGCTCCCTGACGGCGGCCGGCACACATGTGTAGTGCTCCCAAGGCCACCCGACAAAATGCACTCAAGTTAAAGCTAATAACCAAACTGGGGGCTTTCTAGGCTACCTAGTCATCCTATCTCTATCCGTTTCTACAAAAAAAAAAAAAAAAAAAGAGGTAAGAAGCAACAACTTACATCACCAACTCGGAGGACGTTCACTCGACGCCTGCAGTCCTCGTAAGTCGACTTGGTCGACTTCTTCCGAGCCACCGTGTAATACTACGGTTTTATGAGTCTCTGAGTACTTATCAAATGGGCCTTACTCTGTCGACTAAGGGCGTTTTGGTTTTTAGAAAAGTATTCTGCCTGTAGGGTACTCGATCGAGCATCCTGGGTACTCGATCGAGTAAGTGGCACTCGATCGAGTACGTCAGCTACTCGATCGAGTAGCTCGGTTTACGGGTGATGTTTTGTCGGGTTTTGTTAATAACACGGATTAGTATTTAAATCATTCCGTCATCTTTATAATACGCTTTTACAAACCTAATCACATTGAAAAGAGATTCAAGTTACGTTCTTCGCATTCATCCGTGTTATTGACAAATCCCGGAGCTTGAGAGGTCGGATTTCATCATTCTTTACATCTTTGTGATCCTTGTGTCGAGGATAAGATCTACGTACCGATTTTATATTATTTAATCAAGTTTGTTTAAACCCTAATCTGGGGAATTGGGGATTTGTGTTAGTTTTGTATAGTTAGTGATTATGTGATGATGTGTTAGGAGGAGGATTCGTAGAGGAGACTTTTTGATACAGCTGTTGAGATCGTCTACGTGTGTTGCATTCCAGGTAGGGTTTTCCTACTCAGTATTAGTCACATAATGTGTTGGTTGTTGGTTGTGATTGTTGTATAGTATCGTATTCGTTTTGTGACGGCTGTTGGAATTGGTTACTGTTGATAGCTGTAATTGATTGTATCTGTCTGTGGTATTCGGAGTGCGTCCCTGGCTGAGTGGGGTCACTTGCGGGAGTGGCTTCACGCCCATTATTCGCCTTCTGTGGAACCCACCACAGAAGGGATGTGCACATTAATGGATTTGGGTTATTCGCTCTATGGTATGAGCGGGGCTTAGGTGGAAACGGCTGCGGTCCCCCACTGGCGGAGTGGAGTTACCTGTTGCGACTAGTACTCTGGCAGGACTACACACTTTAGTGTGTAGTGTAACACCCCCATACTCCAAGTGCCTTACCAGGACCACTCAGGTATAAAGCTGTTACCATCTCGGTTCTCCGAGGCAATGATAATCATAAGACAATAACGAAACAACATTTAAATAGTATAACTTTAGTGAAATAATACAATCCAAAACCAAATGTTCAAAATACGGGTTACATGTTCTCCAAAACAACTGTCTAATCAACTAAATAAAAATGTCTGACAACTACTAAAGCTACAGCGGGTGACTCTATCATCTGAAGGTGACACATCCCAGCTAGTCCATGTATCTCGACTCATACCTGCTCAACAACTGCTCACCATCCCCGAATGGATCACCACAGTTTTTAAAACAATAAACGGGGTCAGTACTAATCACACAATTTAAGAAACTCAACAATACAACAAACAACACAACTCAATCGTCACAGATGTACTCTGAACTCCATCACCAACTCCACAATATTGACTACACACTAAAGTGTGTAGCCCTGCCAGAGTACCCATCGCAACAGGTTACTCCTCGCCGCCAGTGGGGGACCGCAGCCGTTCCCACCTAAGCCCCGCTCATCTCCGTCGAGCGATAAACCCAAATCCATTAATCTGCACATCCCTTCTATGGCGGGTTCCACAGAAGGCGAATAATGGGCGTGAAGCCACTCCCGCAAGTGACTCCACTCAGCCAGGGACGCACCTCGAAGAACACAGACAGATACAATCAATCACAACTACTAAATAGCAATCAGAACCAACAAACGTCACAATACTCGTATGATAACAATCAACAATCACAAATCACCACCAACACATTATGGGACTAATACTGAGTAGGGAAACCCTACCTGGAAAGCAAACACGGATCAGGACGATCTCAACAAATTTGTTATCAAAAGGCCTCCTCTACGAATCCTCCTCCTAACATAAGATCACATATATCACTAACCACACAAAACTAACACAAATCCCCAATTCCCAAAATTAGGGTTTAACGAAACTTAATTAAATATAAAAAATTATGTACGTAGATCTTACCCTCGACGCAAGGATCACAAAGATGTAAAGAAAGGTGAATTCCGACCTTCCAAGCTCCGGGATTTGTCAATAATGCGATGAATGCGAAGTACGTAGGTTGAAATCTCTTTTTCAAAGTAATTAGGTTTGTAAATCATATTATGAAAGTGACGGAAGTGTTTATATATTAATTCGCATTATTAACAAAACCCGACAAAACATTACTCGCAAACCGGGCTACTCGATCGAGTAACTGACGTACTCGATCGAGTGCCGCCTACTCGATCGAGTACCAAGGCTACTCGATCGAGTACCCTACAGGTCAAAAACTATTTTAAATCGCAAAACACCCTTACTCGACAGAGTAAGGCCCACTCGATAGAGTACCCTGAGACTCATAAAACCGTAGTATTACATGTAGTAATTGATGAGGAGTGATTATGGAGTTTGGGTTATGTGATGGTTGAGATGTGTTGGTTTCTGTCTTATGGTAATTATATATATGGTTATGTGATTAGTACTGACCCCGTTTAATGTTTTGAAAAACTGTGGTGATCCATTAAAGGATGGTGAGCAGTTGTTGAGCAGGTATGAGTCGAGACATATGGGCTAGCTGGGATGTGTCACCATGAGATGATAGAGTCTTCCACTATAGCTTGAGTAGTTTGTCATACATTTTATATAGTTGATTAGACAGTTGGTTTAAGAATATGTAACCGTATTTTTATCAGTTAGTTTTGGATTGTATTCACTAAACTTTATACTATTTAAATATTGTTTCTTTATTGTCTTTTGATTATCATTGCCTCGGGAAACCGAAATGGTGACATCTTTATACCTGAGTGGTCCTAGTAAGGCACTTGGAGTATGGGGGTGTCACAAAGTGGTATCAGAGAGATGATCCTGAAACCTGTAACTAATGAATTTAATGAATATAGGGAGTCAATTAAAATGAACCCGGGGTAAAAGTTGTAGCAGGTAATGTAAAGGCTTGGGAGACGTCCTAAAGTCGCGAACTCGCCCTGCAATTTTGAACCGGTCACAAGGGGGGTATGTGTCAAGGTCTTATGTGTTGTTTGTTGGTTCAAATGTGTGCATAACGGTGTGTGTTGTGAACTGTTAGATGTTGGAAGTGGAGAATTGAAAGTATGGTTAAAAGAGAAGAGATATGTTTTATATGTGAATGAATGAAAGGCATATTGGTTGTTTATAACGTGGCATTTTGATAACATGAGTAGAATTATTCGTTGATTACGTATAGAATTGCTAGAAAACATGAGTATTTGTGATAGTATTGAAAGTGTGGTAATGTATGTACGATGGGGAAGTGAGATAACATGCGGGTAGAAATCACGAGTCTACAAGACTCGATCGAGTGGGGGCCACTCGATCGAGTAGGTGAGGTGCTCGATCGAGTGGGTCTGACTCGATCGAGTGGTTAGTTTGACGTTTTTATGGTCAGAACCGTGTTTTTGGGTACTCGATCGAGTAGGGGGCACTCGATCGAGTGGCTTGTCAGCTCGGTCGAGTATGTTAGAGATCAGAAGGTCTGTTTGGGATCTGGAGTCGGGGCACTCGATCGAGTATGTTGGGCACTCGATCGAGTAGCCTCAACTCGATCGAGTAGGTTTTGGCACTCGATCGAGTGGGTTCTGGGCAGGTTGCTTTCGTGTTTTGGGTTATAGTATGTATGTTTATATCTACCTTTTCTTATATAGTTTCAAGATGCCACCAAAGAAAACCGCTTTGTATGCGAGAGCTGAGAGCATGAACGTCGACAATATAGTTAAGATGTTGGAGCATCAATATGCTCTTACGGAGGCCCTAAAGAGAGTGGGGAAAGATAAGGAGGTTAATCACTCTAAGATCAGTCTCTATATAGCGAGGTTTAACCCGAAAGAGTATAAGGGAACCGGGGAGCCAATTCTTCTTGACAATTGGCATCGTGAGATGGAGAATATTCTGGATCTGGTACATTGTCCGGATGAGATGAGGGTAGAACAAGCTGCGTTCTACTTGAGGGAGGCAGCAGGAGAGTAGTGGTATAAGGTGAAAGTGAGTGCTAGAGATATGTATGAGAAGCAGGGGCTGCCTGTTATTCCTTGAGAAGAGTTTAGGAAAGCTATGAAGAGGGAGTTCGTGCCGGAGCATGTGAGGAGTAAGCTGAGGGAGGAGTTTGATGGGTTCAAGATGACCTCTGAGATGTCTGTGGCTGAGTACTACAAGCAGTTTAATGAGAAGTCTAGATATGCTGAGGATATGGGATTGAGTGAGGAGAACCTAGCTCTGAGGTTCGAGAAGGAGTTGACCCCCAAGATAATGGATAAGTTACCCGTGAGAGTCCTTACTGATGTTAAGGAAGCTTATGAGAGGGCTGGGAGAGCTGAGAGGTTGGTAGAGATGGCCCGGGAGAGAGGTGCTGAGAAAAGAAAGGCTGAGAGCGAGGGTGGTGGCCAATCTAGCTACAAGAATGGCAACCACACTCAGGCTAGAGTATATTCTTCTGGTTCAGGGTTTAGTGATGGGGCTTCAATCGGGCGTGGCCGTGGTAGTAGTGGTGGTAGTTGGGGTGTGACCTGCTTTAACTGTGGCGGTGTAAGCCACAAGAGACATGAGTGCACCAGTGCGGCGAACGGGGGTTACCAGAGGCCGGGACAGGGGAGTTTTTCTCAGGGGCCGGCACAGAGTTTTGCGAGCAATAGACCGGCTGGGTCATGGAACAACCGGGGAGGTCAGAGCAACAACGGGGGAGGTAACCGCAATAGCGGTAATTCTTATCAGAGGCCAGCTACGAACACCAACAACAACCAGGGGTCGGGTGCTAAGCCGACTACCTCTACCAGTACTGTTCAAGGAGGTGGGCAGAAGACCAGTGGAAAGCTGTTTATGATGGAGAAATAAGCAGCTGTGGACAACGCACATGTTATCACTGGTACCTTTCTTATTAATGGTGTTTACACCTTTGTTTTGTTTGATTCAGGGGCGTCGCAATCGTTTGTATCTTCGAGTCATGCTAAACAGTTGGGTTTGAGAGAGTATAAGTCTGTAAGTGAGAAAGTTTTTATACCTTCGGGAGAGTCTGTAACATGTGGGAGGTTGTTTAGGGATGTATCTATGATAGTTGGGCAAGTTGATCTACCTGTAGACTTGCTAGAGTTTCCTTTAAACGGTTTTGAGATGATAGTCGGGATGGATTGGCTAGGAAAGTACAAAGCAAAGATAGACTGTCATCAAAATAAAGTGTCTTTGAGAGGTCCTAAGGGCATTAGTGTGTCTTATCGTGGGTTTGTTGTCAAACCCAAAGTTAAGTTGATTGCACCTGTGACTTTGAAGTCCTATATGAGAAAGGGGTGCCCGTTGATCTTGTGTCATGTGAGAGATGACCGAATAGAGAGTCCGACAGTTGATCAGATACCAGTGGTGGGGGAGTTTTCATATGTCTTTCCATAGGAGATTCCGGGGTTGCCGCCGAAGAGGGAGATAGATTTCACGGTTGAGCTGAAATCGGGGACGGGGCCAATCTCTAAGGCACCGTACCGGATGGGTCATAAGGAGTTGGAGGAGCTCAGGAAGCAGTTGGATGATCTGATAGAGAAGGGATACATTAGACCTAGTGTATCACCGTGGGGAGCACCAGTTCTTTTTGAAAAAAAGAAAGATGGGAGTTTGAGGTTGTGCATAGATTACAGGGAGCTGAACCGAGTGACGGTGAAGAACAAGTATCCTTTGCCAAAGATAGATGACCTGTTTAATCAGTTGAATGGTGCATCGGTCTTTTCCAATATTGATTTGAGGTTGGGGTACCATCAGGTGAAGATTAGAGAGGTGGACATACCAAAGACAGCTTTCACGTCGAGGTATGGCCATTATGAGTATGTGGTGATGCCTTTTGGGTTATCTAATGCACCGGCTATGTTTATGGATTTGATGAATAGAGTTTTCAGTCAGTTTCTGGACAAGTTTGTGGTGGTTTTTATCGATGACATCTTAGTCTATTCCAAGACTAAGGAGGAACATGAGGAACATCTGAGGAATGTGTTGCAGACCTTGAGGGAGCATGAGTTGTATGCCAAGTTATCCAAGTGTGAGTTCTGGTTAGAGAAAGTTGCTTTTCTGGGGCATGTGATCTCTAAGGATGGGGTAGCTGTGGATCCGGCAAAGATTGAGGCAGTTACCAAGTGGGACGCACCGAAGAATGTAGCTGAGATCCGGAGTTTCTTGGGTTTAGCTGGATACTACAGACGGTTCGTGAAGGATTTCTCCAAGATTGCTAGACCTATGACAGCTTTAATGAGGAAAGAGAACAGGTTTCGTTGGGATGAGAGTTGTGAGACGGCGTTCCAAACATTAAAGGAGCGTTTGACCACAGCTCCAATATTAGCATTGCCTGAAGGAAGTGAGAACTTTGAGGTTTATACAGATGCCTCAAAGAATGGGTTGGGATGTATGTTGATGTAGAACGGTAAAGTCATTGCCTAAGCTTCTGGACAATTGAAGCCTTATGAGGAGAATTATCCTACACACGATCTAGAGTTGGGTGCAGTGGTGTTTGCTCTCAAGATTTGGACACATTACCTTTATGGGGCGACCTTTAAGGTATTTTCAGATCACAAGAGTCTCAAATACATCTTCACTCAAAAGGAGTTGAACATAAGACAGAGGAGGTGGATAGAGTTGATTGGCGATTATTACATGGACATTATCTACCATGAAGGGAAAGCCAATGTAGTTGCAGATGCTTTGAGCAGGAAGAGTGTACATTCCTTGTGCACAACTATATCTTTGATGAGGTTGAGAGATGAGGTTAGGAGGCTTGGGATACATATGATGCAGAGAGGGGATGCCATGGGAGATTTAACAGTGCAGCCTGATCTATATGATGATATTCGAGGTAAACAGGTATTGGATCCTAAGATGGTAGAGTGGAGAGCTGGAGTAGATAAAGGGACAGTGTCTAGATTCTCTATTCATACAGACGGTAGTTTGAGGTTTGATGGGAGGTGGTGCGTCCCTAATGATGAGGAGCTGAAAAAGACAATCATGACAGAGGCACATTGTACACCATATTCGGTACATCCAGGTGGTGACAAGCTGTACAAGGACCTAAAGAAGACGTTCTGGTGGCCTGGGATGAAGAGAGAAACAGCTGAGTTTGTGGCCCGTTGTTTGACATGTTAGAGAGTTAAAGGGGAACAGCGACGACCACAAGGTAAGATTCAGTCTCTTGAGGTACCTGAGTGGAAGTGGGAATCCATCTCTAAGTATTTTATCGTGGGTTTGCCAAAGAGTCAACAGGGTAACAACATGATATGGGTTGTAGTGGATCGACTGACCAAGTCAGCTCATTTTGTGCCAATGAAAGACACATGGACTAAGGCACAATTAGCTATGGCTTATCGGAAGAATGTGGTAAGGTTACATGGGGTGCCTAAAGACATAGTATCTGACAGAGATGCAAGGTTTATCTCAAGGTTTTGGAAAAAGTTGCAGGAATCTTTGGGAACGACTTTGAAGATGAGTACAGCATTTCATCCTGCAACAGACGGTTAGACTGAGAGAACAATCAAGACTCTTAAGGATATGTTACGAGCTTCTGTGATGGATTTTGGTGGTAGCTGGGAACAGAGGTTGGATTTGATTGAGTTTTCTTACAATAACAGCTATCACACTAGTATTGGCATGGCGCCATTTGAGGCCTTATATGGGAGGAGATAAAGGAGTCCGATTTGTTGGGACGACAATGCAGAGGCAGTTGTTTTAAGACCAGAGATGGTACATGAGATGGTTGAGCAGATAAAGATGATCAGGGAAAGGATGAGAGCAGCTCAGGATAGGCAAAAGAGTTATGCAGATCTACATCGCCGGGATATCGAGTTTCAGGTTGGGGACAAGGTTCTTCTGAAAGTGTCTCCTATGCGTGGGGTTATGAGATTTGGGAAGAAAGGCAAGCTGAGTCAGAAGTTCATATGGCCATATGAGATCCTAGACCGGGTTGGAGAGGTTGCTTATCGTTTGGCTTTACCATCTTCTTTGGATAGGTTACATAACGTGTTTCATGTATCTCAACTGCGCAAGTATGTGAGTGATCCGTCACATGTGTTAGAGGCAGAGAGCATAGAGCTAGATGAGTCCTTGTCTTATCTTGAGGTGCCTAAGCATATCCTTAACCGGAAGGTTAGGAAGACTAGGAGTGGTGAGACAGTTTTGCTTAAGATCCTTTCGTCTAATCATGAGGTAGAGGAAGCTACATGGGAGGCAGAGGAGGCCATGAGAGAGCGTTACCCTTTCCTTTTTTATCAGGTATGTATGGTTACGGGGACGTAACCTTGTTTCTTTTAGGGGGGTAGGAGATGATCGCAAAGAGTTTTTACACCCTTTTTGTGTTGTGTCGGTATGTTTTGGTAGTGGTTTGAGTCGGGTTGAGTTTGGTTGGTAGCATGTTTTTATGTTGAGTTTTGTTTTGGTTGTTGTGTCGGGAGTGTGGTGGTATGTTTTGTTTTGTTGTGGTTTGAACTTCGGGGACGAAGTTCTTTTTAAGGCGGGAAGACTGTAATACTACGGTTTTATGAGTCTCTGGGTACTCTATCGAGTGGGCCTTACTCTGTCGAGTAAGGGCATTTTGGTTTTTAGAAAAGTATTCTGCCTGTAGGTTACTCGATCGAGCATCCTGGGTACTCGATCAAGTAAGTGGCACTCGATCGAGTACGTCAGCTACTCGATCGAGTAACTCGGTTTACGGGTGATGTTTTATCGGGTTTTGTTAATAACACGGATTAGTATTTAAATCGTTCCGTCATCTTCATAATACGCTTTTACAAACCTAATCACATTGAAAAGAGATTCAAGTTACGTTCTTCGCATTCATCTGTGTTATTGACAAATCCCGGAGCTTGAGAGGTCGGATTTCATCATTCTTTACATCTTTGTGATCCTTGCGTCGAGGGTAAGATCTACGTACCGATTTTATATTATTTAATCAAGTTTGTTTAAACCCTAATCTGGGGAATTGGGGATTTGTGTTAGTTTTGTATAGTTAGTGATTATGTGATGATGTGTTAGGAGGAGGATTCGTAGAGGAGGCTTTTTGATATAGCTGTTGAGATCGTCTACGTGTGTTGCATTCCAGGTAGGGTTTCTCTACTTAGTATTAGTCACATAATGTGTTGGTTGTTGGTTGTGATTGTTGTATAATATCGTATTCGTTTTGTGACGGTTCTTGGAATTGTTTACTGTTGATAGCTGTAATTGATTGTATCTGTCTGTGGTATTCGGGGTGCGTCCCTGGCTGAGTGGGGTCACTTGCGGGAGTGGCTTCACGCCCATTATTCGCCTTCTGTGGAACCCGCCACAGAAGGGATGTGCACATTAATGGATTTGGGTTATTCGCTCTATGCTATGAGCGGGGCTTAGTTGGGAACGGCTGCGGTCCCCCACTAGCGGAGTGGAGTTACCTGTTGCGACGGGTACTCTGGCAGGACTACACACTTTAGTGAGTGTGTAGTCAGTGATGAGGAGTGATTATGGATTTTGGGTTATGTGATGGTTGAGATGTGTTGGTTTCTGTCTTATGGTAATTATATATATGGTTGTGTGATTAGTACTGACCCCGTTTAATGTTTTGAAAAACTGTGGTGATCCATTCGGGGATGGTGAGTAGTTGTTGAGCAGGTATGAGTCGAGACATATGGGCTAGCTGGGATGTGTCACCACGAGATGATAGAGTCTTCCGCTGTAGCTTAAGTAGTTTGTCATACATTTTATTTAGTTGATTAGACAGTTGGTTTAAGAATATGTAACCGTATTTTTATCAGTTACTTTTGGATTGTATTCACTAAACTTTATACTATTTAAATGTTGTTTCTTTATTGTCTTTTGATTATCATTGCCTCGGAAAACCGAGATGGTGACATCTTTATACCTGAGTGGTCCTGGTAAGGCACTTGGAGTATGGGGGTGTCACCCACCGTCCAAGCCCTCACGGCAGGGAAAGCCGAAGGAACGCCACCAGTCGTCCCCGGACACAGAGGGACGAAGTAAGCGTACAGCCAAGCCTGTAACTAAACACATCAACCACAAATTAGCTAATCTTTCGAAATATTTCGCCAAAATCAAACCACAAATCAAAATCAAAATCAAAATCAAACTCAACAAAAACTACAAAAATGCTCGTACCTCCAAGATGAGGCTGGGACCAACCAAAGTGGGAGAAATACCATCCCCCATCACCTCCGGATGCATCGCAGCGTGCAAGTACCGGGCAAAACTTGCCAAAGCCAGCGTAACCCAGTCAAACTGACCCAAAGTGTCCAAGTCAGCAAGAAGGGGAAGTACCTTGGTCGACAAGTGCTCACCCTTGTTACCAAAGTACGTGGTACCCAAGAAGTACCACAACCACAACCACACCTCTTCCGTGTCAGCCTCAACCTCAGCCTCCGTACTCGCCAACGGCGCCGGAACGTAGCCCACCACTCTCCCTCTGAAGTGATCCCTCACATACGAGTTCGCGATCAGGTAAGGAATGATGTGAGAGGGTGCCGGCAAAACATTGCCGATCAAACCCGTAACCGCAGGGGAAGACACTGTGTACGGCGTCTCCGGAAACTCAACAGGCGTCTCGCCACAGGGGAGGCCCGATATCATGGCGAAGTCCTCTAAGGTCACATCGACCTCCCCAAACGCCATGTGGAACGACGACGTCGTGCCCCAGTAACGGTCCAACATGGCGCGGATAAGACACAGGTTCGACCTAATCGAAGCCCTGTGAATATCATGCCAAGCAGCCACCAACGGCCCCATAGCCGACCTCTCTATCAATGCCCTCGTACCGGCCCGGAGAACGTCGTAGAAACCCAAACAAGTCGAGAAGCCGGAGAAAGTCCTCATGGTAGCAATCTCATGAAATTGGGAAACAAACAACGTCAGAATACCTATTCAGGTCTGAAACGACAAAAACAGCAAGAGCTCAGCAGAGCAGCAAACTTACCAGGCCCTCGTGGGCACGGTAGGAGAGGTGGGTGTCTAGCCGCAGCAACAGTTGGCTACCATCAAAACCTTCAGCCCAAACAGGCGCCGCCCGCAGGTTCAACCCCCGTGGAGCTGAAACCCGCCTAGCCTCCCAACCTGCGACGTGAGCGTCATCCACAACCGTCTCCATTCTCCGTCTCTTCCCCCCGCGAGACTCCACGTGATGGGGAGGAGGCCTCTCAACGACCCTAACAACGTTCTGAAGCTCTCGTCTAGTGGGTCGAGGACCCCTCCTCCTAACGGTACTAACCCTCCTCCCGGAGGTACCAGCCTCAGACCTTGTCTGAGCCCTCCCAACACCAGCAGCCTCAACAACAGGCTCCTCCCGAGCCCTTGTAGCTCCCTCAGCCCCAACAACGGGCTCCTCACGAACCTCAACCGCTCCCTCATCCCTAACAACCTCCTCGGTGGGTTCCTCCTCCTCGGAAGCGTCCTCTACTACCACCTCAGGTGCACTAGCCAGAGTACTAACCGGCCCGGTCCCAAACAAGACCTCCAAGGTCTCAGCAACGGACCTAGTGGGCCCAGAACACTCCCCTACAATCGAGACAAAACAAAAACGTCAGCCGAAATTTCGGCATTACGACGGCATAGAATGGATAAATCTTAAAAAAAAAAACCTGCAAAACAGAACAAGGGCCAACCCGCCCAAACCCAACCAACGAAAAAAAAACAAACAAAACACTTCACAAAAAACGCACAAGAACGACTCGCCCTTCTTTTCAAGCAAAAGACGAGTCAAAATAACAACAAAATATTCAAAAAATCACCCATCTCAAGGCCCACACATGGTCTGCAAAACAAACAACAAAAATTCTCGACGCAATTGGGTATTTCTTATAGCTCAAAAAGGCCATTTCGCCCCAATTCGGCCACAAACAGGTCAAAAATTTCAAAATACGACCACCACAAAACGACGTGATTTAACTACGTCCCGAAATGACCTAAACTACCGTTAAGATCCATTTCAAAACAAACTGGCTCAATTTGAGCTCAAACAGACGCTTATCTCATCAGACATAAGACCATCGCAAAAGTCAAAAACACAAAAAATTTGCCCACGACACCCAACGAAGGTTCAATATGGAAAACACGGTCTTCCCCGACTACAATACAACCTAGTGGGGCACACATCATAAGCAAACAAACCTGACATTGTGAAATAAGACGGTTTTACCGTCTCATTCACGTTTTTTGAGCATAGGGAGCGGGAACGGGGACCAAAATGCAAACTAAAAGCACCCCTATACTCCTAAACATGTTTCTAACCTAATGCAATCATCAATTTCACTCGAAAATGGGTTAATCAAAAACGCCCAATTCAATTTTCGAAAATCTAGGGTTTCGCCCTAGTTCAATCAACAAAAAGACAAACAAATTCAAATGGATTCAAGAGGAATTACATACCTTGAGATGACATGATGATACGGGCACGAAAACAAGCAAGAAGCGAGGTCGAAAATGGCACCTTTTCTCGGGTTTTTGTGTTTATGACGAAGAAGATGATGAGAATGGGGAACTTCCCATTCTCGCGTCATTTTACAGGAAAAAGGGAAGCACCCTTCCTTAACAGCTATGCTCGCGCCTCAATGAGGCGCTCCCTGACTCACTCAGCGAAGTTTTGGGCTTTGGTCCAATTTCTCACACAAATTTCAAATTTTCAACGACGCAATAAAAACCGTCATTTTACAAAAAATAGTGAAATTCAAAGTCGCTATTTTCTCAAATTTTCAACGATGGCAATAAAAATCGTCATTTTCAAAAAATAATAGCGAAATTCAAAGTCCGCTATTTTCAAAAAATTTCAACGACGGCACTAAAAACCGTCGTTTCTCAAATACAAAAGCAAAATAGCGAAATTCAAATCCGCTATTTTCACAAAATTTCAACGACGGCAATAAAAACTGTCACTTTTCAAAAATAATGGCGAAATTCAAAATTCGCTATTTTCAAAAAAATTCAGCGACGGCATTAAAAACCGTCAAGCCATCAAAAAAGGGTGGTGAAATTCGCTACCCTTCACGAATCTTGAATCATGGGAAGGTGAAATTAAAATTGTCCTCCCCAAGCACCCACCAAACGGCAGAGTACACATCTGTCCTTTTCCTACAAAACAAACGGCAATAAGAACCGCTATCTCTCTTAGAGACTCAAAATCACCACCGACCACGGGGTCTAGGCTCACAAACCTATCCCTTTCCGGCACCACAAACATTCAACACAAACGCGAAATTCCCTAACAGGATATCGGAGGCTTCCTCACGGAGCCCGCTAATTCAGATAACTTCTCGAAATGGACCCATCTGACGCGGCTATTTCCCACTGTCAATTAATCGACATACGACATGGCTGGCGAGCCTCAAAACGCATCACATTCAGCGCGGCTGGCGAGCCCCTTTCATATACGCACCGCGGTTGGCGAGCCCCTTTCATATACGCACCGCGGCTGGCGAGCCCCTTTCATATACGCACCGCGGCTGGCGAGCCCCTTTCATATACGCACCGCGGCTGGCGAGCCCCTTTCATATACGCACCGCGGCTGGTGAGCCCCTTCATATACACACCGCCGCTGGCGAGCCCCTTCATATCCGCAACAGGGCTGGCGAGCCTCTGCCCGCAAATAAGAAACGACTCAAGGACATATCCCCAAGATGCCTCAGGTATGACTCCTTCTTATAGCTGGCGAGCCTTTATACGTAGTCTAACGGAATTTAAACGACCCGCACGGACAATCGACAGACTCTAACCTGTTCCCAACGACAGGTCCTTAACTCGTACCCTTAAGTCGCCTTGGCGTCGCCCTTCCCGACGGCAGGTCCTTGGCCCGAATCCTTTCGAGCCGCCTCGACGTCGCTTAGGTCTCAAGGTTGTAATCTTCGATTGACCTGGGTGCTATACTTTGACTTTCGCCCTGTCCAAGCGTTAGTCAAAGTGGGGCCTCTGTAGATACCCGGTATCTATCGAGTCTCCAACAAACACCCGATGATTATCGGACTACAACATGCTTAGGAATCGCAGCGTTTGATCGAAAGTTTTGTACAACTATACGTCGGAAAACTTAAAACGATTTCGAAAATAAAACATTCCAAAACTTTTCAAAAGTACCTGGAGTGTTTAATGCATGACAACGGGGTCGCAACGACACTAATTAGAGTCAAAACCGACATCGGACCAAAAACCGACTCCAACATTCAAATCCCGACTCCAACAACGAGTCAAACCGAGTCAAACATAAAAAACAAACTTTTCAAAGAATTCCATGTTAAGGTTTCCCGGAATCCTTAATGGTCAAGTACAAATCAAGTTCATCCAAAATATAGGATAGAACAAATCATGATTGCACTTGCGTGATAGTGACAAGACACCTCGAAGACCTGCGAAATGGCTCGCGCCTCTTCGAGCAGCCCATGCGGCCACGTCACTCAAAACACACACAACCACCCATTTTGCTATAAATACCCCTCAAATGCCACTATTTGGGAGTTACGCGAGTGTCCGCCCCCTCATCTCTCCCTTAAAATTCTAGACTCGATTTCTCAAGTCATAAACTGACACGTGTTTCCGACCTACCGATCGAAAACACAAGCCTTACACATTTTTTGGTACCGTCATCGTGCATTAAATCACTTGACCGACCATCTCGACCAACTCCACCATCACTAAACTTAAAACACTCTTTTACATTGCTAAAACGGTTTTCAAACCGAGTTTTCCGACCAAAAAAGTTGATACACTTTCGTCGATTTCTCATCTCAAGCCTAATATGTAAGTATGAGGGTGTAAAAATCCTCTTCCGTCATGTTTTTCATTTGTTTCATGACTATAACATGCTAAAACATGCATAACATGGTCCAAATATGGGATAAATGAGCCAAAACCGGATTTTGGTTGAGGGAGGGGCTGCTTGTATAGCAACCAGGCTCGCGCCTAAATCCAAACGTGTTTGGTCTCTTCTTCCCCTTTCGTTTTCATTTCATATTTGTAATCGGTTTTTACCATTTCAAATATTTCAAATCTCTTTTTTATAACAAACTTTTGACCATGAAATATTTTTCACCCTTGGTTCCTAATACCATGACGGTTTAATCCGTGTTTCGGTGATAATATTTGGTTAATTACATTTTAAAAGGTATTTTAAAGCCTTTTATTTCATTTCTTTACATTTTCAAAACAAATGTATTAGTCATAAATACACAAATATCCTTGGTTCTACATACCATGTCAGATTTTAACCCGAGTACGATGATAAATATTGACTAATTACAATCAAATGAACTTAAAACAATTAGTTCATAATCATTTTCAAAACTATTCATGTCAAGCTTGCAAAACCGAACCCGACGTCGAATATTGTCAAAACAATGATGATTATTCAAGTCTCGTTCTTCACATCAATACAAAAGCGGTCTAAAACGACCTTTTCAAATCAAGACGGGTTCAAACACCCTCTTTTCAATACATTTTACGAACTTTTTCATTGGTCAGAAGACGTCCTTCAATCGTCTGTTGACCCGCGCCTAAACAGGCCACTTCTTTTTCCATTTTCAAACCAGGGCAGACTTGCTTGCATCGCCTGATGGCTCGGGCCTATATAGGCTGCCTGATGCAGGGTCTGTTTCCTTCCAGCATTTGTCTAGGACAATCCCGACTTCGGTTAACCCGAATACAGGACGAATCTGCCCATTTTACATCATATTTGCAAAACGCCTTACTAAGACAAATGGATCACGTTATGCACCATAAACCTAACTTGGTAAATGGATGTTTAATTTCCGTCTTGCATGCAAATCAACATTAAATCCAACTGGACATCAAATACTTGATACTTGGATTAAACAACCGACATAGAAAGCTCACATGTTAGGTTCAAACTCGTGGATACGCATTCATGCATTTACCCGTTTTATCAACTTTTACATTTAACCAACCAAGAACGATCAGTAGAGGCTGCTACCGCGGGCAGGATTGGGTGTCCGATTAAAGGGCTTCCCAATACTTACCTTCACCTCTTACTCAGAAATTTTGGATAGTGGACGATCTTATCCAGGGCGTACGAGAGTCATTTTAGAGATAGGATGCTAAAGAGGGACGATTCCTTATCTTTAGTACCTATGTCAAACATTGCTTTTTGCCTTGGTTGACCTAGGTATAAAGTGGATTCGAACGGGTTCCAAGCATCCCACAAATGCTTGGTGGCGACTCCGAACATCTCTTGCATCGTTTCGAGACCTTTGCCGAGACGAAGCCGACCGATCTAAAACGATCCGGTCGAAAGCATTTTACGCCACCGAGCGTGGCTTTCAAAAAGACCGTTGTCGCATCCCGCAGATCGGCCGGGGCGTCGCAGGTAGGTCATATCCACAAAAATATGGCCATCATACAACACTGAAAAGTAGTTGGGGCATTTCATAAACCAAAAGGCATTCTTTTATAAGCAAATACACCATATGGACATGTGAAAGTAGTCTTTTCCTGATCGTCAGGATGAATGGGTATCTGAAAGAAACCGGAGTAGCCATCTAGGTAACAGAAATAACTATGTCATGCTAATCTTTCTAACATTTGATCAATATAGGGAAGTGGGAAGTGGTCTTTCTTAGTAGTTGTGTTCAGCTTCTTATAATCAATACACATTCTCCATCATGTAACAAGTTCAGTAGCAATTAATTCATTTTTATCATTCTTTACTACTGTAGTATCTCCCTTCTTAGGTACAACCTGGACAAGACTGACCCACTTAGAATCAGAAATAGAATAAATAATGCAAGCATCAAGTAATTTCTGTACCTCTTTCCTTACCACCTCCAGCATTGGAGGATTTAACCGTCTCTGACCTTGTGCACTAGGCTCGTGACCTTCTTCTAAGTGAATACGGTGCATACAAAAACTAGGACTAATACCTTGTAAATCATCAATGCTATACCCAATGGCATTTTTATGAGTTTTCAAAACGGTCAACAAAGCAGAGAGTTGGCCTTCAGTTAGGCTAACATTGACAATTACTGGGTTCATTTCACAGTCATCCAAAAATTCATATTTAAGATGAGAGGAAAGGGGTGTAAGTTCAGGTTTCTTTACCTCGGTAGCTTTAGATAGGCTACCTAAGTTGTATACCTTTTTCTTTGGGCATTCCTCTCCAGTTAGCAACTTCTCAATCTCATCAACTTCTTGACTCCATGAACCCGTCTCAGCAGCTCAATCAGAAACAAGGGCAATCTCCAGAGGATCCATGTTCAAACACATAGCAAGACACTCATCAATAGTAAAATCAACAATATCAATACTATGGCAAGTTTCTTATATCATGGGATGTTTTAAAGCTTTTTCTAAGTTAAAAACAATTGTATCATCTCCCATAGCTAATGTCAGTCTCCCTCTCCTAACATCTATAACCGCCCCCGATGTGTGAAGAAATGGTCTACCTAAGATGATATGAATTTGGGTGTCCTCAGCCATATCTAAGACAACAAAGTCAACGGGAATAAAGAATTTCCCCACTCTAACTGGAACATCCTCCAACACACCTAATGGATGCTTAATGGATCGGTCAGCCATCTGCAAGGTCATAATAGTAACACTCATTTGACCCATATTTAACTTCTTACAAATAGAATAAGGCATGACACTGACACTAGCTCCCAAATCACAATGAGCTTTACTAATAGCAAGATGACCGATATTAAAAGGAATAGAAAAACTCCATGGATCCTTTAGCTTAGATGGTGAATTAGCTTGCAATGCAGCGCTTCACTTTTGAGTAAATGCAACCGTCTCCACTTCATCAAAGGACCGCTTTCTTGTCAATATCTCTTTCATAAACTTCGTATAAGCTGGCACTTGAGTGATCAACTTAGTAAAAGGAACACTCACTTGCAAGTTCTTTACTACCTCCATGAATCGTCCAAACTGTTTGTCCAGCTTAGACTTTTGTTGTCGATGCGGAAAAGGTAGTGCAATAGTAATGGGCTCGGCTTCCTTTGCTTTAGAAACAATTTTTGAAACATCGTCATCGTTTTTAGAGGGTACTCGAGCGAGCTTGGGGTGCACTCGATCGAGTACATGTGATACTCGATCGAGCCTAGGCTTACTCGATCGAGGATCCTCGGCAGTTAAGTTTTTCTCGCTTTTCTTCTCATCTCGTGTTTCAGTTTCGTCAACTTCTTTCTCGTCATCACTTAGCTCCAAATTACCCAATCCCTTAGGATGCATATAGGGTACCTCATCTTCATTAATGGGAAATTCATCTTCATTACTAGGCATCTGCGGATTTTGATATGTGGTGCCACTCCTCAATTGAATGACATTAGCTTGCTCATGAGCTTGCTTACCTTGAGGAGGAAGATTTCCGAGCTATTTTGAAGAATTATGGACCGCCATCTGAGCAACTTGGGTATCCAACATCTTATTATGGGCAATAAGCTCAGAAATTTGAGCTGTTTGCTTTTATTGCATCGACAAAGTTTGTTACAATAGAGCTTTCAGCTCTGCCATCTCATTACCTGGAGCTTGTTGATGATTTTGTTGAGGAGCTTGAGGAGGTTGTTGTAATTGATTATTGTACTGCTGACCTCCTTGATTTTGCCTTTGATAACCTCCTTGTGGTTGATTACCACGATTTTGAGGAACCACATATGTGTTTTTCTGTGGTTGTTGCTGCTGTGGATTTTGCACATTCTGACTAGACCATTGAAGGAAAGGATGCTCCTTCGTTCTTTCATTGTAAAAGTTAGAGAAAGGTGTACCTTGCCTGAAGGACTGATAGGCATTAACCTGCTCCAATGTGCTCAAACACTCAACTGCACTATAACTATCCATACCACATCGCGCACAAGACTCCTCATGTTGATTCATAGCATGAACTACCTCCTTATGACCCAAATATTGGGTAGTCTTCATCTCAGCAATTCGTTAGAGCCTCCAACTGCACCACAATTCCACTATCCGTCCTACTTCCACGTGTACTTCCCCTAGGGTTTCCATACTTAGCAGTATGGGTAGCAATCTGATCAATCAACTTCCATGCATTATCATCATTAGTGTTGTCCTGAAACCTCCCATTAGCTGAAGAATCTAGCAAAGCACGATGATCATCATACAACCCGTTGTAAAACTGGTTGCAAAGAAACCACTTTTGAAAACCATGATGGGGAACTGAACGAACTAATCTTTTGAAGCGAACTCATGCCTCATTCAAATCTTCTGTGGGGCCTTGTTTGAAGCTGGTGATCTGACTCCTTAATGCATTAGTCTTCTGTGGTGGAAAATATCTCTTGTAGAAAGCAAGAGCTAGAGTATTCCAGTCAGTAACTCCATGATCCTCCATATCCAAATCTCGCAACCACTCCGCAGCACCATCTCTTAAGGAAAAAGGAAAGAGCACTTGTTTGACCTGATCTTGAATCACCCCAGCAGTTTTCAGTGAATTTCTCCATATGTTTTGCAGGGTCTTCATTAGCTGCCCCTCTAAATAAATTTCGTTCCACCAAATTGATGTAAGATGGATGAATCTCAAAAGTACCATCATCTGTGGCAGGGAGCTTGAATCCTTTAGGAATGGAAGCCAAAGTAGGCTCGGAATGACTTGCTAAAGTAGGCATATTAGTAATCGTAGGAACTAGAATATCAAAGTCAGAAGTATTGTCCTCTTCAAAGGACGGATTTTCTGAAGTATTTGAATGCTATGTCTCAACATCAAGTATTTCTCAAGTCCTCTACTTGACCCACTTCTTTCTGAAACTTTCGTTTGTAGCGAAAAGCCTTCTCTAGCTCGAGATCTATTGGAAGAATCTCGGACCTAGTTGACCTGGGCATACACGAAACTAACAAGAAAAGTCTGAGAACGGTCTCAAGGTACTAAAGTTCCCTGAGACAAAAGACAAAATAAACAAAAACAAACAAGAAAATAGTTGCCTCCCCTGCAACGGCGCCAAATATGATAATGCTAAAGTCGTATCACTTTAATTAAAATAATTCTATCTCAGTACTAACAAAATAGCTAGTGGTAAGACAAGTATCGAATCCACGAGGAGGTAGTAATATTCAGTTTGCTAATATTTAAAGTGTCTTAAAGTAACCGATTTTCTTGAAGATTTGGTTGGTTTGTTTGCTAACAACTACTTGCGAGTAAAGTAAAGATTGTAACAATAATATTTAGACGTCTAGGGACCGGATTCACTAGGTCAATTATCCGGGGGTGTATCTTAATCAATTATTAGGTCAATCAAACTATCTAAGGTCAAAAGATTGATTAATTCTATTATGTCCTTTAGATTCAGTTTAACATGCAATCGCTATAATTAACACAATCTATCTGATTATCGCAGCCTATATTAATTCTAACCCAGTCGGTGAAAGTATTAATTCGCGACACTAATTATCGATTCAGGCCTTAAATCAAATAACTAGAATAAGAATAATAATCAAACGATAATTATACAATATTACTAATAATCAATTCATAATCCCCCTTCTAATCAACCTAGATCCCATTTACCCCAGATGAAAGGTTTAGCTACTCATAGTAATAAGATTAACAACAATAATAATTAATGAAAACATGATTGAAGACATATAACAAGAACAAAGGAATAATAACATGAACTAGATTAATAATTAATGAAGAAATATTAAAGTACCTTAACAAAATTAATGAGGAACGGTTGTAGATCTCAATGTATGCTAGCCGACTAAACTTAGAGTATTTTCGAGTTCAGAATATAATAAAAGCGTAACCTTATAATTTTCCTGATTTTTGAATATATAATACAAATAAGACGTGTTTTAGGAAAATTCGGAAAAGTGCTCAATAGTAAATATCTTCGATCGAGCCTTAACATACTCGATCGAGGACATAGCACTCGATCGAGCCTTCATGCAATCGATCGAGGATTCTACGCTTCTCAGCTTATCTTCGTGTAATCTTCACTTCTTATCTTCAATTCATCTTGTTTCCCATGCCATACCTCGTGTATTCTGCTATGCCATATCCGCAGTGCTCAACTTCACTTGTTTCACCTCGTAAATGCATCATTCCTGCATTTAAACACAAAGTAGCGGCCGTATCGATATTCTACTATAAAAGGCATAAAAATGACATATTTGGCATAGAAACCGTATCAAAACCAACATGAAAAGAGTCAGAAAAGTGTATATAAAATTTATACATCAATGCCCTATGTCGTCATGGAATTCACACTTCTTCTTGTTGTCTTTTCTCCATGCTTGACCCTCTACTGGCGGCTTAGGCCACTGTACCTTGTCCCCTAATTCTTTCAGTGCACGTAGGAGCCTTGCCATTCCTGTTGTGAACCCATATTCATTTAGCTTAGGAAGCGATTGAAGATCTTCCCTGTCTTCTACTTTATTTATCATCCTGTTGTAGGGCTTGGATCTTTCCTCCTTTTCTGATCCGGACTTCTTGCTAGTCCTCTCCATACTGGGCAGGCTCCTTCTTGTTGCTATGTCTTCCTCTAATCTCATTACTGCCTCTGCTTTGGCTTGGACATCCTCAAAGGTTCGGCAGGGGTGCCTAGTCAGTTCTTTGTATAAATCTGAATCCTGATGGAGCCCCTACCTAAATGTTTCTACTGTCGTTGGTATGTCACATCCTCTTATTGCCATCTTCTCTTTGTTGAATCTGGTGATGAAATCCCTGATCTTCTCATCAAACCCTTGAACTATCCTGTAAAGGTCACTGGTGTGCTTTAATTACGGACCTCTTACTGCTAGCGAACTGCTGAGTAAATGTGTTTACTAAGTCGGCGAAGGTTGCTATCGACTTGTTTGGCAGGCTTACGAACCATTGTAAGGCTGCAACGGAGATCGTTGACCCAAATCCTTTGCACATGCAGGCTTCCTTCAGATACCCTACTGTTGTTATTACCATCATCTTTTGTTTATACTGGCTGACATGATCAAAAGGGTCTGTCGTGCCATCATAGAGCGTCATTGTGGGGGCATTGAGTCCTTTAGGCACCGTGACCAGTGATATGGCGTCTATGAATGGGGAATCTGCATAGCTGTCGGGAGTCGCCTTCTCCACGGGTACTGACATTCCTGGAATCCTGCTGAGCATGTCTCTGATTTCCAGATACTGCCTATTTCTGATGTTGTCATAAGTTGTGCGAGGGTCGTAGGCGAACTGCTGATTCTGGATACCTCCTCCCATCCAGTTTGTCATGGGATTTTGAGGCCTGGTGGCTGGGGTTGTTGCTACCAAGGACCCTGGTTGCCAATCTGTCTCCTGTCTGCCAACAAGTTCTACACCAGATGTCTGATTAGTGATGGCAAAATTAATAGTCGGGGGTTACCTGCCATAGGTTTCGTACTGCTCGTTCCTGGCCAGCCGTCAGGTGTTAGGCATCCCAAGCCTCGTGGGACTATTCCCCTTTCTAGCGTTGTTCCTGACAAATTGAGCCTGGTGACCAGGTCTGCTGGGAATGAGCGTGCTGGTTCCCTGCTGCCTGACGCCTCGCCCAGCTGATTCGTTTTCGGCGTCTGGCGTATGATCGGTATGGGTGTTGGAGTAACCCTCTGCTGCTGCAAAGCATAGCATCCATTTGTGCCCAGAGTGCACGGTTTTCTTCTGCTGCCTGCTCCTTCGCCTTTCTGTTCTCTTCCCTCATGCTATCAATCCTCCTCTGTAGAGTATCCATCCCGTTGATTATAATTTGGGTTGGATTAGGCGGAGGAGTCCGGTGCTTGGCGTGGCTTGTTGGACGGGCTTCTGATTCTTGCTGCGCAGATCCTGTCTCCTTATCACCCCGTATCTGGGTTTCCGCCTCCTTGGTTGCTTTCGGATGGCTTGTCGTGGGTGGGAGACCAGTTTTTGGTGGAGGTCCCGACCCTGAAGCCTGTACTCCTACCACCTGTGGTGGTACAGTCGCCAGATGTGGTGACTGGCTCCTTTAAGTCTTTGAGCGGCTTTTTGCTTGTTTCCTAGCATGGTTTCGTTTTTGTTTGTAGCACGATTAATGATGACGACCACTATGCCCCACGGTGGGCGCTTAACTGTTTTCGTACTTTTCACCGAGTTAATTGATTAGGGTTAAAGCAGTCTAATATCGTTAGTCGTACGTCGTTTGTTTAATGAATAATGCAAGCCTTTGGTGTAGGAGTATGGAGGTACATAAAATAAGAGATTTGACACGTGAGGTTTGGTGACGCGGAAAACCCAATGTGGGAAACGATCGCGGGAAGGGGACGGTACGTACCCTTCCAAGTATTCTGCTAGCAAGATCTGAATTATATGTTAGGAGTACAAGAGGCGTGATGGCTCAATTGCTAGTCTAGTATATGAGGCGATGTGTATATGAATCCCCATGCTCCTCTCCTGCCTTCGTCTTATATAGTACCTAACCCTAATAGGGTTTAGGTTACTTGTTTGTAAAGATACCGAAATCCGGACGGTGGGCTAGGCTCCTCTCTTCTCACGGCCCATCAACATTAACCCTCAGCTACCCCTTGCCCGAGCATTGACCCACGAGCCCTACTTCTCCCCTAGCTCGATAAATCTTCCAGGTCTAATGTGCAAAATTTGGCCCAAATAGGAAGGTCCTAGCTCGATAAATCTTCTAGGTCCAATGTGCAGAATTTGGCCCAAATAGGAAGGTCAGGGAGGTGGCACTGGTAGTAAATCAAAGGTTACTTTAGGCGGAGGAAAAGTACAGAGAAGGGAGAGAAAGAGTCGGCCTTTTCTAGAGAGACTAAAATATTGTTTGATGTTAGAATAAAGTTCTCTATCATGTACTCATGTTATCACATTCGTTTAGATCGTGCATAAATTTTCATGTGCCAAAATATTTCATGACTGATTCGGTGGAGGATTGTTTGCAATCAACTATGTCCGCTTTTATTGATATATCTTAGCGTCAATGCCAATATCCGTAGTCATATCCTTTGCAATCGATTATGTCCACTTCCTTTAAATTTTCAGAATGCTGTAATAAGTTCTTAATCAAAGGCAATCAAAATTACAACAAACTTAAGAAAATAAAAAGAAAATTTAGTTAACTATATGATCCGTACACATTGATTCAATGATTCACCAACTAGGAAAAACATGCAAAATGCCCTAAATAATTGCACCACTCATCATGAACCTTCTTGCACGGACAGCCAAATGAAAGACGATTACAAAATAAAACAAGGATCTTCATTATTTCTTAGGACGAAAATCAGTATTTTGTGGTGTAGCCGTATTCGTAGCAACCCTGGCCACATCAATGGCATCGGCCTCCCTTTTCTTCTTAGAATACAAGACACCGTACCCAATAAGGCCCACAATGGCAAAACCCGCAATTGCCATCGTTGGCACTTTGAACGGTAGCCGGCTTCGCTGGTGAAGTACCTCACCAGGGTTATGTCCGGGTGGACGTTTAGAACCTTCAACCCCAGCCGCCTTAATTTGTTCATTACTCATGAAGTGTGTGGCAGCGTTTTTCTTATATGATGGATCGCGAGCCTGGTCTAAATTAGGCTCGCGATCAAGCTTCACCCCTGGCCCACTACTCTCGCCTCCTCCCCAAGACATGATCACTTAATTTCTTCAATGTCTACGTGAATAAACTTTAGTTGTGCAGTTTGGTTTTTCCTGTTGGTTTTATGTTGTGCTTTTTCGTTGCGGATGAAATGAGGATAAGTTAAAGTGTACTGTAATTGTATATACGTGGTAGGAAGGGAGGACGTAGGACGTGGAAATTTGACACGTTAGTTTTGTGGTCGATGTAAGTGTAACACGTGTTTACCATGTTTAGACTTTGGAAATGGTGATATTCCGAGGTTTGTGCTCTATTTTTTGTTAACACGAGGTTGGGGTGCAAATCATTTTGGCCGGCCGTAGGCTGTAGTATACTACTCTCTCGATCCCGGTTAATTGTTGTCCTTTGATTTTGGCACAAAGATCAAGGAAAGGGAGAGACGCTAATTACTAAATAATAAGGGGAACAAATTGAGTGTGAATGATCAAATTATTCATCAAGTTCATTTTTAAAATAGAAAGGACAACAACTTACTGAGACACCCTAATATAAAAAAGGACAACAAATGACCAGACTGGCTTTTTAGCGTCACTTACGGGTTTCGTTACTCAGGTCAATTTTTAGCTCGGGTTTATATCAGTTCAGGTAATTTACATATATTTTTCTGGTCAGTCGGGTTATTGTGGGGGTGGGTCGGCCCACATTATCATCAGGTCAGTTAAATATATGTGATAATTTGTGGAGATTTGCTTGGTTTCACTCATTAAACACTAGTACGAAATGGCCAATTTGTCGCGTTCAATTTGAGAGGTTTTTACGGCCTATCGCAGCAAATAGAAACACGGATTTTTTTTTTTTTTTTTTTTTTTTAAGAATACAAAATTATTTCGTGTCATTCTCTACCCAATTAAATCTTATGTGGTGTTCGTATTGACCCACTTACATAAATGGGTCATTTAACTTCAAGCCCAACTCATTAATTTCGGATTGGGTTCGTGTCGTATTGTTTGTCACCTCTAAGTAGCAGGTTTGATTTTCGTACCCTGAAATTTTTTTAAATGGACTTTTTCGCTATTTGTCTGAACAAGATTTGAAAACTAGACCTGAAAGAAATAAATCAATTATTCAATTATTGAACCACTTGTATTTATTAATAACCATATATTAATTGTAACATTGAATATATATATATATATATATATATATATATATATATATATATATATATATATTATAATAAGGAATATTATTTGTCAATAACTATATATTAGTAAATTTATTTGAAATTTAAAGTATTTTGGAGAAATAATCAAAGCACAGCATTATTTATTAGAGAACAAATAATCGAACAAGTTTCAGAGAAAAAAATTTGGGAAAAAAAATAAGATACAAATCATGCATGCATCGAAATTTTTTGGGTACATCCCCTATACGAAATTCCTGTGTTGGTCATTTATTTATTTCTATTTTTTTGACGAGAAAAAGGAGGCCGAAGCCGATTATATAGCTATGGATCGAGTAACACTCATTCCTTGAACATCTCGAGCCATCACGTCTTGGATCCCGTGTGGAGGGATGTGAAGCTCATGGTCACCAAAAGGAAATGTCAATACCATCTTCGATAGTTTGTCCGCGCTGAAATTAGCTTCGCGATAGACGTGTCGAATCAAATATTGCCCACCTTGCAACAGTCGCTTACAATCCTTGATAAGAGGCCCGTAAAATAGATTATCAATCATCCCCCCTTTATTGATGAGGTTTACTACCACTTGTGAGTTGGACTCAATGATAAGTTGTTCCAAGCCCATCATGCGTGCCAAATTCAGACCAATCCACACCCCACGCAGCTCGGCTAACATCACTGTAGAATGTCCAAGATTTATCACGAAGCCAAATATCCAATTTCCGCTATTATTGCGAAATATCCCGCCTGCACCCACTGGACCAGGATTACCTTTAGAGCATCCGTCAACATTCAGTTTAATGGCGTCTTCATGTGGAGGTTCCCATTTAATCCTCTTTTGTATCATGTTCCTCTACATATATACCTGACCATATTGATACCACGCTTTGACAACATCTATTGCCTGTGAAATCACAAAGCCCCGCACATCAAAAGGACGAGTGTTGGCTGACTGGAAAATCGAGTTACAACGCCACTTCCATAATCACCAGCATGTTATTGCAAAAATAATATTCCACGATATGCCCTGCACTTTAACATCAGTTAGTACCAAATTATTATACATCCAAGCATGAAGAATTCCGCAAAAAATACAGTTTGATAATTACTCCATCTTAAATTTTTATCCCAAATAGCAGTAGCCTGTGAGCATTCCATCAGCACATGACGGACATCCTCAAGCCCACATGAACATAGATGGCACCCCGAATGATCAGAAATCCCGCGCTTCAGCCGTTGCTCGTTAGTGGCTAGCCTATTGAGTACTGCTTGCCATAAAAACACGCGAACTCTTTGTGGTACTCTCAGTTTCCATATAACGTCCCACGTAAAATTAGGAGTATGTGAGTCCTGGTTGGAGGAAATAAGCTTGTAAACTGGCGCCGTGGAAAACAGCCCTGAAGACGTTTCAGACCACACTAGGCTATCTTCCTCAGCGCTGTCAAAAAGGACCAGAACGCTAGCAATTTTCATAATCACGGCAAGAGGTAGCTTGTTATCAAAAAGAGACCAATTCCAAGTTCCGTTAGACAAAACCATATCAGAAATTTTATGCTTCAACTCGGCCTCAAAGAGCGGAGCAGTTACTAAAAGAATCAGAGGACTTATATCCACCCATGGATCGGTCCAAAAGTGGATATGTTTCCCGTTGCCAACAGTCCATCGAACACCATTTTTCACGATATCTAGCCCGTGATAAACAGCCTTACCCACCAAGGAAGCATTATTTTTTTGAGTCCCTGCAAAAAGATCAGTGTTTGAAAAATACTTGCCTTTAACGACCTTGATCCACAAATCCTCATCCCCACTAGCAACGCGCCATCCCAGTTTCCCAAGAAGCGCCTCATTAGCAAATTTGGTACTACGGAGACCAATCCCCCCTTCGATTTTTGGTTTGCACATCTGAGCCCAAGAGACCCAATGAATTTTTCTCTCAAGGTTTTTTCCACCCCAAATAAATCTCCAAACAATCTTATCAATATCATTACATAACGTTGCTGGAAGCTTAGTTGTTTGAGCTATGTAAGTAGGAATGGCAGCTAAAACTGATTGTGCAAGAGTCACTCGCCCCACAAACGATAAAGAGTTAGCCTTCCACAAGCTAAGCTTCTTAAGCATTTTGTCAAGGAGCCAACGATGGGTAGCGGGTTTGACCCTAGTATGGACAATAGGGGCGCCCAAGTACCGACCCATATCTTTCACAATCGGGATTCCACTTTCCCTGCTAATAGCTAAGCACAAATCTGGACAAGTATTTGGGGAAAAATAAAAAGAAGATTTCTCCGAGTTAATGACTTATCCGGATTCTTCCCCAAATTTTTTCAATAACTTCATGATCAACTTTATTTGGCTAATAGAGGCTTCTGCAAAAAACATGAGATCATCCGCGAAAAAGACATGTGAAATCTTTGGCCCATGCCTGCTTGTATGGATCGGCTTCCACTCACACTCATCAATAGCTCTGAAAACCAACTATGAGAGGTGCTCAATGCATAGATTAAAGATGTAAGGACTAAGAGAGTCGCCTTGCCTAATACCACGAGTAGGAACAAACACGTCAGAAAAGGTGTAGTTCCACAAAATTTGAAAAGAGGCAGAAGATATAATATGCATAACAAGTGAGATCCACGACTCTGGCAAGCCAACTTATATCAGGGTGTGTTTTATAAAGCTCCACTTTAAACGATCATAAGCTTTTGACAAGTCGACTTTGATAGCCATATAGCCTGAGCGTCCTTGCTTGAGTTTGAAAGAGTGCATCACCTCTTGTACAAGGAGGATGTTATCTATTGTACCTCTGCCTGGTAGAAAGATAGCTTGGGTGGGCGCAATTAAAGAATCCATAAGGGGACGGAGTCGATTGACTAACACTCTGGTGATAATCTTGAGTGAAACATTTAATAAGCTAATAGGCCTAAAATTCACAATTTTTTCCGGATTCGTAACTTTAGGGATCAACTGGATTAACGTGTTGTTTATACTAGCAGGTACACTCCCCAAAGCAAAAGCAGATCTAACCAAATTGCAAACAGTTTCTCCTACTATTGCCCAGTTCTTTTGATAGAAAATTGGTAAGAAACCGTCTGGCCCGGGAGCCTTAAAAGCGCCCATTTGATTAACTGCTGCATGGATTTCCTCATTACAAAGCTCAGCGGTTAGAGAGCACAGAAGACCCGAGCATATAGGCGGGAAAGAAGCAGGTGTAAAATTTGTATCCACCGTATTATTGACCTCTGTAAAAAGAGCTTGAAAATGCTCCTTAGCCATAGATAAAAAAGTACCAACATCATCAACCCAAGATCCATTGTTATCAATGAGGCCGGACATATGATTCTTCCCTCTGCGTATAATTGTGGACAAATGGAAAAAACGCGTGTTTCGTTCACCATGAACAAAGAACTGGCCCTTATAGCGCTGCTTCTAATATAATTCCTCTTGGCGTAAAATGTCATCATACTCCTCTCTTAATTGTTTTTCCAGTTTTAGAAGGTATACATTCCAGCGTGACTCGAGATGTTTTTGTATACTCTCAAGTCTCGCTTGAATCCGCTTCTTCCGCCCAACAATGCTACGAAAAACATTATGGGCCCATTTAGATAAATTATCTTTGCAAATAATTATATTAGAATCCCACTCCAAGGACCCCGAGTCCCAGCTATTAGCTAAACAATTTGTAAAATCTGGATGCGTTAACCAGGCCGCCTCAAACTTAAATAATTTGTCATGCCTGGTTAGAGAAGTAGCTTTGTTATCAAAAGTCATCAAGAGCGGAGCATGGTCTGAAGACCTCCTGGGCAAGTTATGTTGAAGTATGTATCCTCGACAATAATGCGATCACATGTTTAACTCTCATATTAAGAATGCTGAGGGAATGTAATATTTTATTGTCAACTGATCTACATTAATCGGTAATGATTGGCTGGCTAGAGTTTGACATTACTGTCGTATGACGGTGATGATCAGTTGATCCCTTAAGGTCATACCTCTAGGGTAACACTCTTAATTGATTAATTAATTAATTGTATGTTGATACAAGTTAATTAATTCCTTAAAATTGAACAAATGATTTTGTGAGTGAGAATACGTATCTTATTGTAATTTGATTAAATAAATATTTGTACTAAGTAATTAAATTGTTTTATTGCTTAGGTTTTATTATTGTTTGTGAAACAATTAAAATAAGAATGAATGGTTTATTATAAATACAAGTTGTTGTGATTTATAATTCTATGACCCATTTTAAGTACTTGTAATCATGAATTACTAGTTAATTTTTGTATGTGATTTAGTTTGTTAATATAATGATTTTTAATAAGTTAAAAATGCATTATTTAATAACATGTCTAGTAACATGTCCAATATGTCATACTACACCAATTGAACATTTGACAAACTTAAAATGGACCCTTGTTAACATAAGGGTGCCGTGTAAATGGGATGGATAGGGAGTTGGTTGTGTTCTTGTTCATTTAATTAGAAGAAACACAATGATGCCCTACAAACTTGAGCCTTGATAAGGCATTCCTACCCATGCCACCCGGCCACCCATATGAAAAGGAAGAGTTTTCTCTTCTTTTTCTTATTCATTCATTCTAACTAAGATTTATATAGATAATTTTATACATTATTCTCTCTAACTTGGTTTAGAATACTTAAGAAGTAAAACTCACAAAATTACAAATGTTATTTCACCATTACTAGAAGTAGTAAACTATAATATTAGTATCAATTTAAGGGCACATATACTAATTCTAGTATTCAAATTAGTATATGTATTAAGGGTGATTATCTTAGTACAAATCCTTGAGGAGTAGAGCACTAGGATTTTCTTAAGAAGACTAATTTGGAAGGTGTCCAAATTTGTATATCCATTTCGGCCTCCATTGTAAGTAGATCGATTTCTTCTTACTTTATTTTATATTGTTATGCATGCATAAGATCTTATTAGTTTATGACTAAAATAAACTTACAAAGTTATTAAAAGTGTCTAATAAGAGGTTAATGAATCTTTCAATTGGTACCAGAGCAATGGTTGTTGCATGCATAATCGGTGATTGTTTTTCCGAGTTAATATGTTAACATATAAAACTAGAAATTTGTGATTTATGAGGATAAATGCCACAAAAGTTTTGCATGAATAATATTATGGTCCTAAATTTTAGGTTATTTTTGATGATTTATGGTATTTTATTGCTCTTTAATATGTTTTTAGTATTTTTATTACATTTTATTGAATAAAATGACACTAAAAATACTAAAATTAGTTAGACTATGATTTTGACCTTGACATTTTTACACGACCTCACATGCATATTTTACACATTGTATGTAAAATTTCGTATAAATTGGTTTTATATTGCATGATTTATGATTTTTACATGATAAAAATTGATTAATCAGAGGTATTTTGGTTAAAAAACGTGAAAGTGGTAATCTAACCTCTTTACTTTGGCTTATTGTGAGATTAGGCCCCTTAAGTTTAGATTGGAGTGATTAAGCCCCTTAAGTTAGCCAGAACGTGAAAGTAAGCCCTCACCCAAAATCTTATGAGAAATTCATTTTCTCATACAATAAAAGCTCAAATAGTTTATGTTTTATTTAAAATAAAGCTCAGAATTGTTTTTTAAAATGTAAAAAAAGAATACATTTTTAAATTTTGAAAAAATGAAAAATTTTGGTTTTAATTATGTTTCTTGAGAAAAAAACTTATTTTTATTAAAATATATCACTAATTCACTATTACTTAAGAAAAACATTTGATAGTCAAAAACTCAAAATTAGACACATATATTTTTAGAGTTTCTCTACTAATTTTTTTTATTTTATATATGTTTATTCGTAAAGAACTGTCAAAAAATTTAGGAAAAATATCCAATTCATTTATAAAACATAAAAAGTTTAATTTTATAATAATTTAAAAATCTAATTAATTTTAATTCATTTTAAATTTTGATTCCATTTGTTAACTTTTTTATTCTAATAGTATATTTTGTAAAAAGTATAACTGATTTCACTTTTTGTGATGTGATATATTAAATTTCTCATGAGATTTTGGGTGAAGGGTTTAATTTCACTTAAATGCAAAGTTAAGGGGGTAAATTACACCAAACCAAACTTAAGGGGGTTGATTTCACTATCAAGTAAAGTTAAGGGGGTCATTTACCACTTTCCCGGGTTAAAAATGGTTAGACTTCGTTTATGCCCATGAAATTTTAGCATGTTGTCACATACAATATTTACACACTGTATGTAAATTTTGAGATAAAATGGTTTTATTTTGCATGATTTATGATTTTTAGATGTAAAAATCACATAAATAGTGACTATTTTAGCAAAAATAGCAAAAATGAATTTTATGGCATGAATTTTTTTTCCAATGTTGTATATATGATATGAACATCAGATCTAAAGTTGTATGTCAAATTTCGTTTGATTTGGGTGATTATTGATTTTTATATAATAAAATTGATAAATAACAACTTTAAATAGTCATAATTGTAAATTCGATTTTTGGACCTAAAAATTTTGTCTTTTCCAGGTTCTAGAAACTTATATAGAATATTCAAAATTTTAATTTTGATTTATTACATAATTTTATGTTTAATTTGGAATTAAAGGGTTAAAATTATGTATTATGCGATTTATTTGTGAAATAAATTAAAATATTCTAAAGGCAAATTTTATTAAAATTTTGGAATGTTGGGAATTTTCCAGAATATACAAAATTATGATTTTGAAATTTTCGAATTTTTATGACTTATTGGGAATTATTTCTTTATTATTATGAATAAAAGTGTTTAAAGAGCTATAATAAAATATCAAGTGGAATTATTGTCAAATATTTGGTGAAGACTAAATTTTTGAGTCCTAAGAAGGTTGGGGTAATTAACTTGGACATATATTTGATTTATGTAATATTGTGTGATTTTAATAAGTTAATAGTCACAATTATCCATAAAATCGGACCGAATATACGATATTAGTTTAAATAGGGCGATTTGGCACATCACATGGCATGTTTCATACATATATTAATGCTGCATTTTTATTATGATTGTCATATTTGAATTTTATATAATTTTGAATTATGTAATTTGTACTTAATATGGCCTTAGTTTTTAATTGATATTTCCCGAAATGAATGAGGATATCGATTCGGTTGTAATTAATGTGATCTCGTATCACTTTTATTTTTGTTTTTGTTTTTGTTTTTATAATGTATAAATTAGAAAAGCTATGTAATTTATTTATCCCGGAGATCCTTGAAGACGGTGCCATTCGAAAAAGTGTTCCGACCAAGACGACGTTGCCTTGAAGTGCGTGCCAAATGAAGTTCAAGGGACCAAAGGAGTTGGTTTCCGAGTTTATAAATAGTTTATTAGATTTACTATTTTAGGAAGGCCATACTAGGATTTTATCTTTTTGCTTTGCATTTGTTTTATATGTTTGCATGCATAGCCAAATCGCCATAACTACACATGCATATTATATTTTATCGAGTCATCGACCGTGTCAATTATAATTATCGTAGTTCACCGCTTTAGTTCACTTAAAACGAGATAGATAATAAATTGACAAGAGCTATCACTAAATAATAATTGAGAATTAGCCTTACCAAATAATAGAACCATGAGTCCCAATTCATAAGGAAGTAGGCTCGGCTCACCGGGGTGCTAAACTTGTTACGTTGGGTAAGTGGGTAGTAAATTGTTATTACATCGAAATTTGGATTGAGCTCAACGGAAGTATTCGCGACCGTAGCCGTATGTGTTCCGAGCTTAAGATAAATATTAAAGTAATTATATCGACCGATAGTTCTAGAAGTAGAATCGATTAAAAAGTTAATCCACCAAATTATATTGATTAGGGATGAATCGGCTCACCGTGCCCGAGTTAATATAAATTTGGATCTCGGGATCATTTATAATAGTTGGGTAGAGGTCACTATATAAATGCTTAAAACTTGTTTAAAATGTTTACAAGTATTATTAAAACGATAAATGTTTATTAATTCCTTCACTTCTTATTTTGTAGTCAAAATTGTTTTCTCAATTGCAATGGCAACTCCAAATTCATCCACCAACACTAGCTCGAACACTCTCACCAATGTTTCTTGACTCCGATCCTTCATGGATCGTTGTAAATTAGAAAAGAATGGGTGCAATTTCCCCGATTGAGATGCACAACTTCGCTTGGCCGCGGAGGGTGACGACAAGCTTCGTTACCTTACCGAGACCTCTCCCGCCGCAACTAACGCAAGGTCTATCCCCGCCGCTAGGCAAGCCTACGAGACTTACCAAAAGAATTCGGCCGCGATCAAAAATGTGTTGATCTTCTCTATGGAGGCCAAACTCCAAAGGAGTGCTATAAAGATTAGCACCGCATATGAGATCTATACGAAGCTTGTGACCATGTTTTCACAAGCTCCGAGGATCATTCAATATGAAGCGGCATCCGCATTCTTCGGTCTCAACATCAAGGAGGGCCAAAACGTTAGCCCTCATGTGCTCAAGTTGATGGATCATGTTGAGACTCTAAAATTGCAAAAGGTAGAGATTCCCGAGGAACTCGTCATTGACCGAATTCTTCATTCCTTAAACAAGGTTAAGGCATATGCTCAATTCAGGGTGAATTTTAATATGCAAAACTTGAAAGTTTCTCTCGATGAATTGCACAAAATACTTGGGCAAGCCGAGAGGGACATGGGGCTAAGTGTTAGCACCACCAAGGATGTGCTCAACATTAATCATAAGAGAAAAGGGAATTTTAAGAAAGGTGGCAATAAGAGAAAGAAGCAAACTCCCTACAAGAACAAAGGAAAGGCTTTCGAAGCTTGCTCCTCTAAGCCCAAGAAGGGTGCCCTGTCCGGGGACAAATGCCACTATTGTAATGGTGTTGGGCATTGGAAGAGGAATTGTCGAAAGTACCTTGGCGATATCAAAGCTGGAAAAATTGTTCCAGTAGGTAAATAACTATCCCTATCTTTTATGATTCAATCTCAACTTTGGTATTTTGATACAAGTTGTGATTTTACCCTTTTTATTGTACTTAGGGCATCCGAGCAAGGACAAGGGCAAAGAAAAGCAAGCCTAGAAGATTTTAAGGGAAGCTATATGTAACCACCACCCATGGTGCTAGATCTATGGAAACTAGGCCTTGCTTTGTCTTTATTTTCATGGTGTATTTTGAAATTTTAGAACTTTTTTTATTTCCTCGTTCGACTTGGAAATTTGTTTGTTTCCTTTAAACAATGGTTGTATTTTGGATATTGGTGACTTGGTTTGCAACCCAAGTCACTCACTTTATCGTATCGCTTGTTCTAAAATTTGTCATCATATACTACTTGCATCGAAAAACATAAGATTATCGACTTAAATTGATCAAATAAACAATTATAATGATTAATCATTATATGTCCATAAGCTATGAATTCGATTCTCCTTATGTCATTGTTACTTTAAGTAACAACTTACTTATGTAAGATCAATTATAAAGTCATGTCGAGCTATTGAACTCACATATTAGGGAACTAAAATGTATTTACATTATGTCTCAAATAGGTCACTAAAAGTTATCATGTGTAATATTTTCCTCCTTTAATATCATAAGTACAAAGTTGTTTGTGGCTCATAAAGCTATCTTTGAAAAAAATACATGTATTTTTCTAAAGATATAATGGAACTGAATTTAGCCACAAACCTTGACTAGATGGGATCTACGTGAAGAGACAAAAAGAAGATGTTCTTAGGTTAGACTCTTGACGTGAGGAGACCAAAAGAAAGCGTTCTTAAGATAACTTGAGACTTATGATAAGACGAAAGAATATGTTCTTGGAAAATAAGATTTTGATCTATGAAGTGGATATATCTAGAGATTTTAAAATTCGACATTTTACTTTAGAGCCTTATGAAACTAAAATGGTATCTATGCAAGAAAATGGATTTATTTGAGATTGTTGAGACCAATCCAAAGCAAATAGAAATTTATGATTAAGAGTTTCATAGAGAGGCATGTTGATATCTACAAGAGCTAAGTTAATTGTTAACTATGCTGAAGATTCAAATCATTGCTACATCTCATTTTGGAACTGAATAAGTTAAATGTTGAAACCTCTTTCCAAATGGGTATATAGAAAGGGATATGTGAATGACATATTTGTATGGTTTTAACTAATACTTAAAGGAGCAATGACCATTTCAAAACATGTAATGTTTTGATAAAGAAACATGTATATACATGGAATTAAGTGGGAGCAAGTGACTGTCATGTTTAGACATGAAGTTCAGTGGGAGAAGTCATCCTTCATGAATTGCACAACTTATTAGTCATTGGGAATGACGTGCAAATACTGACTTTCATAAAGAAGTATTTAAGTTTTCAATTCTGGATGATATTGGACATTATGAAAATCTATTATAACATGGGATGTTGGATTGGTACTTAGATGGGTATCTTATGTTGATAATGATCCTTCATCTTAATGATATCAACAAGTTAAGTAGGTTATTCATATCGATGAATATAGAATTACCATGATAGAGTCATGGTTATTTGTTGCACCTAAGAATTGTTGTCTACATGAAATCGATTACTAATGTTTCCGCCATTGGTATAATCATGTATGCCATAATGCACATGTCCTAGATGAATGACATGCTTGGATCATGTAAACAAGTTAACCCATATGAGAGTCATTGGTAAGCCTCGAGGAACCGTCATGAATTCTCAAGGAGAACTAATGGCCTGTTCTGGAGTTTGGAAGTATACTAAGTTGTGTGTTAAGGATACATAAACTCAAGTTTCCGAACTCATTAGGATTTGTAAAAATCCTAGGAAGATTATTGACATAAGGAGTAAGAGACTAGAAAAGGATATTTTATTGTCAACCATTGCAAGATCCTACAAAATGAACCTGAGTAAGTTGTGATTAGGTGGTGTCCCTTGAAGACTATGAGTAATGTTGTCCACCGAAACCCGCATCACAAGTCATATGATGACAGTAAGAGCTTCTTTCAAGTTAAAGAGCCTCAGTCTAGTTCTAAGTCTAGACGTATACTTAATAAAGTTCGTGCTATTAGAGATAACATGAAATTGAAGGAAATCGCAATACGTAAAGTTTGAACTATTCGGCACATGGTATGTTCACAATCTAAACTTTTATTACATTAGGGAAATGTATAAATACACTTATGATTATAAGACATAGAGTAGTAATATGGTATTGACTACTCGTATGTGATAATCACATTTATCGTTTGAGTTATCGTTAACTCATCTTATACTTTGTTACATTCAAATGGGTTGTTGAGACAATATTAAACCCCATTAAAGTGAACTGGATTAACATAGTATTCACCCCTAGTTGCTTATATGAGGTGACGTCTCGAAGTAACTGGAGTGTGATGCGATTGATGGCGAGTTCAAATGTCATAGAGTCATGAGAGATGACTAGTCGATCACATAGACAGACTGTATGGGACACTCTGTCGAGCTAATGACCGCTTATAGAGTTCTGGAAATTTTTATAGCCTGGTCGTGGCGAGAGCTACTATAGTATTCTAATGAGTCGATTCTTTGACTAAAGACTGTTCGCCTAAGATGGCACAGTTTCAGAGTGACTTTGACTCATGTTCTGTGACCTTCATAATTGGGGTCAAATGAGCATGTTTTGGGTCATGATGAGTTGTGGCTATTTGAAGGGAAGAGTGCAAAAGGAATTGTCCATCCCTGTCAGGGTTATCTTATATCTCAAGGCCACTCAAGGAGTAATGAACTGGAAATGCGTGGCCACACTCGAAAGGTATCTATGGTAGATAATTCCGGTCAGACAGTTATTCTCCAGATCGAGGAAATCACTCATGATATGATCAAATACAAGTACGACCTGCAAGACACCTTGCATTGAGTGGGAGATAGTAATAGGACAAGAGAATTGGTGACGCACACTTGTCGCGGACAAGTGGGAGATTGTTGGAGTATGTGTCCTAGACAATAATGCGATCACATGTTTAAATCTCATATTAAGAATGCTGAGGGAATGTAATATTTTATTGTCAACTGATCCACACTAATCGGTAATGATTGGCTGGCTAGAGTTTGACATTACTGTCGTATGACGGTGGTGATCAGTTGATCCCTTAAGGTCATACCTCTAGGGTAACATTCTTAATTGATTAATTAATTAATTGTATATTGATACAAGTTAATTAATGTTGGAGTTAGTGTCCTCCACAATAGTGCGTTTACATACTAAATCTCATTAAAGGAATATCATCAGATATTTAATTATTTGATCCTCGTCAGTTGATTAACGTAAATCGATAACGGTTGGCTGACTAGAGTTTGACGTTATTGTCGTGAGACGGCGGTGATCAACTGACCCCTTTCGGTCACACCTAAAGGAACGAACCCCAATTGGCAACTAATTAATTGTATGAGATACAATTTATTTAGTCCCTTAATTTATAGACTAAAAGGTCAGTCGATTATTTTTAGAGAGATTTCGAGTTGTGAACTCGAGGCACGGCAGTTATTATTTAATTATGCGATAGTTGAATAATAAATTTTGGGAGACGGGTTTTAGTTAATTAATTGTTAATTCACTAAAACTGTACTAATTAATTAATGTGATTAATATTAGTACGTAAATAATTTGTGTAGCGGTATATGTATATTTACGGAGTGATTTGAACGAATTAATTATGGAAGTATTTAAACATGAAACGATGTTTAAAATAAAATTACACGTATTTGTGCGACAAATATAAGAACCAATATGGACCCATAAATGGGCAAGTGGACCGTGTAAAATAGAGTTGTGGATGATTAGGAACATAATCATTTCACCTTACTTTATATTCTTCCATAAGTTATCTTATAGTGATTTTGCATGTGATGTAAGATTAAAAAATATAAGACAATTTGAACACTCCACCTCTCCCTCACTCCACCGGTTTTCCCCACTCTTTATAGACCAATTTTTGTTCATTTTTGTAAGCTAGGTCATTTCATTTTGCATGTGAACAACAATTGGTATTCCTCTCTCTAAAATTATTATACATCTTTACTAAGAAGTTAGTAATCAAATATTATTACTAAGAGTGTTAGTAATATTACAAATATTATCAAGGGAATATTTTAACAAGTTTCTAGTTAAATACTTGTTAGTTTTGGGTTAAGTTCTTGGGTGCATCTTGAAGGAGATCTTCTCTTTGAAGATTTGTTAGGAGGATCATCCTTTTATTATAAGCTCAAGAACAATCAAGGTATGAGATCTTGATTGTGCCCAAATTATCATAAAATCAATTTATGGAAATTGTTTTCCTTAAACTTTCATTTTTATGCTTTTATATTTGCATGCATGTTACATAGATCATCAAAATGATAAATTATGAGATAATTTAATTTTTATTAGAGAGTCTAATATAGATCTATGATCTTTCAAGTGGTATCAGAGCTTAGGCTTGTAATTTGCATGTTTATTTTAAGCATATTAATGAATTATGAGATAATTTATAAAAACTCAAAAATTGTGTTAGAAGAGGTTTTAGCACGAATTTTTTGGGACATACATACCTACTGATCTCAAAATATTTGTGGTTAAGTTTGGTAATTTATGAAGTTATTTTGCTATTTTTACTGATTTTTGGTAGAAAACCGAGTCAATATGCCGTGTTTAGTTACAAATTGACTAAAAATAGTTAAAAGTTGATTCGGTCTATGGAATTTTTATGGTATTTTTTGCATGTTTTCTACTGATTGTATGCATAAGGTTGAAGGTTGGTTCGAAATTTTTGCATGTTTATTGATTTTATGAGATAAAAGTCGATAAAAGTGAAATAAATTAATCATAATTTTGAAACAATTGATTCTGCCCTTGATAAATTTATGTACATTTAAAAATATTATTTAGATGTTAAAAGTGAATTTTAAAATGTGTTTTCACCTTATTTTGATGTTTATTGGTTTTAGTAGTTAAAAACCGATAAATATCAATCTTTTTCTTCATAAATTTTATCTGGATTTTTGGGGCAATTTTTCAGACATTTTGGTGTTCTTCGGATTGTTCCAGAATACTCAAAATTTTTGTTTCAATTTTTGGGTAATTTTTCAATTATTTTGGATTTTTACTTAAAAATTATGATTTTACCGATTAAATTAGCAAAATATCACCAAATCAAACTAATTATTCATCATAAAATTAGTGAGGACTAATTTTGAGGTCCAAAACAGTTTGGACAATTAGTTTGGAATTAAATGAGATTTAAGAGTAGATTATTGATTTTTACATGTTAAAAATCGATTAAATCCACAAAAACCGAGATGGATACCAACGATTGATAGATAGGGCGATTTTGGCATCATTTTACAGCATTTTTAAGCATATTTATTTAAGTTTAATGAATAATTGTCATTTATTTAAAGTATTTATTTTGTTGTACCTAGTATGGCCTAGTTTATTTTAATCGTTATTACCCGAAATGAATGGGAATATCGATTTGTTTGTAATTAAATACGATCTCGTATCGTCGGTTTGTAATTAATTAATAGTTTTATTTATTTTATTAATTAATGTATAATATTAATAGCTATGTAATTTAAATTGTAATAGTTATTCTTACCGGCGTTTCCAAAAGACGGATTACATCGAGACGGTGTCTATTTTTGGAAGGTGTTCCAAATCCCACAAGAAGGAGCCACTTATGGAATGAAGAGGCAAGGGACCAAGGAGTTGGTTTCCGAAATATAATAGACTAGTTTTTATTAACTAGGTGGCCATACTAGGATTTATTCATATGCTTACTTGTTTGCTTGTTTTATTTTCGCGCATGCCAAAATCGCCATTCACATGCATTTTATTTTCGCGGTTGTCAATTCACGTCATTTATATTCACCGACTTAGTTCACTTATAGGAAATTTATGACTAAATTGACAAGATCTCTCACATAACTAAAATTGAGATTATCCTTACCAATTAGTAACACCTATGAATCTCTTGTTCATTAGAGCCACGCTCGCCCAAGCGGGGTGTTCTCTTTTTACCTTGGGTAAGTAGGGTGGTAAACGGTTATCACACGCTAAAATTGGTTGGACTCAACGGGATATAAGACGGTCTTGTGTTCCGGGGATAGTAGATGGATTTAAGGAAATTCGTCGACCAAGAGGTCTAGAGGTAGAATTAGTCAACGTGACTTACCGAATTTACACAATTATGGGATGTTTCGCCGAAGCGATGCTCATTTTTGTTTAATATTTGGGTCTTGGAATCATTTATATAATTTAGTGGGAGATTATTATATAAATGCTAAAACTTGTTAAACATGTTTTTACAAGTAATTTTTTAAAAACAATGGATGTTAATTTTTCCTTTTTGTTGTAGCATTTTAATTCGCAATGGCAACTTCATCAACTCCATCGACTACTTCACTAGGCAAAGATTCATGGCTAAGGTCCGTAATGGACAAATGTATCTTAAAAGATGACGGTAGTAACTTTCTTGAATGGGAATCCAATATCAAAAGTGTCGCGTTGTCCGACAATGTGCTCACTTACTTAACCGATGCTCCTCCTATCGAGCCCGATCCAAGGGCTTCATCGGCGGTGCGGACCGCCTATGATGACCATGTGAGGATGTCGAATGATATCAAGAATGTGTTGATATGGTCAATGTCCCCAAAGCTCAAGCTATCATGCATTTCTTTAAATGCGTACGAGATATTCACTCGTATGATCACTTTGTTTTCACAAACACCTAAAGTCCGTCAATACGATGCGGCGGCACGCTTCTTTGAAGCTAAGCTTGAGAGGGGCCAAAAGGTTGGTCCCCATGTACTCAAAATGGTCGAATATGTTCACATCCTAGAGCGTCTAGGGTGTAAGATTCCTAAGACTCTTGTGGTGGATCGTATCCTCCACTCACTTCCCACCAAGTTTGCCCACTTTAGGGTAAACTACAACATGAATGACATGGATAAGAGTTATCATGAAATTCATGCACTTCTCACCCAAGCGGAGAGGGATATGGAAGCTAGTGGGAGTGAAAAAGGAGATGTTTTAACCATGAAGTTAAAGAACATGTCCCTTGGAGTTAAGAAAGAAAAAGGGAAGGAAAAGTCCCAATTCAAGAAATCGTCAAAGACACATGACAAGGGAAAGGGAAAGGCCGTTGAGAATGGCAATCCCAAGGCAAAACGTGTCAAACTCTTCGAGGCCGAATGTTTCCATTGTAATGGAAAGGGGCATTATAGGAGGAGTTGTCCCAAATACTTGGAGGATCTCAAGGAAGGGCGTGTGACGCCTATTGGTATGATTTCCTCTCTCTATGTGATAGACATTAATTATGCTTGTACTTCCACTTGGGTACTTGATACCGGATGTGGCTCTCACCTTTATAATCATTTGCAGGGTTTAAGGGACGTGCAAGCACTAGCAAAAGGTGATGTGGATCTCCGCATGGGCAATGGAGCTAGAGTAGCCGCCGTTTTCGTGGGGACCTATGTGCTCACTTTAGCTAGTGGTCTAGGGTTGTATTTAAATAAGTGTTATTTTGTACCAACTTTAACCAAGAACATCATCTCCATTTTCGCGTTAGACGCGGAAGGCTTTTGTTTTATGATTAAGGACAAGTGTTGTACTTTTTCTTTTAATGATGTGATTTATGGCAAGGCCATTTCAATTGGAGGCATTTATGTTTTAAATGATGTTAATGACGTTTATCATATGGAAACTAAAAAGCTCAAAACGGGTGATTCAAGCGAATCATACCTTTGGCATTGTCGTTTAGGCCACATAAACGAAAGACGCATTAAGAGACTTGCTTCATCAAAAGTGCTCAAACCATTTGGTTTCGAATCTTATGGTACATGCGAGTCTTGCCTTTTAGGCAAGATGACTCGTGCACCTTTTGCGGGAAAATGGACACGAGCTAGTGAGGTTTTGGCTCTCATACATACGGATGTGTGTGGACCATTAACCATCACCGGTAGAGGAGGTTTTCACTACTTCATTACTTTTACTGATGACTTAAGTAGATATGGGTATGTCTACTTAATGAAGAACAAGAGTGAAGCCTTTGACAAGTTCAAAGAGTTCCAAAATGAAGCACAGAACCAATTGGATAAAAAGATTAAGACCCTATGGTCCGACTGTGGTGGTGAGTATCTAAATATTGAATTTGATTCACACCTAAAAGATTGTGGTATAGTATCACAATGGACTCCTCCTGGCACACAACAATTAAATGGTGTGGCCGAAAGGAGAAACCGAACTTTACTAGATATGGTTCGGTCTATGATGAGTCTAACTGAGCTTCCTAGTTCATTATGGGGTTTTGCCCTCTTGTCTGCAACATTTTCACTAAATCGAAGCCCGACTAAAGCGGTCGATAAGACTCCATATGAGATATGGACAGGGAAAGTCCCTCATTTATCATTCATGCGTATTTGGGGTTGCGAAGCGTACGTCAAGATCAAGTCTGACAATAAGCTTGCACCCAGGTCTGACAAATGTCTTTTTGTAGGATATCCAAGGAAAACACGTGGCTATTACTTCTACAATAAACACGAGAACAAAGTGTTTGTGGCTCGTGATGCTGTCTTCTTAGAAAAGGAGTTTGTTTCTAGGAGACAGAGTGGGAGAAAATTTGAACTTGAAGAAGTTCGAGAGCCACAAACCGAGAATGAGGTAGAGGAGAACGTGGAGGATAGCATTTCCTCTTCCTCTGAAACGGTAATTGTTCCTAGAAAGTCAGGTAGGATTTCTAATCCACCTGATCGCTACCTTGGTAACATCGAAGAGGATGGTGTTTTGTTACTTTTGGAAAGTGATAAACCCACTACCTACTAATCGACCATGTCTAGTCCCGACTCCTCGCTTTGGCTAGAAGCCATGCGATCCGAAATGGATTCCATGTACGAGAACCAAGTATGGAACTTGGTGGATTTACCTGAGGGAGTGCGACCCCTTCAGTGTAAATGGATATATAAAATTAAGCTCGGCGTGGATAAACATGTGGATGTTTACAAAGCTAGATTGGTGGCAAAAGGTTTCACCCAAGTTCATGGTTTACACTATGACGAAACCTTCGCTCCAGTCGCTATGCTTCGGTCCATTAGGATAATCTTAGCGGTTGCCGCATTTCATGATTATGAGATTTGGCAAATGGATGTCAAAACCGCCTTCTTGAATGGAATTTTAGAAGAAGAGGTGTACATGATACAACCTGAAGGTTTTGTGGATACATCTAACCCTAAGAAGGTGTGTAAGCTTAAAAATACCATCTATGGTCTTAAGCAAGCATCTAGGAGTTGGAATCATCGCTTTGATCATGTTATTAAACAATACGGTTTCACTAGAAGTGTGGAAGAACCGTGTTTATACATGAAGTTTAGTGGGAGTAAGGTTGCATTCCTTGTCCTATATGTGGATGACACATTGCTCATCGGGAATGATGTTCCATCGCTCACTTCCGTTAAGGAGTGGCTAGGGAAACACTTCCAAATGAAGGACTTGGGAGAGGCACAACGTATCTTGGGTTTCCGGATCTATAGGGATAGGTCCAAGAGGATACTAGCATTGAGTCAAGAAGCTTATATTGACAAAGTTCTTGACCGGTTCAATATGAAAGACTCCAAGAGAGGATTTCTACCTATGGGCCAAGGGATTACTTTGAGCAAGTCACAGTCTCCCTCCACCCCTAAGGAAATTGAACACATGAAGACCGTCCCTTATGCTTCCGCTATTGGGTCTATTATGTATGCTATAATTTGCACTCGTCCCGACGTTGCGTATGCCTTGAGCATGACAAGTCGTTATCAAGCCAAGCCTAGTGAGAGTCACTGGATAGCCGTAAAGAACATCCTTAAGTACTTGAGAAGAACTAAGGATTCGTTCTTAGTGTTTGGAGGAGAAACTGAGTTGCATGTAAGAGGTTACACGGACGCAAGTTTCCAAATCGATCGGGATGACATGAAATCCCAATCTGGCTATGTGTTTATGCTAAATGGAGGAGCTGTTTGCTGGAAGAGCTTCAAGCAAAGCGTTACTGCGGATTCTACAACAGAGGCTGAGTACCTTGCAGCGTCTGAGGCTGCGAAGGAAGCTGTTTGGATTAGGCAATTCATGGAGGGGCTAGGAGTAGTCCATTCCGCCAAAGATCCTATCACTCTATATTGTGATAACAGTGGAGCTATTTTTCAAGCCAAAGAGCCGAAGTCTAGTAACAAATCTAGACACATTGAAAGAAAATACCATGTAATTAGAGATTATGTGGAAAGGAAGGAAATTGACATTTGTAATGTTGGGGCAAATGATAATATTGCTGATCCTTTAACCAAGCCTTTATCAAAGGCTAAGCATGATGGTCATGTCGTCGCTATGGGATTGAGACGAGTACCAGATTTTCTTTAGATTATGGATATATAATAATTGAATAGTGTATCTCTTATTATATATATGATAATCACATTCATTGTTTTCGCATTCATTCTTTTATGAATCTTTTATTTAGTGTGACTAAATTTTAAATACCTTGTTTATCTGAATAAGTTGTGGAGACAATGTTGAACAATATTCAAGTGAATAAGATGAACATTGTATTTTGTCCCTAGTCATTTAATGAGGTGACGTCTCGGAGTGACTAGATTGTAAGTCGATTGATGGTTGTTCAACACCATAAGGTCATATGTGATGACTGGTCGATTACATAGGCAGAGTGTGTGACACTTTGCCGGACAGTGACCATTTAGAGAGTCCCTAAGTTCTATTATAGACGCCTGGTCGTGGCGGGGATCTCTAAGATGTTCTAATGAGTCGATTCTTTTGACTGGAGACTATTATCTGAGCAAGTGCAGTTTCTGAGTGACTTTGGTTTATGTCCTAGGTCGTGCCGTGAAAGGAGGCCAAAAGGGCATTTACTAGGTCATGGTGATCTGTATTGTGCAATAGGATAGATAGGGCATACAGGAATTGTCCACCCACGTTGGGTAAACTATATCTCAAGGCCACTCAAGGAGTTAATGACTACAATTGCGTGGCCACGCTCGGAAGTAATCTGTGAGAGATTTTTCCGGTCAGGTAGTCACACTCTCGATCGAAAAAACCACTCGCGATATGTTCATGTGCAAGTGCGACCTGAAAGACACCTTGCATTGAGTGGGAGATTAAAACGGACAAGAGAATTGGTAGCGCACACCTTGTGTCGGACAAGTGGGAGATTGTTGGAGTTAGTGTCCTCCACAATAGTGCGTTTACATAATAAATCACATTAAAGGAATATCATCAGATATTTAATTATTTGATCCTCGTCAGTTGATTAACGTAAATCGATAACGGTTGGCTGACTAGAGTTTGACGTTATTGTCGTGAGACGGCGGTGATCAACTGACCCTTTTCGGTCACACCTAAAGTAACGAACTCCAATTGACAACTAATTAATTGTATGAGATACAATTTATTTAGTCCCTTGATTTATAGACTAAAAAGTTAGTCGATTATTTTTAGATAGATTTCGAGTTGTGAACTCGAGGCACGGCAGTTATCAATAAATTTTGGGAGACGGGTTTTAGTTAATTAATTGTTAATTCACTAAAACTGTACTAATTGATTAATGTGATTAATATTAGTACGTAAATAATATGTGTAGCGGTACATGTATATTTACGGAGTGATTTGAACGAATTAATTATGGAAGTATTTAAACATGAAACGATGTTTAAAATAAAATTACACGTATTTGTGCGACAAATATAAGAACCAATATGGACCCGTAAATGGGCAAGTGGACTGTGTAAAATAGAGTTGTGGATGATTAGGAACATAATCATTTCACCTTAATTTATATTCTTCCATAAGTTATCTTATAATGATTTTGCATGTGATGTAAGATTAAAAAATATAAGACAATTTGAACACTCCACCTCTCCCTCACTCCACCGGTTTTCCCCACTCTTTATACACCAATTTTTGTTCATTTTTGTAAGCTAGCTCATTTCATTTTGCATGTGAACAACAATTGGTCTTCCTCTCTCTAAAATTATTATACATCTTTACTAAGAAGTTAGTAATCACATATTATTACTAAGAGTGTTAGTAATATTACAAATATTATCAAGGGAATATTTTAACAAGTTTCTAGTTAAATACTTGTTAGTTTTGGGTTAAGTTCTTAAGTGCATCTTGAAGGAGATCTTCTCTTTGAAAATTTGTTAGGAGGATCATCCTTTTATTATAAGCTCAAGAACAATCAAGGTAGGAGATCTTGGTTGTGCCCAAATTACCATAAAATCAATGTATGGAAATTGTTTTTCCTTAAGCTTTCATTTTTATGCTTTTATATTTGCATGCATGTTACATAGATCATCAAAATGATAAATTATGAGATAATTTAATTTTTATTAGAGAGTCTAATATAGATCTATGATCTTTCAATTAATTCCTTAAGATTGAACAAATGATTTTGTGAGTGAGAATACGTATCTTATTGTAATTTGATTACATAAAGATTCGTACTAAGTAATTAAATTGTTTTATTGCTTAGGTTTTAATATTGTTTGTGAAACAATTAAAATAAGAATGAATGGTTTATTATAAATACAAGTTATTGTGATTTATAATTCTATGACCCATTTTAAGTACTTGTAATCATGAATTACTAGTTAATTTTTGTATGTGATTTATTTGTTAATATAATGATTTTTAATAAGTTAAAAATGTATTATTTAATAACATGTCTTGTAACATGTCCAATATGTCACACTACACAAATTGAACATTTGACAAACTTAAAATGGACCTTTGTTAACATAAGGGTGCAGTGTAAATGGGATGGATAAGGAGTTGGTTGTGTTCTTGTTCATTTAATTAGAAGAAACACAATGATGCCCTACTAATCATAGACTTGCATGCCCATATCTTGAAAAGAACAAACTTGAGCCTTGATAGGGCATTCCTACCCATGCCACCCGACCACCCATATGAAAAGGAAGAGTTTTCTCTTCTTTTTCTTATTCATTCATTCTAACTAAGAATTATATAGATAATTTTATACATTATTCTCTCTAACTTGGTTTAGAATACTTAAGAAGTAAAACTCACAAAATTACAAATATTATTTCACCATTACTAGAAGTAGTAAACTATAATATTAGTATCAATTTAAGGGCACATATACTAATTCTAGTATTCAAATTAGTATATGTATTAAGGGTGATTATCTTAGTACAAATCCTTGAGGAGTAGATTCCATTATTGAATCTTAGGTTTTCTTGGAGCACTCGGATTTTCTTAAGAAGACTAATTTGGAAGGTGTCCAAATTTGTATACTCATTTCGGCCTCCATTGTAAGTAGATCGATTTCTTCTTACTTTATTTTATATTGTTATGCATGCATAAGATCTTATTAGTTTATTGTAACACCCCCATTTATTTAAGGGCCTGGACTAGGACTCCTCAGATAAAGAAGGGTATTCCCATCTCGGAAACCCGAGGCAGTAGATAACAAAGGAAAAATAAACAGTACTTTAAATTGAAAGTTATAAATGTTTACAACTCAAATGGAACATGTCTCAAAACTGTAAATAAAGTCTGATAGCTAAACTGAAAATAAAAGTGGGCTAGCTCTAAGTCAGGTGATCCATGCTCTCTCCCCGCCCCGACTCCATATGTCTCAACAACCTGTCAATCTGCTCCCCAGTAAATGGATCATCACAGGCGTACACGAATACACAGGGTCAACCGCGAGGTTGAGTAGATAATACGATATAATAAAGAATGCAATGATATGATCCTCCAATCTCAACTCCATCAGACACATCCCCGGAACGCCCAGCCATACCGATCCCCGACAGACTAATCAAATCGACCGTCGTCGATATACCAGCTCGTAGCTGAGGACACCAGGACAAGTCCTGCAGAACCCGCCTGGGCCTTAATCACGATAATCTCATCTCCTCCACTCCAACTCCAATGCATAAGAAATGTATAAAATATATGAACAATAATGCTCACGAGATAAATAAGATAAACAGATATGTCATATAATCACCGAACATGCCAACTCTTTATAATCGTAAGAACTCAATCAGTGTATTCCCCTACCTCAGTACTGCAGTCAAATGGACAGATGCTCAATAATATTCCAAAACAAATTCGCCCTCTGAAAGATAAATAAATGATAAATGATTACTTAACTATTCCCGTTCCCAAAATAGAAGGTTACCAAAATTAGAAACTTCCTAACATGGAAAGTTTCCTTAAATGGAAACTTCCCCGATATAGCAGTTTTCCATTTTAACCAACCCGACTCAAAACCCGTCTCTAATTATATAAATGACTCGGGAATTAAATTAAATAACTAATACGATAAATAAAAGATTAAACGAATTATACGATTAAGAAAAAAAACCGAATCAAACATTGAACAACCCTAACAACCCGACTCCCACAACCCGTGACTTCACACTCGCCCAAACCCCTCACGCGCCGCCTGAACCACCACGACAACTGTAAACAGCCTCCACACACACGGTTCACTCTGTTTTCCATTAAATCGTATGTACACTCCTTCCTTCTCTCGCATTTTCACTCACCACTATGCCCCCATACCACCCCTAGCCACCACCGTGATCACCACTGACCCACGGTGGTTCTATGGGTGGTACCCGTGTGTTCTCGTTCACCCATGAAATAACACAAAACCAACCCAAAAACTGCTGCTGAACACGCACATATATCCCTTGTTTCCCGTCGCCACCGCAAACTGTCGATACAAGGTCCTCCGGTCACCAAACACCACCCCACAACCACCACACTAGACTATCAACATCCCCCTACCATAACCCATCAACTCGTACTAAGACACAACCCAAAACCGAACTTGAATTACGAACAAAAAAAAACGAAGCAGTATTGGTACGTTATTGCGACGTCGACATTATGAAATTTGTTGTAGCGATCCACGGTGGTGCCATGGTGGTTTAAAGATGACAAACATGTTATTCGTATTACAAGGATTACCCATAATAAGAAAACTCAGATTCGAAGGTCCTAAACATACGAGATACATAGTCTTAAACTTACAGGCGCGCATGGATGTTTACGAGGATGGTGACGGCTGTGTTATTACTGCTTTCCTTCTCTTCTAATCACGGTTGTCACTATAGATTAGGGTTCTTGTTTAGTTTGGTTTAGGGGAGGCAGATGAGGTGATAGAGGAGTAGGGTTTCCAAGGTGAATGTCGAAGGTTACAACTTTGTGAATGTCGATGGATAGGTGAATTAGGGTTGTATGTCGTGTAGTGTGTTGATGGGTTAACGGGTTTATGGTTGTGTTACACGGTTCATTGCTACCACCATCCAAGTCCAAGCCCATCACTAAAAGTCCGTCACGCATCTCTAGGTAATTGACATCTATTTACCGTCCTCGACTCGTAACTTAAAATAAACGAGTACATATAATTTATTTATACTAATTAAATTAATTATGAGAATATAATTTTATTAGAACTAACATAAAATATATAAAAATTAGGATTTAAATATAATTATGACTTAAATAATAAAACAAGTATAATTGAGAAATAAATATAAATATGAAATATGTTTAATTATAATATATTATCAAAATGAAAGAAATACGAATGAAATGTCATTTTATGAATAATCGTCAAATATAAAATGATTATGAAATACGAAATAATCGTAGGATTACGATTTATAAAATAGTAACAGTTTACGTAAAATACTTTATACACATCTGTTTGAAAAAAAACGCGTATAAAACAAGGTTTGACTATCGTTGACCGAGGCTAAAATACGAGGTATTACATTTATGACTAAAATACACTTACAAAGTTATTAGAAGTGTCTAATAAGAGGTTAATGAATCTTTCAAGTTATTCACTAAAGCATCAGGGAATAAAAGTCTCCAAGCTGTATTAGCGTGGGCCCTATCCAAGCGTTTCATACGTCGTCTTCCTGTATCCCAAGAATCTGACCAAGTGAAACGTGGCCCAGTAAATCCTAGATCAAACAAACTACAACACTCCATCCATGTAGTAAAAGACTCCATATCCCTTGTAAATCTTTGATTACCTCCCATTTTATCCTCCAAATTAGCAATCTGCTTAAAATCCCCCATGACAAGCCAGGGGTAATCATTTGTTGACGCAACATCCGCAAAGGCCCATAACAATTCACGTGTAGCAGGATGGGGGCTAGCATAAATAATAGATAAAATCAAATCTGATACACCGTGAACCATTACATTAATAACCTGTTTACCGCCGGATAAAAAAGATAAATGTTCTTCTTCATCTCTCCATAATAGCCATATCCCACCGGAAAATCCCTCGGCTTCTACTCTAATGGATCTCGAAAACCCCCGTGATGTAATAATATGATGAGCTTTATCCCCGCTAATTTTGGTTCAAGCAAAGCCACAATACTAGGTTTATGAAGCATAATCATGTCACAAAGGTGTCGGTGACGATCATCATTTGTCGCTCCTCTCACATTCCACACTAGTAAGCTCTTCATGATAAGATATAAAAATATAATAAAAGAAACAAAAAACATGCTGAAAAGAGCAAAAAAGGAGACCACCTGGGTGAAAAGAAGGTAATGCCTAGAGCATAGCAGCTTGTGACCTTAAGTCATTTGACCTGTCACCATTGTGATTATCACCTCCTCCTAGTTTCACTTTCTCTGCTGTAGCCCGAGATTCTCCCGGATGGGGGTTCCGCGTTCTAGCGTCTTTGTTATGTCGTTGGTCATTTATGGAAGAGGCGTGAAAACTTTACATCCTTGGCAAAGCTTAAGCGTGAATGTTCCCATCCAGAAATATTGAGTCAACATAACATATAATAGAAGATTTTGAATAGTCAAAATGAAAAAATTATTTAGAGCATAAGCAATGGAAGAACGAAAAATGGGTTTGTTCTTCGCCACATCATCACCACTTCATTTTTTTTACAAAATCCGATTTTTAAGAACTACTCTAAACAATGGCAAACGTACTATCTAATTCTTTAACGGGTTCCAAGATTTAATAAGTTAAATTATAAAAATAATAGAAAATGCCAAAAGGGAAAATAATAACTGCAAATTTATGGGAGTGGGCTCCACCACTACTCCATACTTATTGTTTAACATAGCTCGTGACATTCACGCCTCAATAGTCTTTGTTATTTTGCTAGCGTTCATCTCACCCTCCTTTATACTACCCCAGGCTTTTTTAATTGTTTTTAACTTGAGGGACGAACTGGGTTCGCCTGCGAAAACTTTTAAGAACGAACCAATTGCAAACAGGGACCAACAATGGCGCTTAGTTCGTTCTTCACTAAGAACCCTCTCTAACAACGACCATTGATGATGCCCTTAGTGGCGAAATATTTAAGATAGTTTTTTTTTTAGACAAGTGTGTATTATATTATATAAATAAAAGTAAAATTACACAAAACCATTTAAATATCAATTAAGGTTACATCTAAGAAAAAGCTTAATACGACTAATACTACTAGAAAGATTGATGGGAATACAAGTCTTGCAAGAATCACGCATCAAACAAAGAAGATGGATGTAGTTGGTGTGAAAAAGAATGTCTAAGAGTCTGAAAGCTTAGGCATGAGACAAAGCGTCATTCAGAGCTAAAATGTTGATTTGAAGACGAAAAGAGCATAAGCAGCTCTGCACCTTGTGAACGATATGATCATTCAAGTAAACTATATATAAAGGCACCGGTGAGGGAGCTCTTGTTGAAGGTGACCTCCATCCAAAAGAAATGAGATATGTGTTGCGGAAAAGAGGAGGTAAAACTGAAATCATCGCGATAGGCAGAGTGTCCAAAATTTGTAGTACTCTAGATGAAATTATGTTGTTGTTTGGAGAGGATATCAATCTCTCGAATAATCTCATCCGGACAAACTGACGTATCCTTACAAACGACATTATTTCTATGTTTCTAGATAGCATACAGTGTAAGCGGAAACTCCAGAAGCTCGCAGTTGTTACCGTCTGCATTACGAGTTAAGTATCACAAGAAGTTATGAAACCGGGAACAGAAGGAGACTAGGTAGTATCCCGCGCTTCGCGCGGCCTGTTTTATAATTTATTATTATAATTGATGAAAAATAATATAATTCATATATAAGCTTTAATATTTTTACTTATAAATAAAAATAAATTATTTTTTATCAAATTAGTTCTTTTAGGTTTAACTTCAATTTAAATATATATATATATATATATATATATATATATATAATTTTAATTAAAACTAATAAGTGATAATTAATTATGCATGATCAACATTTTATAAATAAATTTATGACTGATCAAATATCATATTAATTAAAATAAAATTTATTCAAATAATGCAACAATCAACACTAATTTTTCAAATTATATCATTTCATGATATATTATGTTCAAAATCAATTAAAATTGTTCAAAATTACGTGAATAGAATTTTATGTAATTTTTAATTTTTTATGTATAAAGTGTATGTGATATTTACTTATCAAATATATAGGGTCCAAACTCAACTTATTCATATGTTTTGATTGTGTCTTGCATGTGCTATGTGTCAAACATATCTGTTAGAAATTTGCACCTTTTACCTTTTTAAGCAACTATATATAATGATGTTTAAAAGTTTAACTATAAATAAAATAGGTTGAACTTTCTCAAATATTATTTTTGAGGTTTAACTTCAAAGTGTTTAAAAGATAACATATAAAATATTTAATTAAAAGTAATATTTAGTTAGTCATAATCAATATTTTATACTTGACGTATACATATTTAATTGAAGATATTAAAGAAAACTGTAAAGTGTTTTCTACTTTTTCATGTCGTTTATATTACTTAATAATTATCATTTTTGTTTTGATTATTCAAATGCAATCGCGATCACTGTGTACATACATACGCGTACACATACTCGTTATCACACTATATAAACCTTCCAAAATCTCGATCATATGTATTCAATTTCTCGCAATATAATTTTTTTATTCTCACAGTATAAAAACATATCCCTTAGTAGTTTTCTTTAAGTTTTATTTTTAATAAATACAATGACTCTTCCAAATATATTTTTATTAATGGATTTAATGGTCTAAGTTTTATAACTTTCTCAAAATGTTTTTTTTACGTAAATGTAAAACATTGTAAGACACTCACTTTAATCGTCTCTACATATCAAAATCTTTCAATAAATGTAATGAAAATTATACTCATATGAAAGCATTTTTTCGAAATGAACGTATTTATTTATATTTTAGAATTTTTATCAAAATTTTTTTTATATAAATTTAAAATCAAATCACCGTAATTGTTATATGTAATTTTATAATACATTTATTAAACTCTAATTAATACTTTGCTGAGATTTATATAGCATTTATTATGTTTATATTTAATGTTCAGCTGTAATTAATACTTTTATTTAATGTTAGGTTGACACGTGGCGCATCCACAGCGCTTCAACCCAGCTTATATATATATATATATATATATATATATATATATATATATATATATATATATATATATATATATATATATATATATATATAGAGAGAGAGAGAGAGAGAGAGAGAGAGATTGGATTTGGTGTTTTTGGTTCTTATGGTGAGTTGTGAGTTGGGTGAATCAAACCATTAGTTTAAATTAGAGATGAGTGGCCAAGATTAATCTTAGTTGTCATATAAAAGCATTGTTATTTAGTTTATTTTCTCTTTTTTTTCCTTTTTCTCTCTCTCTCTCTTCTTTCCCTCATTTACTCTCTAACGATTTCTCTCTCTAATTAATTATCCACATTTCTTCGTTAACCGTTTATATAATTATCACCACCGCAAAGCGTTCCTCTCTCTTCTATTATTCTGTGTTATTCTTCTTCAATTTGTTCGTATCCTTCGCTTTTTTCTCCCGTTTTCTCTTCGCCGTTCATCGTCTTCCTTCCTATTGTAGGTAATTTCATGTCATTTTCCTCTTTTATTTTGTATTTTTGTTTAATTTCATGCTTTTGTATGCTTTTTACTTCGTTTTTCAGTGTAATTATCGCTAGGTTTACTTAATCGAGTACTTTAATGTCGTTATTATGCTGCATTTTTGAGTTTTCTATAGTTTTGAAGTGATTCGCATGTTCTATGTTCTCTACAGACTTTAGTTTTGTGTTACTCATTTGTTATTCTATCGCTTAGTTTGTTGTCAAGTTATTTGTCATGTTGTAATTGTATAATGTGTTTTTCTAGGGTTTTTGTGTTTGTTCGTGTTGTCTTCATTTTTCAAGATTTCGTTATTCCATTGTTATCTTTGGTCGTATGGTGTCATTGCGGCGCTATTTTGCGGTCATTGTAGTGTTTTTCTTTGTGTTGAATTTTCATTATTATTTTCTGTTATTCCGCCGTTATTCTAGTGGTTTTGTTTGTTTGGCTTTGTTTGTTTGTAGGTTTAAAGCATTACTAATGGACTTAGTTTGTGAGGATGGGCAATAAATATAGTGAATGAAGATAAATTGTTATTTGCTAGCGAGTTCGCTACTGAAAAGAAAAAAAAATTGGGATGGTTATTGGACGATAAGACTGAAAAGTGCTTTGAAGTTAATGTACGAGTTCGTCGTCGTAATCAATCAATGTCGGCAGTTTTAAATAGCCAGGACCTAATGGAAAGAGTTTTCGATTATGTAGAGACTACTTTGGACAAGAGCAATATGTCTCTTGTTTGTAAGAAATGGTCACAAATGTTCCTATTTCATAAAAGTTCGCCCGGTGTTCACGCCGAATATATGAAAGTTCTAAGAACAAGTCACAGTCAAGGTTTTAAGATTTTGTCAAGGGGCTCGACAGTGGTTTCCAAACGATGCAAGTGCTATATGCTTGCAAGTGAGCCATCAAAGGCCGTGTTGCATGCTTGCCAGTATATATACGATCATGACAAGGTCCTTGATGCACCGTATCCGAACGGATGAGTCTAATTCACGAGTACTTTGACGCACTCAGGGACTTTCCTTCTGCTTATGATCTTGCTCACCAATTGTATTATAAGTCAGTCGATGTTGTTGACGTTGACTGACTTTTTATGTTATGTCCTGTATTTTCGGAAGTACATTTTGGTTCTTTGTGGGGAAGAATGTATTTTGGGTTTTATGTAATTCGAAACCTTCCCTGGCTGTAATTTAGTACGTTATTTTGTTTTTATGAAGGCTTATGTAGGCTGTATGTAATTTTGAAACTGTCTTTGACTCTTTATTCAAAGAGGCTTTTGTTTTGATTCTCTTTCGTGTTTTTGTTTACACATCCATCATGTTCTTTTTGTGTTTTCTTTGTTATTTGTTATACTAATTGTTAGTGTTCTGTTATTCTGGTGTTACGGTACTCTCATTCGGGCGTCATTATTAAAAAGTCTAGCTGAATAGCTATTTATCATTGAAAGTGATCCTTATCTTTATTTTTTGGATAGTAAAGCAGAAAATGAAGTTAAGAATCAAATCCACCGCTTCATCAAAGTCTACTCAACCGTCATCATCAAATTCTCCGGGTCCGCCTCCATCCAAATCCCGTGTCACATCTCCATCAAAGAGCACTGCTTCTCAGAGAAGGAGTACTCGTAGTCAAGAAATATGTACAACCGAACCACCCACGAAAAAAACCAAACGAAAGGCCGAGACCCAACTTGTGAAATTGTCGTCTAGTCCACCCAAGACTAGTAGTAAGTTGGGTGGCAAAGTTAAGCATGAGAAGGGAATTGTGGTAAGTAGCAAGCAACCTCAGTGGAGTTCTTTCAGGGAATATCCCACTGTATGTACCACTGTTATTCTACTTTTATTTTGCTGTTATTTAGCTATTAATATGTTACTTTTCGTGTTATTTTTTTTGATGCTCTGCTGTTATTTTGCTATTATTCTGCTGCTTTTGCTTATGTCATCTTAAATGTTTTAATGCATTGTTTATTTTTTCCACCCTTTTGTGTGGACAGTGCCGATCCATTTATTAGCTGCTGTCGGCCTGCTTTTCTTTTCAAAGTTATTGAAGCCCTCACCGAGGAGCAGAAGGAGGCTGTTAGGGAGATGGGATTCGGGGGTTTACTTGAGTTGAAGCTTTCTTCCCTCCCCCATGTCATGTTTCGGGAGTTTGTATATGCTTTTAGGAGTGGGAAGTATTTTGAAATATCTGAAACGGAGAAGTTCGAGTTGACTGCAGATGATGTGCACGATGTGTTTGGTTTACCAAATTCTGGTGCGAAAGTGGATTTGGTTATTTTTGGATTTCCTGTTTCCGCCGATTTGAAGGAGAAGCTTTGAAGCGTGCTTGGCGGGAGAAGTATGGTATCGGCAATAACAAAAGTGGGATACCACTTAACAAAGTTCGGGAGACCTGCTAGAGTCTCTCGGTTGCGGACGATGAGTTTAAGAAGACTTTTGTTCGCTTGCCATGTCGTGTTTCCTTGCTCCTGTGTCGGGTTATGTGCTTGATCTTAGACTTCTAAGCGCTGTGGAAGATGTTTCTAGGATCAAGGAACTTAATTGGTGTCAGTTTGTCTTCTCAGACTTGGTGACTTCTGTACGTGAAGCCCTTATCGGGAGGAGAAATATTCGTTGTAGTGTAGTGTTGTTGGCTATCACCTATTTTCACCGTTATTTCTTTAGTGGTGATCAGGTGAATAATGAGCTGCCGCTCATTAAACATTGGGATTTTAAGTCTTTCAATGAGAGGTTGCGGCGTGAGGCGCTCGCCGGTGCTCGGGCACCGGGGAGCGTTCAGACGTTGCTTTCCCATTGTCTCGCCCAAACATCGTTGGCTCTGGTCAACGTACTCAACGTCGATGTCTTGTTCTGGATCTACCTGATGATATTCTTACGGATGAGCAAGTACAGTCCGCAGCGGTCGACGTAAGCACCTGTTTGATTGTTTTTAAACGAATCATTCTAAAATGTTATTCTGTTATTGTCCTCGAGCATTAGTTTTCATCTTTGCTATTATTTTACTATTATTCCACCGTTATTCCTCGGTTTTCCTCTTTGTCATTCCTTTGTTATTCTAATTTTCATTCCAAGTGTTCTTTGTGTTTGTTATTCTACTTGTTATTCTACTACTACTCCACGTTATTTATTCTCACTTTGTTAGTGTCTTTGTTATTCCTTTGTTATTTTATTACTTCACTTTTGTCATTCTACTATTAATCCATTGTTATCTATTTTTTGTTAGTGTACTATTATTCCTCTGTTATTCTACTATTATTGTACTGTTTTAAGTAAAATTTTGGGATTTTAACTTGACAGGATGTTCATCAACTTATACTTCTTAATGAGAGGGACTCTCAGATTTTATGTCGCCGATACTTGGAACGGGCGGAACTTATAAAGTCGAAGATGATGCAGAAGACCCAGCAGGCTATGGGTCAAGCACCTGCTGCTAAGTTGCCCACCAAGTAACCCGACGAGTCGCTAAAGAAAGCACAAACAAACAAGAAAAAGTTGGTTGTGAAGGGTCGAGAATTTGGTTGCCACCCCATCTTTCTTCACGGATCAAGTTATCCGTGAGTCGGATTAACGGGTAAAGCATGTATTGGCTATGCAAGCGGCCAATAAATCGCGATCAACTGTTCCTGAAGAACCAGCTTCCAAAAAAGCTAGACATGAAGATGTCATCATTGAACCCCCATCATTTAACCTGTTTTCTCAATTCTATGAGGAGTGTGTCGGTCATCGGATGTGCGGTACCGACTATATCCGAAAAGAAGGGTGTAATTTGAAAAGAAGGGTGTTGAACATAGTCCCGTCATTCAACAAAGTGCAAAGGTGGGGACTCCACAATTGTCACCACTCGGTTTAGATTCTATTACGACGGATATCCGTGCGACATTCGATTTCGTTATGGAGAGCCGGTGATGTCGGTGAGAAAGTAGTTGATGTTGGGGATATTAGCATTGGCGTGGAGGATGTTAACAATGATGTGGAGTACGTTAACATTCAAGTTGAAGACTATCTTGTTGATAATCCGCCAGAGGAGGTGGCTAATACTGTTGAGTGTCCACCGGTAGAGGTTCAAGCAACTGAAATTCCAAAGGCGATGCTTGTTTGCACGAGACGGAGGTGACGGATACCCGTGCCGACATTCCATCGCGTAATGACACTCAGCATTCCACTCAAATTGGCAGTGAAGCATTCGTGACTGCAGAAGAGGAGGTAGCGGATGTGGTGATGTCTTGTCATGCAGACTTGTTGCTTGGGGCTGCGTCTGAGATAGATAAATCTGATAAACAGGATTCCGAGGTTGTGTCGGGAGGTCGGTCCGTTGTTGGTGAGGCTGTCCCCGGAGGACAATGGCGTTCTTGGGTTGAATGCTCCTACTATGTGTACAAGTTATTTGCTGCACTCTGCTGCACATGAGGAGCTGTTGTTGTATGTTGTGCCTCGAATTTCGGATGCGGCTATGATTGTGGTCCTGTGGATCCCGAGCTAGTTTCTGTCAAAATCAATGATAACGATGGGACATGTTTTCAACCCAATGCTATCCAAGCGGAAAGAGGTTGCAGACTCATCGCTTCTTGAATGATCATAACCTTTCGCAAGGGTAAGAGCTTGTTTTTATTGTAAAATTTTTTCTGTTTAATATATTATCTTTGCTTTTTGTTCTTCAAAAATATATTCATGTGACTCTTATTTTGCCTTTTTATTCGGTTTTGAAGGGATAATCTTGTCACTTGGGGTGTGGACACTTACCTGAATCGTGAGGATATGGAATCGATGGTTCCAGATTCAATGATAATGCTTGGTGTTGTGCACTGGTGGTCCCTCTTTCTTAATGATACTTGTATAAGAGGAAGCCCAAGTCGACTTTTCTTTGGGATGGGTGCAACGGTTAGTTATTCTATCTTATCTTTTCTTTTACTTTATTTTTCATGTTTGGATCACGTTTCAACTCTTTTCTCCACTTCTTGTTTAGTATCCATTGCGGCGACTTTGTATGCCGTCGAAAGATGATAAGGCTTCCAGGAGTGATTTATGTGCGGAAGTCAAATTGTCATTTATTGTCTTTGTCAATAACAACAAGAAAGAGTGTGATCTTACTTCTGATATGGTATGTTTTTCTGTACTTTGTGTGTTTTCTACTACTATTCTCTGTTAGCCTACTATTACTCTTTGTTATTCGATGTGTTTTCGCTTTTTTAAAAAGAACCACATAATTAGTAACAATTTTTTTTTTGGCCAAATATTTTCCCAGATTTTCATCCCAATTCTTTTGCATGAGCACTTTAGCTGTTTGTGCATCAATTTCATTTCGAAGAGGGTTGAATATCTTGATAATGTATTTCAAGAGGCGATGTTTCTTTGATGATCAGCGTGTGTACGTTTGTTGTATTGTCAAACCGTTGTAAGTCATTTATTGTGTTTTAATCTTCTCTTGGTGTTTAGCCTAGTTTTGTTTAAGTATTGTTAGTAATTATGTTTTCTTTTTCCTTTTTTAAAAAAAGGTGAACTTGATGTACGATTTCTGGTCCACAAAGGAGTTGCCCGAGGTGGGGAGGTTAAAGATTATAAAATTGTCAACGTCCCTTTTACGGCAAGCAAAACGGCCGAGATTGAAAATTTGGACTGCGGTGTATATACGATGTTGCACATGCTCTTTTACCGTGGAACTGTTTTTGATTGTGACTTGGGTAATTCTGATTCAAGAGCCCTCTACCGCGCTGAGATCGTTGCCTTGTTGGCGCTGCGATATGAACGAGTCCAGGGAAGATTTGTTGAAAAGTTTGGAGGAGTTGAACAAGACAAGAAAGGAAACCCTGAGCGTGCTTGAAGAGAGACGGCGTATTGAGGATGCGAAAAAGAGGGCTTCTCAAAGCGGTAAGAAACGTCGTGGTTCCGGCAGGTGAAAGCGTTGTTGGTAAGAAGGTTAAGACGTCGCAGCCTGTTGACGAGCCCGTCGCTTCTCCTACTGTCATTGACGGCCCTAAATTCTCTAGAAAGACCCCTACTGCCAGCCGTCAAGTGGGAAGCAGGGGTGTGGATAGCCCCGTGAGTCCACAGTCGGCTTTGGGTAGTCGTAAAAGGGGTAGGGCAGACGACGGGCTGGGTTGCTCTATGGATTGCGGGCCAGATTTACGTAGGTTTGTTGCGGTGTCGGATTTGTTTCGGAAGAACAAAAAACAGTTCTCTAAGATGCTGAAGGTGCGGAAGCAAGTGGTGGACTTTGTTCTTCGTGAAGACGCTCAGTTGACAGACGAGTATGTGTCGATTTTCATTTCTTTGATTGTGGTGTTTCTGTTCAGTTAGTCTTTCTGTTTCCCACTGTTAGTCTGCTGTTAATCTGCTGTTATTATGCTGTTATTTTTGTCAACCTAGCGAGCCGTCTAATTTCACTGTTAGGCCCCTTTGTTATTCTGCTGTTATTGACCTGTTATACCACTATTATTCCGCTGTTAGTCCACTGTAATCCCACTGTCAATCCCGTTTTGTTATTCTCTTTGTTATACCGCTATTATTTATTGTTATTGTTCGTTATTGAACCGTTATTCTCTTTGTTATACCACCGTAATCCCCTTTGTTCTCATCATATGTTATTTTTGTGAATGGGGAGCATTAGTGTTGTACAAATGACGACGACGTCGGCGTGTTTTTGGACAAGGGGGATATTGTTTCCCTTGTAGATGCAGCTAGTATGATGTCAACAAGAGTAGTTGATGTTTGGTCGGTTCTTTTGAATTCGTTGGAGTTTGAGGAACGCTCAGCACCAAGCTCAATGTTTTTCGGAGTTCGTCATATGGTATTTTAGTTTTTTCCTTTGCTATTTTGCGTTATTACCTACAGATTGACTCACAAGTATTGATATAAAGTTAACACTTGTGCACTATTTTTGGTTGTTTATGCTTTCTCTTTTTGTAGGATCCTCTTTATTCACTCTTAGAGAACTTTGATTCCTCAAGTCCTCTTGACGGTCCGGGTAATAAGCTGTTGGCATTCTGGAATGTGTTTTACGATTCCTGCAATGGAAGATGTCGTCTGAACTCCGACCTTGTGTTTGTGCCGATTCTGTACAATGATCACTACTCTTGTTTCTGCATCAACTTTTTGAATGAATCGATTGATATTTTGGACAACATGACTCACGATTCCAAGCAAATAGCCGATTACGGAAGATTGGCGAGATTGTGGCAAACTATATGCGTGTTTTTATGGAGGGTCATAATGTTCTGAAGGGTGAAGATTGCCGCAATTTCGAAATTGTTGATGTGCCTTTTAAATGGAAAAAGAAGGAACTGCTGAATTCGGAGTCGGGGTGTTTCTTGCTGTACACGATGGCGGAATATGGTGGAAGCGTGTTTGAGTGCAATCTTCACAGCAAGATTGCTCGTCGAAGCTACTGTGTTGAAATGTCGGCTTCCCTGATCTTGGCGGATATTAATCTTCATAGGCGAGTAGTTCTTGACAAAGTGAAGGCTTGTGAGACTGGAAGGCCGAAGACGTTGGGTTTGGCGCGGAAGAAGGAACAAGTTGCGAGAAGTGCCCCCGAAGTGCAACCCCAATCATCTTTGGTAGTGAAGAGTCGGGCATCGTCATGAATGCATGAAAGTACCTTTGGATGTTGTGTATCCGGGAAGTCGGACTAAGTTGGTGTAAATTGTGTTGTTAGACTATTAGTGTGCTGTTATTGCACCGTTATTATGTATAATTACTAGTTTATTGTGCTGTTATTCCCGTATTACTCTAGTGTTATTCCAGTGTGTACTCTAATTTTAATTGAGTTTTGATATTCCTTGTACTTTTTTCAAACACCATCCATTTTTACTCTAATCCCACTGTTATTAACATTCGTTAATCAGGATAATGAGCGATTTGTTGTCTTTGTTATTGCACAATTAGTCTCTGATTTTTAGTCTAATTAAGCTTTCTTATTACCTTTGTTTTCTAGAAACACTATCCATTTCTATTCAAGTGTAAATTTAGTCAAGTGTAAAAGCAGTGGTTTAGACTGCGTTTTTGCCAGTGTTATTCTACCATTATTATCTGTTTTGCAGTATTACTCCGCATATTAAGCGGCTACTCTCTTTGTTATTGTACTATTAGTCTACACTTATTCTGCTGTTATTCCACTAGTTTAATTAAGTTTTACAAATTCTATCCAATTTCTACGAAGAATATGCATTTTCTATTCAACTGCCAATGGCTGTTTTTTCTCAGCTGTGATTCTATTGTTATTGCACCGTTATTCTTCTGTTATTACACTATTATTCCGCATAACTAGTTTATTCTGCTGTTATTACACTGTTAGTCCAGCATTATTTTGTCAAAACTATTCATTTTTATTCAAGTGTAAATTTAGTCAAGTGTAAAAGCAGTGGTTTAGACTGCTTTTGTTACACTGTTATTCTACCATTATTCTCATTGTTATTTAAAGTATTACTCCGCATAATTAGCAGTTATTATGCTGTTATTGCACTATTATTCTGGCAAAGACTTCTGTTATTCCAACATTACTTAGAAATAGTTTTAAATAGCACTTAAAGATAGTACTTACATAATAAACATTAACGTTCTAAAATATTAAAGCCATTATTTCTAAAGCAATATAATATTTTAAACATATTTAAAAGCAGCAGCCCTGGACCATCATCGTTAGATTTTTATATCTTTATTCTATTCTCTGACGCCTGCGCGCCGGTCCTTGGACAGTGCTCTCAACTTCCACCGACTCATCCTCAAAAGGGTTTTTGTACGCTTCCATTAGTTCCATGGCTTTCAGAACTGGTGTCCAATGGCCAGAGATTGAAATATCGGCTTCAGTGTAATACTTCTTCAGAGCATTCACACCAGCAATGAATTGATTGTCCATGTCGGCTTCCGTGTAGTTCCTATTTTTCTTTTCCTTTAACTGTCTACGCATACGTTCATTTTGAAGTTCAGCAACCTTCAATTGTGCCTTTACACTGTCGACCTCTCTTATTAAGGCCTCTTCACGGGTTTCTGCTGCCTCTAAATTTGTCCTTGTGTCAATCAACTCTATCGTGAGGGACTCTATCGTCCGTTTGGCTTCATCGATTTCCTGCCTTGTCGGGGACCTTCGGCTATCGTCAGTTACGTCACTCATCCTGCAGCATTGGAAGTATGAAACTTTTTGCATTATAAAAAGATGTTTAAAATTTTTGAACCAAATTAAAAGCAAACCAAAGCATAAGAAAGAGAATTACCTTTTTTGCAGCATAGAGAAGAGTGTTGACAGATATGAAAAATAAACATGAAAGAAAAATAAAGAATAGAAAGATAAGAAATTACCTTTTTGCAGAGGAGATAAAGTTTTTTTTGGAATGGACTTTTTCAGTGTGTGTGTTTGTTTTTTTACCTCGAAGTAGCAGTAATTTATAGGGGCTTGGGGAATAGAATCAGTTTTTCTGTAATAAAGTATAGGAAGATAAGTAATTAACTGTCTACCAACAAAAAAAAAAAAAGATAAGAAATTACCTTTTTGCAGAGGAGATGCAGAGTTTTTTCTTGAATACAAACAGTTTTCTGTACTTATTCAGTGTGTGTGTGTTTTTTTTCTCAAAAAACCACGCAATAGCAGTATTTATAGGGGTTGGGGAATACAAACAGTTTTCCTGTAATTATATTAGATTAGGTTAGGTAACTGTTTTTAATAAAAACTGAAAAGTGGAACACTTTTTATAAATATTACTATTTTGTTATTATTCAATCGTTATTGTAGTGTGTAATTTGCAGTTTTATTTTTGTGGTTGGTTTGTGAAAAAAACAGTCAGATAATATTAACAAAAAAAATTAAAGTAACTAGTATTAATTCTCATATAATGTAGGTCTCACTTTATTATCTAGAAGATACATTTTAGGTTAAAATGTAATTCGAACAATGACAAATAGTAAAAGTGTTTGACATTTTTAGGCGAGGTCTTCATCGTAGCCGTTGTCTTTTGTGTCTCTTTTGTCTTTGTTAGTTCATGCATCTGATTCATATTCCTGCAATTTTTGCTTAGTATTTAGCAGCTACATTAATAGCAGAATAGCAGTAGAATAACATTGATAGCAGTAGAATAACAACACATTAATAGCGAGAATAGCAAGTAATCTAAATTTAGCGGCTACTCTCTTTGTTATTGCAGACACTATCCATTTCCACCAAGAATATCCATTTTGTATCCAAAAATAACAACACATTAATAGCACAACAGCAGCAGAATAGCAGAGTAACACAGGAATAATAGGGGAATAACAGTAGAATAAAAGGATAACATATTCCTGCAATTTTTGGTAGTTCATGCATCTGATTTATATTGCTGCAATTTTTGCTTAGTATTTTAGAAGCTACATTAATAGCAGAATAGCAGTGGAATAACATTAACAACAGTAGAATAACAACACATTAATAGTAGAATAGCAAAGAGAATAACACAATAAAACAGTGAGAATAGCGAGTAACACGGGGAATAATAGGGGAATAACGGTAGAATAAGAGGATAACATTAGAACAATAGGAGAGTATTAGTCCAGATTCATACCTCTTCAGTTTTTGATTCTTCTTCATCTTCGTCATCGAGAAGGGGGACTTTCAAAGCAAATGGAAGAGTACAAGTTCTCTTTGTTGTGGTTCACCCACTTCTTGCGATTACCGCATCTTCGCTTCCTCTTTTGTTGCTTGGTTTTGGCCTTTTCTTTGGAGGACCTTAATCTTTTGCCACTGCCCTTATTCTTGGCCTTGTTTGGCGGTCGAAGGTCAATGTCATTTGAAGCTGTGATGCCTAGAAGAGCCTCGATTTCCTGGTTTTTAGTCTTGGTTCGATTGGTCTGTGATGTTCACCCTGAACTGTGTCAGGATTTTCTGCAGTTGCTTCATGTGTTTAACAGTAGCATAACTGTCCATCACCCCGACAGTTGCATAAATCTCAGACCAAACCTTTGACATCTCAGCTTTCTTGATGTCAGCCTCATCAATCTCTTCTATCACCTTTCCATTTTCATCTCGGACAACTGGCCTGTATGATTTCTTTGTCCATCGAGCAAGGACATAAGGGTCAGGTATCCTGTGGACCTGCCTACCATTCCACACCCAAAGTATATGGCGACAAACAATGCCATGCCTCTCAAACAGCTTACATGCACATTTGCTCTCGTTAGTTTTGGTGTTAAATTCAACTCGGAAGCTCCTGTGCTTGAGTCCATCACGAACGTCATGATACTCCACCGCCCCTACTGTTGTCAAACCCCCACCCCCATGCCTGCATATGGCATGTTTGACTTCATTCTGAAAGTCCCCAAAGATAGGATGGGTGTAGACAAGTGAGGCATGCATCTCCACCTTAATAGCGAGAATAGCGGTGGAATTACATTAATAGCAGTAGAATAACAACACATTAATAGCGAGAATAGCATGAGACTAAATTTAGCGACTAGTTTTTGTTATTGCAGACACTATCCATTTCCACAAAGAATATCCGTTTTTTATTCAAAAATAACAACACATTAATAGAAGAATAGCAGTAGAATAACACAACAGCAGTAGAATAACAACACATTAATAGCAGAATAGCAGTAGAATAACAACACATTAATAGCAGAATAGCAGTAGAATAACAACACATTAATAGCAGAATAGCAGTAGACTAAATTTAGCAGTTACTTTGCTGTTATTGCAGACGCTATCCATTTCCACAAAGAATATTCGTTTTTTATTCAAAAATAACAACACATTAATAGAAGAATAGCAGTGGAATAACATTAATAGCGAGAATAACAAACAGCAGCGAGAATAGCGGTAGAATAACACAACAGCAGTGAGAATAGCGAGAGTAACACGGGAATAATAGGGGAATAACGAGAGAATAGCGGTGGAATAACATTAATAGCAGAATAGCAGTGGAATACCTTCATCGGCCCTACTTTCTCGAGCATACTATGCTCATTGGCATTATCCATCCTCCTTTGTGTATGCCTTTGCTGCTCTATTGCGGAATTGTACCTCATCCAAAACTCGACGAGGGTTCCAAAATGGCTTTCAAACCGCTTGAAATAGCTGTTTGAACTTTCGGATCTCTGGGTTGTTCGCAACAAACAACCTAGAGGCAGATCCCGAAAGTATGCCGGTATCCACTTTTGTCTGATTGCAAAGACATACTTCAACCACCGGTTGCTTTCCATACCATGGGCTTCAATAACGATCTTCCGATTCTGTTCAAATTCGTGTGGCTCGTGGTCGACATCACACAACGGCATTTATGTCGGTCATAAATTCCGTATCATTGCAGATTGCCCTTCCCACTTTCTCTGGCATTTTCTGCATGATATGCCACATGCAATACTTGTGGACAGAATGGTTGAAGACATTTGGGCAGGCTTTTTTAATTCCGGGCAGTCCGTAATTACACATTGAGGGTTCTTTGCCCCATTGCTTCGAGGAATTTTTAAAAATCCACTCAAATGAATGCTGACTCTCGAAGTCAAGTAACCCAATTTGCAAAAGTCACCGTCTTCTTGTTGTGGTCTACTCCGGTGAAGGGAGTAAACACCATGAAATATTTGTTTGTCCCATAAGTAGGGTCAAACGAGATCGTGTCTCCATATAACTTGTAGTTGTTTATCCCTTCCTTATCAGCCCAAATAACCTTCGTCAAGCATTTGTTCTCATCCTGATCATAAGCAAAGTAGAACCCCTTTGTTTCACAAAGCATTTTGAAATGCCCAATGAACATTTTAGCATCGTTATCCCCAATGTAACACTTGATATTTCGCTTGAAGTTTTTGAAGTCTAGCAAAGAGGCACCGATATTCTGATAACCATTTGAGTATTCCTTGAGAATTCTGAAGCTCAATGTTGGACCTATGTTGAGCTTAGTATGATCAATAATGGTCCTCTTAATGTAGTCATGGACGTCCCTTGAGAGCTTCGGAACTCCTGTTTTTGACAGAGTAAAGAGAGTGATTGTGAACGTCTACAAAGACATCCACAATATACCCAAACCTGTCTGTCATCTGTTTTTCACAGGTTCTCAACCTCATGTTCGCCTTGCAGCCACACCTTGTCAGAGCATGCTTCTTTGGTGTCTAATTCGCGAGTCTTTGTTCTCTCTTGTACTCAAATTACCGGCTTCATGATTTGTTGCTTGAAGTCGCATTTTTCTTTTCATATCCCTATACCCCCTGTTTGTTAGACCAGTGATTTGTGGTGACGCCCCCTTATATAGCGCATTTGTGTACCTTCTCACATCAAATCCTTAAGCCGATCATAGATCTTTGTAGAAGCTGCATCTTGCATCCTCCAAGGTAAGAAAGAACATGCCACGTTTAGGCGTAAAATCACTCTCAACAGTCCTCACCCACGCTCGGTCCCGGGTGTGCTCTTTGTAATGAAGAGTTGAGACAAACTCATCGTTTTTTCTTAAACAACAGGTTGGGCTGGTGTATATCTTGTTATTAGAAGAATCCCCATTAGGTAAGACTGCATTGTCTTCAACAATAGACACAGTAGAAAGATCTGCGTGACAAGTAAATTAATATAATGAGTACGGTCATTGGACAACAAAATCACAATAACATCACAATAACTTGATAGCACGGGGGAGAGATCAACATTGCAAAGTAATGTGACAATAATAATGATGATAACAAAGCAGGTGTGAAACAGACGACAATCAATAACATCACAATAACACTAAATGTGTTTATCTCATGCTACTCTCTTATCAGCCGTATATTTTCACGCTACTGCACAATAATATCACAACAATAGTAGCATAATATCGAATAAGAGTACAATAATATCAACATGTTTCTCTACTTTTTTACAATAATAGTACAAAGAATATCGTAATCGGAATAGACTGGTTCTACTTTATTACATACGAGATAATCTTTGTATTTATTATGTAACTCTTTTGCAAGGCATATATTTTCATGTTTCTTGCACAATAATAGCACAATAATGTTACAATAATACCACAATAACAAGACAATAATATAATCATGTTTTCATACGGTACAATAATAGTACATTAATATCGAATAACGGTTCTCTTTTTTCTCATGTAATGCAAGCCGATAAAGACAATAGTATCGAATAAATTTGAGAAACACATAGAAATCAATAATTGATTTATAAACACTCAGGCTAATAATAGTACATTAATATTAGAATAACAGTTCTCTTTTTGTACTCTAATACAAGCCAGATAGTACAATAATATCAGAATAACAGCTGAGAAACACATAGAAATCAATAATTGATTTATACACACTGAGGCTAATAATAGTACATTAATATCAGAATAACAGTTTTCTTTTTCTACTCTAATACAAGCCAGATAAAGATAATAATATCGAATAATAAATTTGAGAAACATGTAGAAATCAATAATTTATTTATAAACAACGGCGGATGAAGAGATAAGAATGAATAGCAGTATTACCTGTTTCCATATTCACTGTCGAGTTGATTTCTTCGCTAACATTGTTATTGATCTCATTTGTCCATCTTTTATACCCGAAAAGTAAAATCAAGTATTGAATTCAATTAAAATCAACGAATTTACACTAAAAATCAACGATTTTTACATTAATTAGGTTTTTTACATTAATTTTGAAAATACGATTGAATATACTAAAAATCAACGAATTTACATTACCTGTAATTCGATTGCAGCTACAAATCAACGATTTTGTGTAATTTTATTAGGTTTTTTATGAATTTCCTATAGTCGGCGTTCTGATTTGTGAGTTTTCTCTGTTTTGATTTGTAGAGAGATGTAGAGAGAGAGAGAATATCGTTAGAATGAGGTTGCTGTTTTCATGTTTCAGCGCTTTTGTATTTTTCGATTTTTCCTTTTTTTTTTTTCTAATTTATCTTTTAATCTCAGCCCTTGATTTCTTTTAATCTCAGCCCTTGATTTCCCCAACTCACAACTCACCATAAGACCCCAACTCACGAGATCCCGCCTCTATATATATATATATATATATATATATATATATATATATACTCTCTCCATACAACACCAATGGTAACATTGACTTTTTCACACTTGTCGAGACACGTATTACAACGTGAATATCTTTAGTAACACATTATTAAAAATTATAAAAATTTGATATTCTTATAGCATTCGTGACGATAAATCAAACAAGATCTCACATGACTATATTTTGTCTTATAGATTAAGAATAATATCGAATATTCCCTACAACCATAAATAGTGCCAAGATTCTCAATGTTACTTATGACAATGTCGATTAACGAAAAAGATGAGTCAACGATTCATGTTCCTTATGACAAAGAGAGCAAGTGGGATTAATTGCTAGTCCTCTTCTAATTAACACATCTGCAGTAGCCAAAATACCGTGTACAATTCTCCACAGAAAAAGATTGATATGCGTTTGACATTGGAGGTTCCAAATCAATGCCCACTGGAAATCCAGTATAGCAACCGCAACTGAGGATAAACTTTTGTTTATTAGAAGGTAGCCTAGGTAGGAGTAACTTGACTTAGTGTAATACCTTCCGTCCTCAGTGAATTTGCAGTATATGTAGTCATCCATTGGCTCGTGATGAAGCTCTAAAGCATAAATATTTTTTGCGGAAACTGTATGAAAACATTTAAAAATTTAACTCTGTGCACCGATAGTCAAAGAATATACAATTTCTTTTCCATGCATAGTTAAGTAGATCTGATTCATCCGTATAACGCAATCCGAGATTTAAAATTGACCCTAAATTGCCTGATCCGATAAAGACCATAACCAATAAGGCATGGCCCTAATCCTTGATTGAACCCATTTCCTCGGCTAATTAAAATCTTTTAATCAATAATTCAAACATGATCGGACCAAAAATGAGTCATACCCGAAAAAACCCATTTGATTTGATATTTTAGCCGTTACCTTAACGGACAAAAACCATCCATATCCATATTTGGCCTAAATATAAATCTCGCAACGTTGGTGAAAACTGCCTCCCACTAAAATCTGTTCTCCACATTCCGAAACCTTCTACGCTTTAAAAACCTTACCAACGGCTACTTTCTCCCCATTTTCCATTATATAAATCTCACTCACCAATCTCTCATACTCGATCAACTGGTTTCTCTCACTAACAAAACCAAATAAACCTTTCTCAAAATCAGCTGAAATTAACAATTAACAATTAACAATATTTTCTAAAACATCAATGGCGTTGTTATCTTCAAAAATTTGGTCAATCTCTTTGGTTTTGGCAATTGCATCATTGCTGAGTTTCACTGAAGCAAGAGACCACCTTGTTGGAAGCAAACCTGATGCATGGCAAATTCCTTCATCCTCCGATTCTGATTTTCTCAACAAATGGGCTCAGAGTAACCGCTTCCATATCGCTGATAATCTCGGTAATATAATCTCTTATTCTCTTATGCTAGCTACCTCCGTCTTCCAACACCGTCACAATTATTTGTTTATCTTCTTTTCTATTCTCTGTGAGGATGGTTATTAATTCAATCAAAGGCAAACTAATGATTAAGACAAAAATGAGTCATTTTTTCTCTCAATATTTTTCCTTAAATTCTGCATGCAATTTATTTATTGTGTATATATAAGATCCTAATGGCTGGCTAATTATGATGGTAAACAAACAGTGTGGAAGTACGACAACAAGAAAGATTCAGTAGTGGAAGTAACAAGGGAAGCATACATAGCATGCAACACAACAAATCCAATAGCAGAGCATAAGAGTGATGAGACCAAGGTATTGTTGACCAAGGCGGGCCCACACTACTTCATCAGTGGAGTAAAGGACAGTTGTGAGAAAGGTGAGAAACTCATTGTGGTGGTTATGAGTCCTCGTGGCAGGCGGTCCGGGACCGTATCACCTGTTATTGCACCGGCCCCAGCTACTGTGGTTGAGACTCCGGCGGTTTCTCCAACAAGTGGGGTAGATGGGATCAAGGGTGGGTTGGTGATGGTTGTTGTTGGGATTTTGGCTGCCTTTGTGTTGCTTTGAGATGATTATTTTGAATTTGGAGTTTAGTAGTGATAGTAGATTAGCCTCTGTGTGTGTGATACTCTAATGGTATCAGGAAATATTAATTGGTTTATTCGTTTAATTCCATTTGTTTTTACCTAAACTTGCCTTTGAATTGATACTTTGAATTTTGAAATGGACTGAAAATAAATTGATTGCCAACAATTGAACAACGCAATTTGCGTTATGAAATAAATGAGTGATAGAAGCCAGCAACTGGAACGATATTCCTTCTTGTGCCTCTGGTTTTAAGATGAATCAGAGTAATTACCAGAGTAATTGTTATACAAATAGTGAAAATAGTAACACAGTAAATTAGTAGCGTAAAATATTAAAATATTCAAGAAAAAGTCAAGGTGTCACAATGTGAAAAGAGTTAACATAAAAAGGAAAATTTAAATAGTTAACACAACATGCATAAGTTGAAAATTGGTTAATAAAAGACGTTTTAATACCTTTTAATAATTGGGTAGAAATTACATTTTAAATTTTCGTCAAAAGTTTTATACAAAAAATATTATTTTTGAAATGAGTTGTTTATAAGTCACAACGTCGGGTTAGAATACGGAGTACCCTCACGTGACTCTTGGCTCTTCCGTCTAAATTTTTGTCCAACTGATGTCTGAAATTGGCTATGGCTCATTCTGTTAGTTGTTGGAACACACTAACACCCCTATCTACCAATTAGCTTTAACAAGACCTTCCCCTGCAGATAAGGGCGGGTATTACAGTCTTCCCCCTTAAAAAGAACTTCGTCCCCGAAGTTCAACTAATCCTCCCTCACGACTCAAGGTGTAACATGAACTAATATAACTGCTGACAACTCATCCCCCGACAAGGACAAGTACAACCGTTCCAAAATACCACCCATCCATGTACGCCCATCACCTATCATCATCATCATCATCATCTACCTTAGCAACTTACCATGCAATACGACCTCCTATCGAGTCATCAAACATGCATTATACACGAGAACACACTAACACAAACCGTTACTTCCACTTACTAACCAAATTTTAACATTACACGATTCCATACACCATACGCATCATATTCATCTGATACAACAATTCTATTTTACTCGTCTAACAATTAATCATCAATAACAATTAGTTACTAATCACCAAAGTATAGCAATCCAAAGTATAGCCAATCATCGGTCAAAGTATACAACAATAGATTAATGTTCATTTAAACCATTTCCGTAACATTAATATTACTCAGCAATGTAACAATTCAAATTACTACAAATTTCACCTAACATCATAATACGTGCATTACCCTCACCTAAACAAAGTGGTTAAGCAACCCAAAAAAAAATGGAGTACAACAATATGGTGAACTTTACCAACAATCCGCTCAAAATATGATCATAATTCGTCATTTTTCTCATGCGACATTACTCTTCCCCTCTTAAAAGGAACTTCGTCCCCGAAATTCACCTTCAAGACGAACTACAAACATTACACGAAAAGGTAACTCTACTCAATCTCGACATTACAAAACAATTTTATCATACGTTGAGACCAACAACTATCATGGTACCTCATTGACATTACTTAGATAAAATGTATACGTGTTAATATATATTAGATATAGATAACAACAAATAAGCAAGTGAAATGTACCGTCACCCAATTATTATGTGTGAACACCGAGAAATTCCTTAAGTGACATCACTACTACAAATCCAGGCAACTACAACGCCCCTTTAACAACGATTATTCACGAAAATCACAATAGACGTTGTAGAATGTATGGCGCGAATTTTACTGAACTTAATTACAACGGGTATGGTTATAAAAACCGTTGTTATTAGTTTTAACAACGGGTCACACATGCACAACCGTTGTTAATAATTTGGCGCAAAATTGGCGCAAAGTTAGTGAAAAGTAATCACAACGGTTACTTTTGTAACCCGTTGTTAAAACATATTTGACAACGGGTGTTTTTTACAACCGTTGTTAAAACATATTTGACAACGGTTGTTGTTTAATAACCGTTGTCAATACCTTCCATACTATAAACCACACAAACACAAGTCTGCTGCAGCCACAAAACACAACCCTTAATACACAAACACAAACACAGCAGACAAACAAACACAAAACACACACTTTCTCTTTCTCTCTTTCTCTCTTTCTCATCGTCGCTTTATCTTCTCGCCGTCACTGTTGATTTCATCGTCTCTTACGTTCTGTATTTATCAGGTAAATCTCGCCATCCTTTGTTAGTTTCATCGTTATTATTTTCTTTTTCTATTTATTTCTTTTGCATGTATGTGTTTTTATCGACCATTATGTTATTTGTTTAAGTATTGTTCGCATAATTAGTTAGTAAAACAATGAAGCAGCAAGATGAAGAAGCAAGATAAACATAATTAATATATATATATATATATATATATATATATATAAATTAAAAAAAAATTACATATATAAAAATGCAATTCTTATATTTTCATAGAGGATCTTATTCGTCTCTATCGTATCCGTCCTCTCCTCCTTGTTATTTGGAGGTTCCGTTCAGTTGCTTGCTATATCGTCATATAGCCGCAAGCTTCTTCGCTCCGTCAAGCCATCTTCTTTGGCGTGCTTCAGTGCGGATCGAGCATCCGCAAGGTAGCTCCTGAAACTTTCCTCAATATAGAGGAACCGGCGGATGAAGCTGTTGTTGTTCTCGATCATAGTAAGAGTCTTAAGGATGAAATCATTCATTTTGTTGGAGTTTGGAGTTTGTTTTGAAAGATTAAGTAGAGTTATTTATTTGGAGTTTGTTTTAGCAGTTAGGGTTTGGAGATGTGTATATATTGAGATAATGGAAATGTTAGTTGAGATAATGCAATGTATTTATACTAAGCAATGTGTGGGTTGAGTTGTTTTTTAATTAATATATATGTTAGGAAGTTGTGCCATAATCATCATCATATCTCTCAATCTTTGATTCAAATCTTATTACTAACCCTTCTCATTCCATATTGTCCGTTCATATGCACAGTGATGTCAGTAATAATGCATGCATCGGAATTCTAACGGGCCGTAATTATGCATACATCTAGTAATATTTAATTTAATTTTTTTTTTTATTTTTTAAGAACAAACAACAACGGTTATTTAAAAACAACCCGTTGTCTTTAGTTATAACAACGGTTTTGTATATTAAAACCCGTTGTTATAACTTTCCCCCCAAAATTGAGTCACACTTTCCACAACGGGTTTTTATACTTAAAACCGTTGTTAATATTTTTAACAACGGTTTCCTTAAGAAAACCAACCGTTGTTAAAACCTTTTACAACGGACGCTTTAACAACGTCCGCTTTTTTATATAACAACGGTTTTTGACCGTTGTTATAGCCTGTATCTGTAGTAGTGCATTACCCAATCATGTGTACTCGACATAACCAGCTGCAAACTTATGACCACAGCAATATACTATAACCACCGTGTAGAATGGTACGTCCAGCAATTCAATTAAACACTTATGGTGAAAAATACTGAAGACTGTATTGACCTTGTATGAACTACACTTGAAGCACGAGGACGTTATTATTAACATGACAATGAAACCTATTATCAACAAAGTATATATGCATGATGACCATTAACATTTTAGAACGAGATAAACGATAACAGGGGCACTCGATCGAGTTAAGAAACAACTCGATCGAGTATATCGAGTTTAGTAAGCATTGCAGAATCCCATACGCAGTTACTCGATCGAGTTAGGGGCACTCTATCGAGTAACTACAGGTCAAGTTACTTCAAGAAACACGTTGCCATTCTAAGAAACATAACCAACGCCGTAGTTTTCGTCTCCGACACTATCCACCTGCATATTAAGTTTCGAAATTCAACAAAATACGGCCTTATGGCCAAGTACAAACCAAAGTATATCCAAGTACCAACAAAACAAGTAGAAACTAACTAAAAATCCATGAAAGCGAATGTAAAACAACAATAAACAATATCACTCCAAACCCGGCTCCTTCATCCCTTCATCCCCGCCTCCTCCTCCGGATGTGTCGGCTCCAGCTGTGCCCTCGCCTGCGGTAGCTCCCGTACCTGGGTCTCCTCCTGCTCGCCATGGCGCCAGAAAACCGAAAGGATAACTCCTAGGCTCTCCCCATTAGTCGGATCTACTCCATAGGAGTGAAAGACTCCACTGTCATCCCCGACGCCTCTCCACCAAACCGGTTGGGCCAGGTTGGTCCCAATGCCCTGCACGTGTGTCATCTCATACAAGTTCCGGAGCACCAAGGTGTTGGACACCCTCTCAGTCAGCTCACTCACCTGCATAGCATGACTAAAGGAAGAAGGGTAACTGGGGTATTGGTAATGTGGAAGCACGGGTTGCACGAGCTGAGTCTCACCAACCCTCTCTCTCACCCGTCTAGGACCTCTCCCCACTCTAGGTAGCTGATCCTCAGGTCTAGCCTGGTCCCCCTTGGTCGGCTCCTGCATCACCGCTAAAAGACCATCATCTATGAGGTAGTACTGCCGGCTAGGGGCAGCATCATCGTCATCGGAGTCCGATGCAACCACCGCCGTTGTCAAAGGCTCAGTCACAGGAAGATGCTCTGGGTTGGGTAGTCTCATCCAACTCATACCCCACACTCTCCAAGCTAACCTACCACCAATTCAAAGTCCTCAACCATTTCTGGTCGATGAAGTAATCTCTATCCAAGGTGGGCACAACTGAGATCATAGGTGTAAGGGCCGAGGAGGCCTTAAAGGTAGTCAACCGCTTAGCTAACTGTGTGGCAATAGCACCAAAACTCAAGTACCGGGTCGAAGAGGTGGCCATCAAGGCCAAGCTAGCACAAACGATAGCCGGGGCACTAAAGGAGACTCTCTGTGCTCGGGTAGGGTTTAGATAGCTGACCAATAACATAACCTCATGCGAGTTCAACTTACTCACGTCCCTCCTATCGTACAGCAAATAGGTCAAAGCTCGAAGGAAGATCTTCAAAGTGACATGTTGAACATCATTAATCAACATGTTACTCGAAGTAGGGGCAGGCTTACCAGTGAAAAAGGGCATATAACTGCTAGCCCCCGGGATGTCCCTAAGAGATCCCTTCTCAGGTCGAGCAAGTCCAAGGTGAGAAGCAAACTGGTCCATGGACAAGAGGAAACTGGTGTTCATAAGACGGAACTCTACGGTCTTAGCTACCGCATATAAGAAAAAGAGCTCATAAACTCCAAGGTTAGAAAGGGTAAGAGTGCTTCCTAAGACGATACAACCCCACCAAACCCAATGCCTCAAAGATATGCCTCACGTCTACTTCTATCTTCAGGTCCTCAAGGATGGTAGTGTCGATGCATCTAGTAGGTTTCATACGGCGCTTCTGAAACTCAACAAAGGCATCTCTTTGCTTAAAATCAGCAAAGACAATGGTAGGATACTCGGAAACCGGTGGGACAGTAGGTCCCTAACTCCCCTCTCCCACTTCAGGCTCAGAGGCCCTCGACCTTTACTCTGCCGGGTCACAGCTGCGGCTCTTGGCATCTGGTTCAACATGTTTTTTAGCCACACCAAACAGATACTTACTTGATCAAAAGAACTTTTTAAAGTATACTCATGGATAGAGAAACAACAATTTAAGTAGCTCTTATAAGACAACCAACAATTTCCAAAACAAGTTACTCTCATATTTCATAAAAGACGGTTTCATGGTTTTCAAAACACAAAATTTTAACCATAACTAGAAAAGTTGGGATCTTAATCCCTCAAGAATAGCTTCACAAAAGATCATTATCATAAAGACTTGGGGTGAAATTCAGTTTGGGGCACTTTTAAGACGGAGTTTTAAGACGAAATTTTGGGTGAAATTAGTCAAAATCAACACCAAACATGATTCCAACAACATACCTTACTCCATTTTCCCCTTTAGATATTCAAAAGACAAACAAAATCCAATTTGTAACTCAATCCCTAGAAATTTCGGTCCAATTATACTCACAAATCGGCTTGATTTTGCAACTTCTAGCATCAATAACAACAAATTAAATCAATTTTACCAAAATACTACAACTATGAACAAAATCCATGAGTATAAATCGAATTTTTCAGAAAATTAACACTTTTATATGCTACTAATTGATTAAAACAAAGAAAGGGAGTAACAATCTTACCTTGTAAAGAAAAGAATTGAAAGTGTTATAGAGAGAGAAACTATTATAGAGAGAGAAACTGCGAGAAAACTGCTTCCTTCGAGCTTCCCTGCAATGGCGAGAAGTAAGAAGGTAACGTCCCCTAGTAACACTCCTAATAGATCAAAAAAATAATGGGATATCTCTCGTGTACCGCTTGACTTTTTCATTTTCTTAAATGTACCCCTCTTTTCTTGCAAAAAAACTTTGACCGTCCATAACTCTTGGCTACAAGTTCAGAATACTATAAACTTTTTTTTCAAATTTACCATCTTTGAGAGGTCGCCAATTTGAAAAAGAATTCACCGACGTCTCAACTCGTAGTCGGGAATTATGGTCGGTCAAAGTTTATTCGTTAAAAAACCTTTGACCAATCATAACTACCGGCTACGAGTTGAAAAAGCGGTGATTTTTTTTTTTCAAATTCAAGACCTTGACGAGATAATTGTTTTGAAAAAAAATTCCGTTTTCCGAACTCGTAGCAGATAATTATTGTCGGTCAAATTTTTTTTGTGAAAAACGAGGGGTACACCTTACAAAACGAAAAAGTTCAGGGGTACACGAGAGAATATCCCAAAAAATAATAATAATTCATCAAGTATTAATACAAATAAATAAAAAAATAGTAGTATTACGTTACATAATAAAGAATTGAGTGAAATTGGACTGAATGTGAGTGAAGGTGAGAGTTCTAAGCTCTTTCAATCTTACTAAGGAGCTGAATGTGATTTCGGAGGACAAATCAACGGATGATGAAGAATGGCAAGAGGTTGGACGTCGTCGCAATCGATTGCCTACTCCTGCAGCTAGTAAGCCTTCGATATTATAATTATCTGTTGATGATGTTAAGAGTGAGTTGGAATTCTGGTCTATATCGATTTTCTGCTATGTTCTGGGAGCAAATCCACCTAGTTCTGTATTAGGAGGGTTTGTTAGAAGGATTTGGAAGAATTTATCGGTTGATAAGGTTGCTTTTCAACCAAATGATGTCTGTTTGATTCGGTTTAAGTCTGGTGATGATAAGCTTAAAGCATTACAGTCAGGACCTATTTTCTTTGACAACAAACTTTTATTGTTAAGGATTGGGTCCTTGACTCCAAACTGGAGAAAACTAAACCTAAATCAGTACCTATATGGATTTGGTTTTACAATCTTGACTTCAAATATTGGGGGCTTGCTTTACCCAAACTAGCATGCTTGGTTGGAACTCCTGTTCAATGTGACCGTGCTACTCAGGAGAAGGAGTTCCTGGAGTATGCTAGGTACATGGTGGAAGTACAGGTGGGACAACCTCTCCCTGATTCTATAGAATTTCTAGATGAACATGGACTATTAAGGACTCAATTGGTTCACTGTGAATGAAAACCTGTTGTGTGTGCTACGTGCAATGGAATTGGTCATGAAACTGATAGTTGCAAGAAGAAGCCAGAAAAATAAATCCCAAAAACAACTCACATGGTCTGGAAACCTAAGATTGTGGCTCATGTGGTGGTACAACCACTTGTTCAACCTGTTCAGGGGGCAGCTGCAGATACCCTGCCAGTGTTGAATCCTGCATCTGTGGTAACTCTTATGCCATATCAGGGCTCAATGCTTAACTCAGTATCACCAGCTGGGTTCATCAATAAGTTTGCTAAGAGAGGAGATGGTGGTGTTCAGAGTGGGCCTTCTTTTATGGATGTCCTCAACTATTCCAATAAGAGGAATCTCTTGAACAGTATTGGAAAGGGTAAGGCCTCATTACATTCTCATGGTTAGTATCGGTTTTTGGAATGTTAGAGGTATCAATAAAAGGAATAAACAAGGAGATGTGAGAAGACTCCTGCATATGAATAATGTTGGTTTTTTTGGTCTTGTAGAGACTAGAGTTAAAAGGAAAAATTAGAATAAAGTTCAAGATGATTGAAGAGTCTATGGATCCCTGTGAAATACTCAACAGGGGGGGTGAATTGAGTATCTACCACTTTTTCGACTTTGATCGAATCTATAAAAGTATGATATTTATAATTTGAATTTATGAATTAAATTCAAAATATAATTAGCACACAGAAAATAAAACAAGCGATAAATAAATTTGTACAGCAAGTTTTGAAGTGGTTCAGCTTCACACTCCGAAACCTACGTCCACTATTCTCGATTAATTACTTTAGTACCTCTCCACGAATTACAAAATAATCAACCCCTTTTACAACTAACTATAGTTGTAATAATGAGTATTGTTAAACACTCGACTTCCTCTCGTTATAAAGAAAGTAATAAGAGTATCTCAAAGATTATTCACACAATTGAACGAATAAGAGATAAATCTATGACCACTATTCTCCAAAACGATACTTGACAATTATTGACTTGAGTAACACGACTTTTCAAAAGAAAACAAATTTTGCAATTAAAAACATTTAAAAGCAAAGACAAATTATGCTCACAAATTATGTATGTTGAAAAGTTAATTTTAAAGTATCATATTACCTCCTATTTATACTAAAGTATAAAATAGAAGTTGTGATATACTATATTTGTTATGTCATGTATAAGATAGAGTTTTGATCAAGGAATATTAAACTTTGTATACATATCACAATTGTAGTAAACAAAGGACTTCCCAAGCAAACAAAAAACCAAAGCAATTTGATTTAGATAATCTTATCTTAATAGACATTCACGTGTGCCATGACATAAAAACAAGAATTGGACTCAAAGTCAAATTTGTAAAACTAAATCTTGTTTTTCCAATTGCACATAGAAAGCCAACCATTAGCACAAATTTGCATCAAACACAAATTGTGTCATTAACAAATCTCACGTGAAACATAGACACGTGACACCCAATTGTATATGTAATAAGATATTACTATCCTAGTTAATCACATATTGTTACAACTCATAAGTTGTTATAAATTAAGATTATCTTTTAAGATATAGTAACCTTATTTAATATTTGAAAAGATAATTTTGACTCCAAATAAAAAAATGTTTTTATTAATTAAAAACACATTAAATATTATTTTTAAAATACAAAATAAAAGATCTTTCGAAAATGTCGTGTTACGTAGCCACTCTAAGTTACAGTACTGTAACAACCCGGATTATAAAACAAAGGAAAAACTTATATAAAGTAAATATCAGAGTACGATACTGATAAAAGGGTCAAGGTGGCGGAAACACCTGACCAATCCGGTTCGCTACTAAACCAAAACCAAACTAATACATTATTCAAAGGTTCTTAATTAGAACATAAAAACAAACTCCTAATTTATTATTCGGCTCGCCCCTCGATGCATCCCAAACGACATCATCCAAACAACGACGAGCATTCAACCTGAGAATGGGGGGTCGACAATCAGTCGGGAGTAACTAGATGTTCTCTCAGTCATGTTTACAACAATTGAGTATAACCAACAATCAATAACAATTGAAATATATAAACAGTAAACATGTGAGATCATCTATACTCATGAAAATCAAGCTCAGACTTACTACTCATGACATTCATAACACTAGATGGATGAGACTATATGAACTTAGACCATATGCAACCACTAGACCATGGACACCTACAAACCAAACTAGACACGATCCACAACACATAAGGCACAAAGCTAGCAACCAAGCATAGCGAATAGAGCGAATGCCGCTAGAACATTTAACTGATGAACTAGCAGATGGAATGTTTAACTGACGAACCATTGGTTGTGAAGTATTTAACTGATACTCCACGGTACTATGTATAGCGTATCACCACTGCCTATATGCCTAAGACCTGGCCAGACCTCTCGATGCATTAACTGTACACTGAACGACACTCGGGACCCAGAACGTTTAATCGATTTAACTGGCCACCCCGAACATAGACCAATAAACCTCCGAAGAGCAGCTCTTGATTCATTCCGATAGTATTTAACTGATACTACCGTCATCTATTCGACTTAGCCAACAAACAAATATGCACAGTTTAACTGACTGCACACGACATGCGTGAACCACATCACGACTCAACTTAGAAGAACAGTTTAACTGACTGTCCAACTCATGCAAATGCACAGTTTAACTGACTGTACAACTCATGCGTGAACAATATCACGACTCAACATAGTAGAACAGTTTAATTGACTGTCCTACCAACATATGAACAAGAGTAACCAACGACACATGCACATATTATCATATAATAACCTTACACAACACAACATGTGAAACAAGTACCAACCATACAATGTTATATTACTCCAGCTATAACTTTAACATTAACCATTCAATGTTATAGTAACCCTAACCATAACATGAACTCTGGATGCGAGGTTATAATAACCTCGACTATAACTTCAGCATATATAACTTGAAGTTATACTTACCTCAACCATAACCTTGGCACGTAACTCAAAGTTATACTAGTTCCAACTATAACCTTGAGCCATAAATCTCAGCGTATGTTAGTTTCAGCTATAACCTTAACTCGTATCCATTGTTATAGTAGATTCAGCTATAACCTGGATTCATATTTCCAAGGTTATACCTGTTTCAGCTATAACTAGAGTGACTACCCAAAGTTGTATTAACTTTAGCTATAACACTTGAATCATCATCAAGGTTACATTAACTTTAGCTATAACTTTGAGGAGAACCCTTGGCCGCCTATCATGCCGCCACTAGGGTTTGATTCGCAAACCCTAATTACACTCATGACACCCGTAATAAACATGTAAACAACATACGAGACATAATTAAAACATTAAATCATATACAAACATGCGAAAACATAATTAACATGATAATAAACAATCAAAACATGTACTAATCATACAAATCAATAATTAAATCACATTAATTACATCAATTGGCATAAACAAAATTAAAGGAAAACACCTAGTTACCTTATTAAGCAAATCAAACCCTAGAGATCGTCTTCAACAATATAAACGTCTTCTCCAGGTACAGTCTCCACGCCTTTATTGAATCATCCACGTGCCAAAGATAACGAATCTAATAAATATACCAACTATATATATATATAAACTATAAAAACTTTAAAATTATGCGAAAACATAAAACTTACGAATAAGATAGATAGATCCAAGAAGTATGATCGATCTAAGCACGAAAGATGATGAAGGAGAAGAAAGGAGGAGGCGCACGAAACCCTAGGAAGGGTGGAGGCACACGGCACAAGGGAGGAAGAGAGGAGGAGAGAATTAGGTTTAGGGTTTTGAGAATTATGAGAAAAGAAAAGCAAGGGTTTGATTTCCCTTCTTATTTATAGAGAAGCTCATGGGTTTATTCTAAGCTTAGGCCCAAAACTCACCCATCTACACCAAGAAACACGTGAGACCCAAGGAAGGAGCGGGGGGTCTTTACCGTTTTCGAGCCCAACGAGCCCAAAAGACAAGAGACGGATATTTTCCCGGAAAATAAAATATAAAATATGGGAAAATAAAATTAAAGAATTATATTATGGAAATTAGGAGTGTTACAATCCAACCCCCTAAAAAGATGTTTCGTCCTCGAAACTTGATAAGAGAACTACCTCACTCGAAAAGATGTGGATGCTTCTCTCGCATAGACGCTTCGGTTTCCCAAGTCTCTTGCTCAAACTTCTGACTCCTCCATAGAACCCGAACCAAAGGTGCAACCTTATTCCTTAACCTCTTCTCCTGACGTTCCAAAATGCGAACAGGACGTTCCTCATAAGTCAGGTTAGGTCAACCTCGATAACATCAGCCTGTAGAACATGAGAAGGATCACTGCGATAACGACGCAACTGCGACACATGGAACACAACGTGAACCTTCGACAGATTTGGAGTTAATGCCAACCTATAGGCTACCTCGCCAACTCTCTCGAGCACCTCATACGGTCCAATGTACTTAGGACTAAGCTTGCCCTTAAGTCCAAATCTCTTAGCACCTTTCATCGGCGAAACCTTAAGAAAAACCTTGTCGCCAACCTCAAACTCAATCGGCCTATGCCGCAAGTCTGCATACGTCTTCTGTCAATCCTGGGCTGCCTTAAGCTTCTCGCGGATCAACCTCACTTGCTCAATCGATTCTTGAACCAACTCTGGGCCAAGTACGACAGCCTCACTAGAATCGTCCCAACACAAAGGACTACGACACTTCCTTCCATAAAGTGCCTCAAACGGAGCCATCTGAATACTAGCTTGGTAACTGTTATTGTAGGACAACTCCACAAGCGGTAAACTCTTCTCCCAACTAACTTGGAACTGCAAGGCACACGCTCGCAACATATCCTCAAGCGTCTGAATCGTACGCTCAGTCTGACCATCAGTTGCAGCGTGAAAAGCCGTACTCATCTTAAGCTCACTGCCCAAAGCCAAATGAATCTTTTTCCAAAACTGAGAACAAAACCTCAGATCACGGTCAGAGATGATATCCTTAGGAACCTCATGAAGACGAATGATCTCACACTGATAAGCATTCGCTAGTTCCTCGAGACTCCAAGTCTCCTTCATCGGAATGAAATGCGCGACCTTAGTCAAACGATCAACCACGACCCAAATCGCGTTCATTCCTCTCGACGACCTTGGCAAACCCATAACAAAGTCCATCGAAATCGAATCCCATTTCCATGTGGGAATCTCCAACGGTTGCAGTAGACCACCAAGTCTCTGATGTTCAAACTTGACCTCTGACAAACCAAGCAACGGCTCACAAACTCGGCGATCTCTTTCTTCATACCCGGCCACCAAAACTTTAGCTTCAGATCCTTGTGTTGGAGTAAGTGTCCCCGACAATAATGCGATCACAATTGTCGATCATATTGATCACATATTTAAATCTCATATCAAGAATACGAAAGGGATCATACATTACATATATAGTCAACTGGTCCACACATATCGGTAATGATTGGCTTGCTAGAGTTTGACATTACTGTCGTGCGACGGTGGTGATCAGTTGATCCCTTGAGGTCACACCTAAAGGACGATTCCCTTAATTGAAAAAGGTTAATCAATTGTATGTCGATACAGATTAATTAATTCCTTAAAATTGAACAAATTATTATCATAAAAGAGAAAATGACATCTTATTATAATGTGATTAAATAAGATTTTATTTAGTAATTTAAGAAGTTATATTACTAAAATTAATCGGTGCTTGCGAAACACGCGAGATGAGAATGATAAGTTAGTTATAATTACAAGATGTTGTGAATTATACTAACTAGTATTTAAATGACCATTTTATGTGAAAGTAATTTTGAATTACTAGTCAATTTGTTAAATATGATTTATTTAATTTGTTAAATATGCATTTTAAATTAAAACATGACATAAGACATGTCACATGTCACATGTCACATGAAATACAATTGTACAATTGACAAAAAATAAAATGGACTCCATATTACACATCATAACCGAAAATTGATGGGCAATTTTAGAAGTTTTGTCTTATTCATTTGTCTATGACACTTGATAGTGACTTGACCATGACAAAGCCTTACACTATTTTGTCTTGTGAAGACAAAAAGGAAAAAGAAAAATGGTCCTAAAACCATATAGACCCACCGGTTTTTGGAGAGGAGTTTAGAGAGATTTTTCTCAATTATTCATTCTCTCATGTTTTTATGAAAACCACTACACTCTCTCTCTCTCTTGTTCTTCATAAAAATCATTTTTATGAATCTAATTTATACAAATCAATCACTAATAATACTAGTAGTAGTATATGAGTATTAGTAATCGATGTTAAGGTAAACCACATTACAAAGATCTAGTACATATTATTTTGTGGGATTATGGGATAGTCTTGGGTGCTACTTATTGGAGGGCTTCTATTTTGAAGTCATGGATGATCATCCTAATGTATTTTCTAGCTCAAGAACAAATGAAGGTAGGAGACCTTTATTTGTGCCCATTTGGCCGAATTTGTGATGGTGAGAAAACGATTTTCTTATCTCTACTTATTTAGTTTGCATGCATAAGATCAACAATTTATTTTATGACTAAATAAATTATTTCATATATGAATATGTAAATTAATGAGATTAATATATTCCTAACACCTTGTACATCTTATCACCACCAGGATGAACCGAATAGGGAGTACTATGAGCCTCTTTGAGGATGTTACATTTTAAGACCTCACAGCTAGGCACACACCAACGACCTTGGAATCGTAGACCATCATCAGGTCCAACATCGAAGTCTCTGGCGCGCCCTTCGCTTATAGCGACTCGAACTCCTTCTAAGTATTCATCCTCTCTTTGCTTAACTCGGATCTCATGAAGGATCTCGGGTTCAGCAACCATCGCACTCAAATCTAAAGTACCAGGAAGAACTACCTCAAGGCTCATCTTATGGAACTCTCGACTTAAGTCATCAGGTAACACCAACACAGATCTCATAGCATGACACACCTCGCGACTCAAAGCGTCGGCAACCACGTTTGCCTTGCCCTCATGATACTGTAGCTCAATCTTGTAGTCGTTAAACAACTCCAACCAACGTCTCCGTCTCATGTTAAGATCCCTCTGAGTGAAGATATACTTCAAGCTCTTATAATCCGTATAAAAGTTGCAAGAGACTCCATACAAGTAGTGTCGCCACAGCTTAAGTGCAAACACCACTGCTGCTAACTCAAGATCGTGAGTCGGATAGTTCGTCTCGTGAACATTCAACTGACGGGAAGCATAAGCCACAACCTTACCCTTCTGCATCAAGACACAACCCAACCCAAACTTCGACGCATCACAGAAAACGTCGAACTCAACACCCTCTTCTGGTAGAGTCAAAACAGGAGCGGTAGTCAACCTTTTCTTCAACTCCTGAAAAGCAGCTTCACAAGACTCAGTCCAAATGAACTTGGATTCCTTCTTCATTAACTGAGTCATCGGCCTCGCGATCTTGGAGAAATCATGAACAAACCGACGATAATACCCAGCTAAACCAAGGAAACTTCGTACCTCGTTCACATTCTTTGGACTCTCCCAATCGACCACGGCTCGAATCTTCGATGAATCGACCATAAATCCATCGCCAGATATCACATGACCCTAGAAGGTAACTTCCCTTAGCCAAAACTCGCACTTTGAGAACTTAGCATGCCACTTCTGCTTACGCAGAGTCTCCAATATAACATGAAGATGATGCTCGTGCTCAGCCTCGTCTCTTGAGTAAATCAGTATGTCGTCTATGAACACCAAGACACACGTATCCAAATACTCGCTGAAAGTGCGGTTCATCTGATCCATAAAAACAGCAGATGCATTCGTCAACCCGAACGGCATCACTACGAACTCATAGTGGCCATACCTTGAACGAAAAGCAGTCTTAGGAATATCCTCATTCCTGACTGGAATCTGATGGTAACCTGACCTCAGATCGATTTTTGAGAACACACTTGCACCACGGAGCTGATCAAACAAATCCTCGATCCTCGGCAAAGGATACTTATTCTTGACAGTAACCTTGTTGAGCTCACAGTAATCAATGCACAACCGCATACTACCATCCTTCTTCTTGACGAACAAAACAGGAGCACCCCACGGTGAAGCACTCGGTCGGACAAAACCCTTATCGATCATCTCCTCAAGTTGCTTCTTGAGTTCCTGTAACTCAGCTAGTGCCATACGATAAGGAGCTTTTGAAATGGGACTAGTTCCAGGTAGCAACTCAATCGAGAACTCTACATCTCGCTCAGGAGGAATACCAGGTAGATCCTCGGGAAAGACATCGGGAAACTCCTGAACCACAGGGATATCCTCTAACTTAGGCTCAACTGAAACACCCTGAACACAGCACAGATAGATCTGATAACCCTTTCTACCCAAGCTAACCATCTTCATCGCAGAAACCCACTTAACCGTAGGTGTAACCCTAACACCCTGATAAGAAACCCTTGAACCTGTAGGACTCTTAAGCACGATCTTCTGATCACGACACAGGAACCTAGCGTCATAGCGAGATAACCAATCCATACCCAAAATCACATCAAACTCTCCGAGTTTGAATTGGACGAGATCGGAAGGAAGGATCGCCCCTGCGGTACTGACAAGTACGTCCTTGAAAAGAACGGAGCATGAAATAATCTCACCTGTAGGAAGGGATATAGAGGTATGAACAGATGAAGAAGAAGAGAGTCCAGCACGGACAAAAAAGGATTCGGATACGAAAGACATCGATGCACCCGTATCAAAAAGAACAAAAGCAGATAAAGAATGAACGAGAAAGGTACCCGTAACCACGTCTGGATTAGCATATGCCTCAGCACGACTCATGACAAACACACGTCCAGTTTTCGGAGCATCAACCTTCGGTGCTTCCATCTTTGGTTTCTGGGGATAATCAACAGACTTGTGTCCCAGAGCCTTGCAAGTGAAGCAAGTGATCGGATCGCCAGTAGTACAGTACTTACCTGGGTGGTAAGCCTTCCCACACTTGAAGCAAACCATGTCCTTCTTAGCTTGACCTTGATCATGCGGAGCATACGGACGAGCCTCATACTTCTGTTTCTTCTGGGAAGCATTGGGAGCAACATAAGGTCTCTTCACGGACTTACTCTTCGCACTCTCCTCAGCCTCGGTAGCAAGAACTGAATCGTATATGCTAAGAGCACGATCATAAGCCTGCTGGAAATAAGTCGAAGGAATACCAGACATAGCAGTCCGAACCTTGGGAGCTAGATTCTTCTCATAGCGACGAGTCCTTGAAACCTCGTCCATAGCAACAGAAGTAACGAAACGTGATATCTTCACGAACTTGTTGGTGTACTCCTCAACGGTCATGGAACCTTGCTGTAGACGAAGGAACTCCTGCTCCTTCTGCCAGCGAATCTCCTCAGGATAAAACCTTTTCTTCAGAGCCCCAGAGAAAATAGCCCAACCATATCCTGGCTGAACTTCCAGACCAGCTCTAGCAAGAGCCCACCAGTTGTCGGCCTCGTCCTTCAGATAATAGGTGGCGATATCCACCATCTGATCCTCAGGGCATCCAGTAGCAAGGAACAACTTCTCCATCTCTCGAATCCAAGCCTCCAAAGCAGTAGGATCATTCGCACCATCATAAGTCGGAGGACGGTGACGAGCAAAGTGATCAAACACAGTCGGTTTCGGATGGTTGTTGTTGTTGTTGTTGTTGTTGTTGTTTTTGTTGTTGTTGTTGTTGAGGTGGTTGGTGAAACCTTCCGCCATAGATGCCAAAGCGGCCTCTAGTCTCCTGATGCGGTCAACATCGGTCTCACCATTCGCGTTACGCACCACCTGCAAGAACGAAATCTCGTTATAAGTGGTAGAACCTAAGTACCACTCCAAACAACTACTCATACACTTTACAAACATAAGAAAACCAACCAATCCTATTGGTTTCTACCCCATTTACTCTCACTCATTAACTAGGTCATATATTTTAGTCATCAACTAAGCGAGAGTTGGGAGCGTGTTCGCTCTGATACCAACTGTAACAACCCGGATTATAAAACAAAGGAAAAACTTATATAAAGTAAATATCAGAGTACGATACTGATAAAAGGGTCAAGGTGGCGGAAACACCTGACCAATCATGTTCGCTACTAAACCAAAACCAAAACCAAACTAATACATTATTCAAAGGTTCTTAGAACATAAAAACAAACTCCTAATTTATTATTCGGCTCGCCCCTCGATGCATCCCACGCGACATCATCCAAACAGCGACGAGCATTCAACCTGAGAATGGGGGGTCGACAATCAGTCGGGAGTAACTAGATGCTCTCCCAGTCATGTTTACAATAACTGACTATAAGCAACAATCAATAACAATTGAAATATATAAACAGTAAACATGTGAGATCATCTATACTCATGAAAATCAAGCTCAGACTTATTACTCATGACATTCATAACACTAGATGGATAAGACTATATGAACTTAGACCATATGCAACAGCTAGACCATGGACACCTACAAACCAAAGTAGACATGATCCACAGAACAAAAGGCACAAAGCTAGCAACAAAGCATAGCGAATAGAGCGAACGCCGCTAGAACATTTAACTGATGAACTAGCAGATGGAACGTTTAACTGACGAACCATGGGTTGTGAAGTATTTAACTGATACTCCACAGTACTATGTATAGCGTATCACCATTGCCTATATGCCTAAGACCTGGCGAGACCTCTCGATGCATTAACTGTACACCGAACGACACTCGGGACCCAGAACGTTTAACTGATGAATCTGGCCACCCCCGAACATAGACCAATAAACCTCCGAAGATCAGCTTTTGATTCATTTCGATAGTATTTAACTGATATTACCGTCATCTATTCGACTTAGCCAACAAACAAATATGCACAGTTTAACTGACTGCACACGACATGCGTGAACCATATCACGACTCAACTCAGAAGAACAGTTTAACTGACTGTCCAACTCATGCAAATGCATAGTTTAACTGACTGTACAACTCATGCGTGAATAACATCACGACTCAACATAGTAGAATAGTTTAACTGACTGTCCTACCAACATATGAACAAGAGTAACCAACGACACATGCACACATTATCATATAATAGCCTTAGACAACACAACATGTGAAACAAGTACCAACCATACAATATTATAGTACTCCAGCTATAACTTTAACATTAACCATTCAATGTTATAGTAACCCTAACCATAACATGAACTCTGGATGCGAGGTTATAGTAACCTCCACTATAACTTCAGCATATATAACTTGAAGTTATACTTACCTCAACCATAACCTTGGCACGTAAGTCAAAGTTATACTAGTCCCAACTATAACCTTGAGCCATAAATCTCAGGGTATATTAGTTTTAGCTATAACCTTAACTCGTATCCATTGTTATAGTAGATTCAGCTATAACCTGGATTCATATTTCCAAGGTTATACCTGTTTCAGCCATAACTAGAGTAACTACCCAAAGTTGTATTAACTTTAGCTACAACACTTAAATCATCATCAAGGTTACATTAACTTTAGCTATAACTTTGGAGGGAACCCTTGGCCGCCTATCATGCCGCCACTAGGGTTTGATTCGCAAACCCTAATTACGCTCATGACACCCGTAATAAACATGTAAACAACATACGAGACATAATTAAAACATTAAATCATATACAAACATGCGAAAACATAATTAACATGATAATAAAGAATCAAAACATGTACTAATCATACATATCAATCATTAAATCACATTAATTACATCAATTGGCATAAACACAATTAAAGGAAAACACCTAGTTACCTTATTAAGCAAATTAAACCCTAAAGATCGCCTTCAACGATATAAACGTCTTCTCCAGATGCAGTCTCCACGCCTTTATTGAATCGTCCACATGCCAAAGATAACGAATCTAATAATTATACCAACTACAAATATATAAACTATAAAAACTATAAAACTATGCGAAAACATAAAACTTACGAAGAAGATAGATAGATCCAAGAAGTAGGATCGATCTAAGCACGAAAGATGATGAAGGAGAAGAAAGGATGAGGCGCATAAAACCCTAGGAAAGGTGGAGGCACACGGCACAAGGGAGGAAGAGAGGAGGAGAGAACTAGGTTTAGGGTTTTGAGAATTATGAGGAGAGAACTAGGTTTAGGGTTTTGAGTTTGATTTCCCTACTTATTTATAGAGAAGCTCATGGGTTTATTCTAAGCTTAGGCCCAAAACTCACCCATCTACACCAAGAAACACGTGAGACCCAAGGAAGGAGCGGCGGGTCTTCACCGTTTTCGAGCCCAACGAGCCCAAAAGACAAGAGACAGATATTTTCCCGGAAAATAAAATATAAAATATGGGAAAATAAAATTAAAGATTTATATTATGGAAATTAGGGGTGTTACAGTACAATCGACTATAACTTAGAGTATGAGTGTATTACGTTATAATGTAATAATTATAACTTAAGACTAACTCAAAACAATTATTAAATATCGTAAAAGAGAGACGAACTAACTACTGACTAATTTTCCTTGAAAATTCTTCAGATGTAAGTTCCTTTCATCATCTTGATCACAAACTCAAACCGCATTATCAAATCGTTATTTTGTAATTTGTAACCTCGTTAATCTATAAAGACTAAACAAACAATTACGTGCAAACTTATAAAACAATTATAATACACTTGTCATCATCAAAACATAAAACGTAACTAGGACACGGTCCAACAATTTCCCCCTTTTTGATGATGGAACGTCTCCTAGATTTGTTTCTATGGTTTAGTTCCCCCTCAACCGAAAAACAATCATAATTGTAAATACGTTGAAGTAACGGTTTGATACGTGACCTAAGCTATAGCACCTAAGGACCTTAAGAGACGTATGATCTTGACAAGGAGCAAGCTTAGTCAAATAACGCTATCAAGTCCATTTACTTTCCCCCTCTTGACATCATCGAAAAGACGAGAAAAAGACATAAAATGACTAAAATAATATAAACCGAAGCTATGTATAAAACCAAGTTAAAAGCACACAAAACAAAATGAGATTATGTAACACCCGCGAATTTCCCATTTTGACATTAAAAATTTATTAAACCGTTTAACCACTTTATTATGTATTTTTTTAATTTGAATTATTCAATTTAATTAATTTTATGTCAAACACGGTTTTTATAAACGTATTATATAAAAGTTCGTTTATATAAAAATACGTACGATTGAATTATATCTTTAAGGCATGATTTATTTAATAATATATATATATACGTATTTTTGGTCGGATAATAATAGTAGCAGTAATAATAATAATCTCTGTCTTAATTTCCGTCTAGCTATAGACCATCACATTTTCGCTTGTGAGTCTAACCTTTCTCGACCTACCTTATATTGACAACACATCACACCCACCTAACATCCTACACCCTACTTGTAAAATATCTCCTTATTACATATTTATATATTATTATTATTACTATTATTATTATATATTATTATTAATATGATTTGTGGTTATTATTTCAAGTACCCGTCCCCCACCCTTGCTTTTCCTTTTCCTTCTTCATACTCCCTCCTTCGTCCTTATCCCCTGCAACAACAAAGCAGCAACAACAACCACAACCAAGAGAACCGTGCCACACCATTTCAGCCATCCTCGACCTCCGTTTTCTCCCTCCTTCCCTCAACTTTTCTTCTTCTTCACTTCAACTGCAGCAGCAATAACGACAATCAAACAGAGCAACCGTACAACCTATTTTCGCGACCTTCAAACTCCGACCCCGCCTTCGTTTTTCAACCAAACTCCATTATTTTTACACCATTGGCTTCCTCTCTTCTTCCTCCTCATTTCTAGGTAAGAAAGTCGTAATCTTGTTGAATTTTCGAAATGGGCAACTTATGACAAACTCGGTTTTGGTGACTCATATAATAAGTTTTTCCTCTTTTAAGTTGGGGACCTTGAAGAATGAAGGAAAGCGCACGTTTTTGGATGTTTTACTCCGGAATTCGAGAGCTAAAGGTAACGGTGATAGGTTACTCGACAATGAGTCGATATTCTATCCCCTCACTCGGTTTTTATACTCATTCATCTTAAAGTTTTAATCTTTATGTTCTCTCTCATGTGTGGAATTAATTGTGTTAAGCTTGGGGTCAGTTTATTCGAGTGTTAGCCATTCTCATGGCTTAACCTTCATGAGTTTGTCGTCCTAGGAACCCGAATGTTGCTCGTTGTCTCTCTGAGGAACTGCGTAATCTTCTAGCTGTTTTTCTAGGTTTTTATTGGGCATTAGTATGGTAAACATGGCAAGGGTTATTCACGTTTGAGTCATGCTCACTTCGGCCTAAGTTCGTATTCCATTTCCATCTTAAGTTTGAGTCGAAATGGACTGTTTACCCCCTCTGTTTGGGAACGGTTTTACTGTAGCCTTAGGACTGCCTTGGGACAACGGTAATGAGGATTAATTGGACTGAAGTGTTTAGTCGCCCGTCATTGGCTCGATTTTATATGGGTTGTATGGGTTGTGGTCGGCTTGGCCTTGGACAGAATTATCGAGTTGCTTGATACGGATTTGGGTGGTTGTCTAGATTGTTTTGTCACGGTTCTTGGGCTGCTTCTTGGGCTGCTCATGGTAGCCCGTTTGGGCAATCTTTGGGGGTTACTTTGGGGCGGATATGGTGGCTAGGGTAGCGTGCGTAAGTGGTGGTTTTCGGGTCCTGGTTAGGTGGTCGTAGGAGTTGCATTTGGCTGTTGTTTGGGCCGTGTTTTGGGTCTTTGAGTCGTGGGTTTGAGTGGCTTGGGCGCCATTTGATTTATTTGAAATGTTTGGAATTTCCATCTCGTGTTTTTTTTTATATAACGCAATTCGTTAAATTTGCTCATTTAAATACCTTCCCTTCATGATATATGATTATGCAATTCCGTTGTTTAAATATATTTCCGTCTCAATTTTGATCCCAGGATGGGTGCTTTTGGGCGCCAAGTTTGGATTCTTCGAACTGTTTAATTTCCGTCTCACATTTTATATAACGTAAATTATTAACATTTCGCTTTTACATATTTGCTCAATTGGGCTCTTTGACTTTAAGTATTGAGTTCATTTTGTTTAGTTTGATGGGCTTGACACACCTTAATTGCTGGGCTTGTATGTTTCTTTTGGTTGGACTTGTGTGCCCTTTTGGTTGGGCCAACCCATTATCGAGGGAATGTTTGTGAATGACCCATTTAAGTCGGTCACATTTTACCCCGTAGTTTCACATAACGTAATTTATTCATTATCATTCATTATATTTCTTTTAACCGGCATGATAAATTATAAAATGAAATATTTATCTGTATAAGACAAGTATGAGACATTTATTGTTAAATAATTATTTGTGAAGGGTCATATCCTTGATAATGTCTTGTATTGTTCGGTGGTGTGAGTCGTGGTCCTATCGGACACTAGGGGTGAGCCATAGGCCCTCTAGTTGCGATATGATCGTCGGGACCGATGTTCCCATCCGTACTTATGGTGAGATGCAAGCCATAAGTATGAGTGTGACATTAATAATCCCGTCCCATGTACTTGTTTGTTGTACTTGTTTATTCTATTTAACCGGCATGTATAATTATGAAATGAAATGTTTATTTATATGTTACAAGCATGAAAAGGTTATTATAAATAATTATTTGTAAGAGTCGTATTCTTATAGAAATGCCATATTACCATCATATGTGCTTGACATACCTTTTTGCCCTGCTTGTGCTGTTCTGGCAAGCAAGGGTTTAACCTACTTGTGCTGTTCTGGCAAGTACGGTTTTGGCCTACTTGTGCTGTTCTGGCAAGTACGGCTTTTGGCCACTTGTGCTGTTCTGGCAAGTGAGTCTTATCTTAACCTTTCCGCCACTTTCGTGTTGTTCTGGCGATTGGGGTACTCGGTCTCCTTAGTAGTCGAGTCTTGGGTGCGTGCTGTGCTGGCACACGTCGAATCGGGATGTACACCCGAGAATCTACAGATTTAGACTAGGACCGTATTATTATCGTAGTCCTACCCGGGGAAATTATAGTCTAAGAGTAATAAATGTCTTGCATTATTTGGATGGTTACTTTGGTCATATCTCCTTGAAATACGTGCTCTTGGCTAAGTGGCCGTGTCGGTTTCCTTGTCCTTCTTTTCCATTTATTTATTGTTGCTTTTGCCTTACTTGTTTATTCCATCATTTCTTTATTCCTTGTTGGTTTAAACACGTATGATCCCATATTTAGTTATGATTCGATTCACTCATGTCTTATCTAATATGATTGTTTGTTTATGTTCTTTGTTATGTTCGTTTCGACATATTGTGGCTGGGAGAACCTTGAGTTACTTCCCACTGACTGTGGCGTTCATGTTTACATGAATGACAGGTGGTGAAGATGCTTACGTGGGGAAGACGTGTGGGCTAGCGAGAACTAAACCCTTGGGCCTTAGTTGCTAGTTTAGAAACCCCTTATATGTTTATTCGTGGGATATCTTTTCCCCGCTTTCTAAACTTGGGTTGTAATAACCTAAATTTGTCTATTGTTTTATTCGTTTCATCTCCTTTTGGCACCCGCGCGTTAATATTTAACTAGTAATCTAAAAGTTTTTAAAACATCACAAATTTCCGCTTTAATTTATTAGTTATATTTCCCGCTTTATCGCGGGGTGTCACAGATTAAGGTCCTAAAATAGAAACCATGACAATCGTCTATGGCAACTACTAAGCAAAAATTAACAACATAATTAAGTCATTAACCATAGGCAAAATAAGTAGTAATATGATTAAGATGGTCCTAAGATAGTAGGCTAAGATATGTATAGTTATATTAGGCCAAATCACAGTTGGGTGAAGATGTGCTTTGATACGGGTTTTGATATACGGGACGGATTCCAAATTCAAGGGTGGTGCGACGATCAAGGCAAGAATTAAGTGCAGTAGTATTCAACTGAAGACGCCCTTCCACTTCACCTTCTGCATACACCAGTTACGTATTATGACACGACTCACACGACCTTCTTCATAGTTTCTGTGAGACCAGCTATCTCATAAATTATAGCTCCACCGTCCTTATACAACCCTATATCACAACCAGGAATTACACCGGAATACCTCCTTGGAACGGAAATTTCGAACTCAAAATTTGTTTAACATTAGCCAACACATACAGACCTCTTCGGCGCGTATAACTCAGAACTCACTCCCTTAAATTTCAGATTTTATGGCACCTAAAACAGAACGCTGCTCCTTCAACCCCGTATCGACCCACTATAAAATGTAAAGATTTGGGAATCTAAAACACCCGATACACCTGTTGTACTAGCACATTCATTCTCGACAACACCCTTCGAATTTTTATTTTTTTAAATCTGAGCTGGTTCGTGAAGGTCAAGACCCAACAAACTGAGAATCCGATCACACATTCTATCTTTCGATTTCACACCATAACTCGCGACTGTAAGAATATTGGGTCCAATACTATTTATGTGGACACACTATTATACAGATTGTATTTGTTTGCTATCGTTTAAGTTTAGCCCAATATAGTGATCCTTCTGGATAATATAATACGGGCATATTAATTACGTCTTATAAAGTATGGACCGGATATCTTAATTGTGTAGATACCCATTAGGTTACTAATGGATGATGGGCGCATTAGATTAAAGAGACTATATATAAGTCACCTGGGTTATGGTCCCTGGTGGCACACAATAACCTAATCTCCCTGCATCCCATCAGTAGAGAGATCCCTATGGTATGTGTGTCTACTAGAAGACCTAATCCCGAAGTCCGTTCCTTCAGACGGTTTATTCCAACCTCTCGTCATGTAATAAGGTACGCTTCCGCATCTAGTATTTACCGAATAATTTAGTATGAAGTTTATGGTCTCAATTCGGTTTAAATCTAACAGCGACACCAACCACATCTTTAACCTCTGAAATTTGAGAAATCCTTATCACCATATCGACCACAGTCGATTGCTTGAAATTAGTAACGTTTTTTTTTAACAATCTCATATACACACACCGATCAACCCACATTCAATGTACCCCAGCAACATTTTCAAGTTTCAACAACACTTCGGTGTAAACTCAGCCGCTAATACCGCACTAGAATCGCCAAAATATCGTTTCTAGACAAGGTTTTCATTTTCACCAAAATCGCTCCAATTCGTGCCTGGAACTATCTCCAAACCCCCAATCGAAACCTATCATTTTGTCGCAAACTCCACACAAGAAATTGACACTCTCTGACAATTCACAACATCCCACAACACTCCATATTTGAGTACCACTCTCCTACACAACCCCATCCAAACAGTCCACCTTATCTCCTCCGGTTTCTTCAACATCATCATCAACCGGTTTTCCCAAATTCCGTTTTCGTTTCCAGTTGCTACTCTTGCTTGATTGACCGTTTTAATGGACGGATTTGGTAAGTTGTTCGGTAGGTGAAGACATGGTTTATTATTGTAAAGTTTATATCTTGGTTTTTTTTTGTAGTTGTTTTTATAGGAAGAGGTGGTAAAGAGGAGTGAATTTGGGGGAGATGAAGAAGTTTAACTAGGATGAGGCATAGTGTTTGTATAGGAATAAGAAAAGTAGTGTTGGATTTTAATCAGAGAAAATAATTAAAAGTAAAGGTAGGAGCAGGTAGTGTGGTAATGTATTGTAGTTGTGTACGTAATTGATGTGAGTATAGAAAGTGTAGGAATTGACAACCCATAATTTTATCTCATAAGATAAAATTTACATAAAGTTAATCAATTGCTATTTAGGTAGGTGTAATATGTTAGACTAAAATTGCAGTAACAATGGAAAAGGATAAGAGAAAACCGATTCGTAGTGACGTGGTATGAGAGCCACTGCCTTGAAAACTATATTTCTGGTACGACCGTGGTGGCGATCAACAATTGACCGGTAGTTCCCCAAGTATTTACACTACTGCACTCAGGCACGCCCACTCGAGACTGAGAGCATTGGAACGATATAATATTTCTTTACCCAGAAATTATAGAGAAGAGAAGAGAGGAAGAGAGAATTGTGTTGTTGTGTTTTCTGGAGTGAAGAGCTGCTCTATTTATACAGAAAATAGAGGAGCTGAGGAGCCTAAAACGGTTCCACAATTACAGCAGTCAAAGGCGGAGATTAAGGAGCATTAAACAACACTTAATTGCAGATTTTGACTGTGTATCTGGACATTCTGAACAAAGTATCTGGACACTTCATTCCAAAAAGAAAACACGCAGCTCTGGCACAAAAAGATAGTCACAGCCCGCTGTAGGCGATTGCGAAATCCCAAATCCCAAATCCCAAATCACGAATCTGTATCCGGGCCGGGCCGGGCTCGGGCACGCGCGCGTGTGCGAGCTGAATTAAGCACCTCGCAAAGCTTCCACAATAGCCTCCCATGACCCACTAGTGATATGGTAAGGAGTGTGGTCATATATAAACACATGACAACAACTACTTTCTACCAATGTGGGACAAATTGGAAAAACAACAAAAGGTATAACAATCCCCTATTTCCAACAATCCCCCACTAGGGGCGACAGAGAGAGAGAAAGAAATTCCTGGGTAAAGGAAGGATTGGATACTTAGGTATCAATATCTTTCGATTTGAATTGACACTTTAGTGAGATGAGGAAACAACTTACTTACAGCGAGATAATATCTTGCGATTTTAATTCCTAGTTGAGCTTCGGTCGATACCCCCCACAATACATATCATACCTTAAGAATTGTGATCGTTCCGCGATTTTAAAGTGCAACGCGCTCTTTTTAGAGTATTGCGTTTACCTCGGTACTAATAGATGTGTTCACAAGACTTCTCATAGTCTTTATGATCAACACACCTACGTAGGTGGCTCAAGTGCTTCTCAATAGCACTTCTTGTATGAGCCATTAAGGACATAAGTCCAACCTTATGTATGATTCATCAAGTGCGTCTCAAAAGCACCACCAGTTAAGGCTACGAATCATATAACGCCATAGGAATAGAAATTTTAGGCCTAGTCATTCTTGACTTAAGGACTTAAGTCCCATTCCCCTCGACGTTTCAACGACTAGTCTCCTAGTCAATCCCTTAGTAAAGGGATCAGCCAGATTACTTTCTAACTTCACATAGTCCAAAGCGATTACTCCATTATCAAGGAGTTGTCTAACTGCAGCGTGCCTGATTCGAATGTGTCGTTTCTTCGCATTATAGACACTATTCTTAGCAGCACCAATAGCTTCTTCTGAGTCACAATGTAAGGAGACCGGAATATTCCCCCCCCCCCCCCTCCACACTGGTACATCTGCCAATAGGTTTTTCAACCAATCAGCCTCTCGTCCTGCCAACTCAAGAGCTATGAACTCCGACTCCATGGTAGAACGTGCAATACAAGTCTGTTTAGTAGACTTCCAAGATATAGCACCTCCACCCATGGTGAAGACATAACCACTAGTAGAACAGATCTCATCGTTACCTGAAACCCAATTTGCATCACAATATCCTTCTAACACATCAGGAAATTTACTATAATGCAAGCAAAGGTCAACTGTTCCTTTTAGGTATTTTAGTAAACGACGAAGAGCGTTCCAATGTTCACTACTAGGGTTATGTGTGTAACGACTCAGTCTACTAACTGCATAGGCAATATCTGGTCGAGTACAGTTCATAAGAAACATCACACTACCTAGGATTTTAGCATACTCTTCTTGGGATACACTCTTACCCACGTTCTTACATAAGTGTATACTAGCATCGTAGGGTGTCCTAGCAGGCACATCATCAAAACAGTTAAACTTTTTCAACACCTTTTCCACATAATGAGATTGACTTAAAGAAATTCCTTTAGAGTTTCGAATAACCTTAACTCCTAGGATTACACCAGCTTCTCCTAAGTCCTTCATCTCAAATTGTGATGACAAAAATTCTTTGGTTTTAATTATTACCTCCAAATTATTACCAAGTATTAACATGTCATCAACATAAAGGCATATAAGCACACAATCAGATTCTATTACTTTTGAATAAACATATGAATCGGAATTGTTTACCATAAAGCCATTACTTACCAAAGTGTTGTTAAATTTCTCATACCACTGTTTAGGTGCTTGTTTTAGACCACATAGTGATTTATTCAGTTTACACACCTTATTCTCTTGACCCTCTACCACAAACCCTTCAGGTTGCGACATATAAATCTCTTCCCTTAGCTCACCATTCAAAAAAGCAGTTTTGACATCCATCTGATGTATAAAAAGGTTATGAATAGCAGCTAAGGCGATAAGAGTTCTAATAGTCGAAATTTTTGTCACAGGTGAATAAGTATCAAAATAATCAATATCTTTCTTTTGTGTAAAACCTCTAACCACAAGTCTAGTTTTGAATCTTTCTATTGTACCGTCAGGTCTCATTTTCTTTTTGAAAATCCATTTACTCGTAATGGGTTTACTACCTTTAGGTAAATCAGTCAACTCCCAAGTCTGATTAGACACAATAGAATCAAGCTCACTTTTAATAGCATCTTTCCAAAAGTTAGCATCAATGGATTTCATAACTTCATTATACGTTTTTGGATCATCTTCTATTAAAAATGCTAAAACAAACTCATCTCTAGCACAAACAGTGTAACCATGTTCAGACAGCAAAGCTGAAACAAAATCAAGTCCAAAGTTTTTAGGACATCTAGGTCTCTTAGTCCTTCTAGGTTCAGCAACATGATCAATAGAAGTGCTACTACTAGCATGTGAAGAGATATCAATAGATGTAACAGGTAAACTAGGAGATGAATCAACATTCTTCTATAATGGGAAAACATGCTCAAAAAACACAGCATCTCTAGCTTCAGATATAGAACGATCACTCAAAGACATGAATCTATATGCAGAACTATTTTGAGCATAACCTATAAAAACACAATCATAGGTTTTAGGTCCAACTGTAGGTCTTCTAAAGTCAGGTAAACCCACTTTGGCTAAACACCCCCATACCCTTAGGAAGCTCAGGTTAGGAGGATAGCCCTTCCATATCTCGTAGGGTGTCTTGTCTAGTTTCTTATGAGGTACACGGTTAAGAATATGACAAGCCGATAGAATTGCTTCCCTCCACATATCCTCAGGTAGGCCATAACTTAAAAGCATAGCATTCATCATTTCTTTTAAAGTTCTATTTTTCCGTTCAGCTACTCCATTAGATTGAGGTAAGTAAGGTGGACTAGTCTCATGTATTAGACCGTGTTTGTCACAAAACTCGGCTAAATAGTTTGATTTATACTCGCCTCCTCTGTCAGACCTTACCCTTTTGATTTTTCTGTCAAGTTGGTTTTCGACTTCATTCTTAAAACTTATAAACGAATGTTCTGCTTCATCTTTTGTCTTAAGCAAATAAACACGGGTGTACCTTGAACAGTCGTCTATAAAAGTGACATAATAATTTTTACCACCTCTACTTGCAACATTTGAAGTCAGCTAGGTCGGTGTGAATAAGCTCAAGAAGACTCGTTTTCCTAGTGGTAACTGGTTTACTAGATTTCTTTGTGAATTTAGCCTCAACACAGCTAGCACATTTAGAGAATTCTTGACTCGACAAACTTGGAATTAAACTCATAGTTCTAAGTTTTTTAATGTAGTCAACATTCACATGACCTAATCTACCATGCTAAACATCAATAGACTCAGTGATATAAGCAGAAGTAGATGCAATATTATTAGAAAATGAATCACTATTCAATACAAAAAGTCCCCCAGAAAGATAACCCTTGCCCACAAATTCCCCATTACGCGACATTACCACCTTGTCAGCCTTAAAAACAAGTTTCAACCCAGCTTTGTTTAATAAGGCACCAGACACAAGGTTTCGACGTAATGAGGGTACATACAAAACATTATTTAGAGCAAGTGTTTTCCCCAAGGTAAGTTTGAGAAAGATCATGCCTTTGGCTTTGGTCGGTGCAGATGAAGAGTTACCCATGAAAACGCATTCCCCATCAGCTACCTCCTCGAACTCAGCAAATAACCCCTTGTCAGCACAGAGGTGTCTAGAAGCGCCAGTGTCCAAGACCCATTAAGCAACATTACCCACCACATTAGCTTCCACAACCACAACAGCAATGATGTCATCAGTCACAGCATTGGCTTCAGCAGATTTCTTTTCGGAGCATTGGTAGGCTTTGTGACCAGCTTTTCCACAGACATAGCAAATAATTAGCCTCTTTGGTTTCTGAATCTTAGCAACTGGTTTGGTATGCTTCCCTGGAACATTTTTCTTAGCAGGACCCTGGTTCTTCCCCTGACCAACCTTGGCCTTACCCTTACCTTTGAATTTCTCAACATTGGACGGACCACTCGACTCAACCAGATTAGCCTTGACAGAAGCATTAGAAGCATTTACAGACACACTAATGGTTTTGTCTTTGAGATGATTTGCCTCCTCAGTCCTCATGTGACTCACTAATTCTTGGAGGGAAAGGTTTTTTTTCTTATGTTTCAGATGGTTTCTATAGTCAGACTAGGAAGGGGGAATTTTTCCAGTAACACATTTGCTAGAAAAATATCATCTAATTTCATCCCTTCATTAACTACAACAATACAGAAATTCTCATAGACATGAACTTATTCTATAATAGGTTTGTCATCTACCATCTAGAACCCAAGCCACTTCCCAACGACATATTTCTTTTTACCCGCATCATCAGCCCCATATTTTTTCTCTAGTAATTCTCATATGGTTTTAGCAGATGTATGAACCATAAACAAGTTAAATAGGGTATTAGTCATAAGATTAAGGAGATGAAACCTAACTGTTTTATTATCCTTATCATGTTTTTTAATAGCCTCTTCATTTGACTTAACAGCAGAAATTACAGGAGGGGTCGACTCAACAGACGATGCAGCGATTTCGGTTACGGGAGCAGGAGGGTCAGAAAATAAAACGTAATCAATTTCAAACTGCTCAAAAAACATCAGTAACTTTTGGGACCAACGCTTATAGTTCTGACCGTCTAAGGGTTTGACTTTTGACAAATCAGGAGCATTTTTTGACATGATCGACATTGTTACAGCAACAAAAATATAGTATTCAAATTGTTAGACTAAAATTGCAGTAACAATGGAAAAGGAAAAGAGATAACCGATTCGTAGTGACGTGGTATGAGAGCCACTGCCTTGAAAACTATATTTCCGGTACGACCGTGGTGGCGATCAGCAATTGACCGGTAACTCTCCAAGGATTTACACTACTGCACTTAGGCACGCCCACTCGAGACTGAGAGAATTGGAACGATATAATATTTCTTTACCCAGAAATTATAGAGAAGAGAAGAGAGGAAGAGAGAATTGTGTTGTTGTGTTTTCTGGAGTGAAGAGCTGCTCTATTTTTACAGAAAATAGAGGAGCTGCGGAGCCTAAAACGGTTCCACAATTACAGCAGTCAAAGGCGGAGATTAAGGAGCATTAAACAACACTTAATTGCGGATTTTGACTGTATATCTGGACATTCTGAACAAAGTATCTGGACACTTCATTCCAAAAAGAAAACACGCAGCTCAGGCACAAAAAGATATGCACAGCTCGCCGCAGACGATTGCCAAATCCCAAATCCCAAATCACGAATCCGTATCCGGGCCTGGCCGGGCTCGGGCACGCGCGCGTGTGCGAGCTGAATTAAGCACCTCGCAAAGCTTCCACAAAAGCCTCCCACGACCCACTAGTGATATGGTAAGGAGTGTGGTCATATATAAACTCATGACAACAACTACTTTCTACCAATGTGGGACAAATTGGAAAAACAACAAAAGGCATAACAAGCCACTATTTCCAACATAATATTTGTGAGTTTGGGTGCACTATGGATATTTTGGGAAAAATTGGTTACGACATAATATAATGTAATTAATTTCCAAAGTAATTAACATATCAATCAATCTCATAATATAATATGCACTTCATCAAAGTTTATATTTAGAAGCGGAAATACGGACACAGTCATACAATCTCGTTTTAATTAGTCAGTCATATAAGGAAAATAAATATTTTTGACGGTTTAGGTGCCACCGATTAAACCAATTTCCAATCGTAACGTCTTAAAACGTTCTCTATCTAAAAGCTTAGTCAAAATATCGAGCCTCATTTTCTCGGTACTACAAAACTCAAGTTTCATATATATTCCCTTTTGAACATGGTCTCGTAATAAATAAATGTCTGATTCCAATTTTTGAAAACGGGTATGGTTCAAAGTATTTTATAGAAAACTGAAAGAATCGTTAATGTTCTTGGTCGTTACAAGCAAAAACAAAAATTAAATTCTTATTGTAAGAGCACATACCTAGACATCTAGAGAATCGTAGATAATTTCCATGATTTGATTCATACGTTGCACCAATGATTGTAAGTTGCAGAAAAAACTCATTTGTTCCCCCGAATTCGATCTTGGGGTTATAGTGGAGTCTTCCATAACTTCAGACTCCAGTTTTTTGTATTGCGGTGAGATTATAGTTCATATATTATAACTTCAGCACTATTCCCCTTTTTATCATCACAAGTGACGGTACCTCTATCAAAAGGATCTAGTGAAAGAAATTAACTGATATCACTTGTTATATGTCTAGAGCAACCATTGTCGAGGTACCACTGATTGCTTTCTTTCACCATAACCTGCAAGAAAATTAGATTCGATTTTTTGGTACCCAAGCTAAGTTGGGTTCTTTGACGTTAGTCACCCTAAAAATCTCATCTTTTTTAATCCAAACCTGTCTCACAATTTTCCTTTTGACGGGTGAACTAGATCAACTAGTATTGGTGTATCTAGATCTCACTTGGTTAACACTAGATCGGGTCGGATAAGTAGATTTTGCATTGGAAGTAATAGTATGAGTTTTCCTTTGACAATCAAGGTTTATTGGATTTTAAAATCCACCGTCACAATTCCATCTAAACTTATTATTCCTAGTTTCTTCATGCTCCTTCTCTTCTAACAAGTCCTCTTCATTAACACCCGATTCTCTGACAAATTTAATCCCTTCATTTATATCAATTTTACGCTTGACACATGAATTTAGGATATGGCCGGTTTTACCGCAGTAAGTACATATTAAATACTCCGGTAAATCCACATATTTCCGTTTCCTAAAATCACGATCAGAAGGGCTAGACTTATATTTTTTATGATCTCTATGACTATAGCACTCATGTCTTAATCCCATTTTCATATTATTATCTGATTGCTGAGACAAAAAAATTAAGAACTTTAGTGCTACCTTCCCATTTGTCATAAACCATTCTAGCATGTCTAAGTAAATCTTTTAACGACTCTATCTCTTTTTGACACTCTTTATGGTCAGATGCTGACTCTCTAGGAATATTATTTTTTTAACAAATTCTCGCGAAAGTCAAGAAATCTTTTGTTTAATATGTGTTTGTCAAGAGAATGTTGTTTCTTAATATTTCTCAATTCAGACTTCAAATCATTCAATTGTTGAGTGAGAAAATCGTTTTTCTCTTTTAGTTCTGAAGTTATAGCTTCGTGAGCTATAACCTCAGATTTAAAAGGTTGTTTTTCTCTTTTAGATCTGAAGTTATAGCATCATTAGCTATAACCTTGGATTCTAGTAAAGCATTCTTCTGTTTTAGTTCTTTAGTTATAACATCATGAGCTATAACCTTAGATTCTAAAATAGCTTTGTGGGATTTAACTGATTCTAAGGTTATAGCTGAATCAGTTGTAACCTTAGAACTCAGCTTCTTAACCTTTGATTTTAAAACTTGATTTTCTTCAGCAATATCAAGAATTTGTTCTTTCAAATCAATTAATTCAAGATTTTGTTCACGACATTGGTCAAGAGTTTTCTCAAAATATTCAATGAGTGAATTTTTTGACAATTTCTTGGCTTGTTTCTTAAGGCGAATAAAACTTACCTCTTCGTCTTCTTCTTCTTCAGAATCAGATTTTCCCATAAGACACACATCAGTCCTTCTTCGACCGTCATCATTATCATCAAGATCTTCATCATCTTCTAAATCCAAATCTCCCCAACAGGATGCCATCATGACTTGTTTATACTCATTCTTTGTTTTCTCTCTTTTAGCCTTAGACTTTATTTCTTTCCACGTGGGACAATTTTTTATCATATGATCAACCTCACCACATTTGAAACAACCTTTGTTTGACATAGATACTTTTGAACTACTAGATTTATCGTCAACGGTTGATTTATTTTGCTTGTTCTTGAAAATAGCATTTTTAAAACGGATAGCAAAAGTTATTGTTTCATCCTCAATGTCAGTATCTTCATCGCTTGAAGCGGCTTTCAGAACTATCCATTTGCTTTTTCTTGAATCACTTGCACGCTTGTTAAGAGTAAGTTCGTGCGCCATAAGTGAACCAAGCAACTCTTGATAAGAGAGTGAGGATAGATCTTTAGCATCTTCAATCGCTGTAACCTTAGGTTGCCACTTTTCAGTTAAGCTCCTTAAGATTTTCCTAGCAATATCCTCGGATTCGAATTTTCTACCAAGATTTTTAAGTTCATTGGTAATATTTGAAAAGCGAGTAGACATGTTATTTATACTTTCATCATCCTCCGTAGAGAACAATTCATATTGTTGAATAAGCAAGTTTAATCTATGTTTTTTGACAAGAGATGTTCCTTCATAGGCTAGTTCAAGACTATCCCATATTTCCTTAGCAGATGTACATGAAGAAAACCGATCAAATTCAGTTAGACTTATGCCATTTTGCAAAAGAGTCATAGCTGATGAATTTTTCTCAGCTTTCTTGTAGTCTGCCTCGGTGTAGTCATCCTCGTTCTTTTCATGGGCAATGCCTTGACTGGAAACTACCATAATTTTATTAGGACCTTTTTGAATAATTTTTCAGCATTCCCAATCATGACCCTTAATGTAATGAGTCATCATATTTTTCCAAAGACCGTAATTTTTTCCATCGAAAACAGGACACTTAAGATATTTGGAATCCATAATAAAAAGATATTTTAAAATAAATAAAATAACAAACTAAGAAAAATAGAAAGACGCCGGATCAGCCTCTTTTGATGTTAGGCAATCAAGAGCACGAGGCTCTGATACCAATTGAAGAGTCTATGGATCCCTGTGAAATACTCAAGAGGGGTGTGAATTGAGTATCTACCACTTTTTCGGCTTTAATCGAATCTATGAAAGTATGATATTTATAATTTGAATTTATGAATTAAATTCAAAATATAATTAGCACACAGAAAATAAAACAAGCGATAAATAAATTTGTACAGCGGATTTTGAAGTGGTTCAGCTTCACATTTCAAAGCCTACGTCCACTATTCTCGATTAATTACTTTAGTACCTCTCCACGGATTACAAAATAATCTACCCCTTTTACAACTAACTATAGTTGTAATAATGAGTATTGTTAAACACTCGACTTCCTCTCGTTATAAAGAAAGTAATAAGAGTATCTCAAAGATTGTTCACACAATTGAACGAATAAGAGATAAATCTATGACCACTATTCTCCAAAACGATACTTGACAATTATTGACTTGAGTAACACGACTTTTCAAAAGAAAACAAATTTTGCAATTAAAAACATTTAAAAGCAAAGACAAATTATGCTCACAAATTATGTATGTTGAAAATTTAATTTTAAAATATCATATTATCTCCTATTTATACTAAAGTATAAAATAGAAGTTGTGATATACTATGTTTGTTATGTCATGTATAAGATAGAGTTTTGATCAAGGAATATCAAACTTTGTATACATACCACAATTGTAGTAAACAAAGGACTTCCCAAGCAAACAAAAAACAAAATCAATTTGATTTAGATAATCTTATCTTAATAGACATTCATGTGTGCCATGACACAAAAACAAGAATTGGACTCAAAGTCAAATTTGTAAAACTAAATCTTGTTTTTCCAATTGCACATAGAAAAATCAACCATTAGCACAAATTTGCATCAAACACAAATTGTATCATTAACAAATCTCACGTGAAACATAGACACGTGACACCCAATTGTATATGTAATAAGATATTACTATCCTAGTTAATCACATATTGTTACAACTCATAAGTTGTTACAAATTAAGATTATCTTTTAAGATATAGTAAACTTATTTAATATTTGAAAAGATAATTTTGAGTCCAAATAAAAAAACGTTTTTATTAATTAAAAACACATTAAATATTACGTAAATATTATTTGTAAAATACAAAATAAATTATCTTTCGAAAATGTCGTGTTATGTAGCCACTCTAAGTTATAGTACAATCGACTATAACTTAGAGTATGAGTGTATTAAGTTATAATGTAATAATTATAACTTAAGACTAACTCAAAACAATTATTAAATATCGTAAAGGAGAGATGAACTAACTACTGACTAATTTTCCTTGAAAATTCTTCAGATGTAAGTTCCTTTCATCATCTTGATCACGAACTCAAACCGCATTATCAAATCGTCATTTTGTAATTTGTAACCTCGTTAATCTATAAAGACTAATCAAACAATTACGTGCAAACTTATAAAACAATTATAATACACTTGTCATCACCAAAACATAAAACTTAACTAGGACACGGTCCAACAATTTCCCCCTTTTTGATGATGGCAAGTCTCCTAGATTTGTTTCTATGGTTTAGTTCCCCCTCAACCCAAAAACAATCATAATTGTAAATACGTTGAAGTAACGGTTTGATACGTGACCTAAGCTATAGCACCTAAGGACCTTAAGAGACGTATGATCTTGACAAGGAGCAAGCTTAGGCAAATAACGCTATCAAGTCCATTTACTTTCTCCCTCTTGACATCATCGAAAAGACGAGAAAAAGACATAAAATGACTAGAATAATAGAAACCGAAGCTATGTATATAACCAAGTTAATAGCACATAAAACAAAATGAGATTAAGGTCCTAAAATAGAAACCATGACATCGTCTATGGTAACTACTAAGCAAAAATTAACAACATAATTAAGTAATTAACCATAGGCAAAATAAGTAGTAATATGATTAAGATGGTCCTAAGATAGTAGGCTAAGATATGTATAGTTATATTAGGCCAAATCACAGTTGGGTGAAGATGTGCTTTGATACGGGTTTTAATATACGGGACGGATTCCAAATTCAAGGGTAGTGCGATGATCAAGGCTAGAATTAAGTGTAGTTGTATTCAACTGAAGACGCCCTTCCACTTCCACTTCCACTTCCACATACATCAGTTACGTATTAGGACACGACCTTCTCCATAGTTTCTGTGAGACCAGCTATCTCATAAATTATAGCTCCACCGTCCTTATATAACCCTATATCACAACCAGAAATTACACTCAAATACCTCCTCTGGAACGGAAATTCCGAACTCAAAATTTATTTAACATTAGCCAACACATACAGACCTCTTCGGCGCGTATAACTCAGAACTCACTCCTTTAAATTTCAGATTTTATTGCAGCTAAAACAGAACGCTGCTCCTCCAACCCCGTATCGACCCACTCCAAAATGTAAAGATTTGGGAATCTAAAACTCCCGATACACCTGTTGTACTAGCACAGTCATTCTCGACAACACCCTTCGATTTTTTATTTTTTTAAATCTGAGCTGGTCCATGAAGGTCAAGACCCAACAAACTGAGAATCCGATCACACATCCTATCTTTCGATTTCACACCATAACTCGCGACTGTAAGAATATTGGGTCCAATACTATTTATGTGGACACACTATTATAAAGATTGTATTTGTTTGCTATTGTTTAAGTTTAGCCCAATATAGTGATCCATCTGGATAATATAATACGGGCATATTAATTACGTCTTATGAAGTATGGACCGGATATCTTAATTGTGTAGATACCCATTAGGTTACTAATGCATGATGGGCGCATTAAATTAAAGAGACTATATATAAGTCGCCTGGGTTATGGTCCCTGGTAGCACACAATAACCTAATATCCCCTTTCCATCAGTAGAGAGATCCATATGGTATGTGTGTCTACTAGAAGACCTAATCCCGAAGACCGTCCCTTCAGACGGTTTATTCCAACCTCTCGTCATGTAATCAGGTACGCTTCCGCATCTTGTATTTACCGAATAATTTAGTCTGAAGTTTATGGTCTCAATTCGGTTTAAATCTAACAAGTAGTATCAGAGCCACCTTCATATTGAATTATTTGGGATGGTCATTAAGTTGTACGGTGTTCGAATTATTTCATTTTACATGAATAGTCTGCTGATGAACAACCGTCAATTATGTCGTATACTATTGTTTGATAAGGTTTCCGTAATTATGGTGGATTTGTAATGGCATCATTGTCATTGTTTTCATATTGCATGAATTTGCTGTTTTTTGTCCACGTCTGATGCAGTGGTAGACCAATTTTTGTTTTGTTGTGGTCAATTGATTTGAGTAAATTGGATTAGAGTTGGATTTGTTAAGTCATGTTCTAAAACTTATACGATTAGAATTAATATGCATATCTAATCTAATGATCTCATATTATGCCGCTATTAAATTTATATTATGACCGCTTAGATATACAGTTTAGATTCATGACATTAATGCTTACTTGGCTTACGATTTTATTGTGTTAATTGACTCAATCTCATGTTGAGCCGTCGAGGCGTCTGCTTATATTTAACCTCAGTAAGTGCTTTGGATAAATTGAGATTAACTTGTATGATTACAGAGCAATGAGATAAAGTCAATATTTAAGAGGCCTAATAATACGCATGAAGTGTTAATGTGTATGAATTGGAGTGCTGAACTGCTGGTTGTTTCATCCCCGCTTGCATGATTTACATAATCAAGTTGGTGATTTTCTTTACAACGGCAAGGAATTATTAGTGGTGCATAATATTGGGCATTGGGTTTGGCAGGCATTGGGTTTCGCATTACGTCTAAGTTGATAAATAGGATGATTGACGATTTAGTTTTCAACCTAATCTTATCAATTTAATACTCTACTTTTAAGTTTCACCAATGCTTGTGCGGCACCCAAATTAAAAGTACAACGTTTACGGTACTACCGTACTAGTTATATATGGACCTTCGGAATTTACTATATTTGCATATCATTATGGCATAAATATATGGTTGATGTGCTTCGGTGTTTATCCGATTGATCTTGGGTGTGCCTTCCGGAAATTCTACAAGGTTTGTTTAATAATATGCTTCTGCTTTGTTTGATTTATAGATGTAGTATAATTATGTGTCCATAAATTTTAAGGAATGTTTTAAGGTTTGGACAAGTGAAAATTGAGGATATATACTTGTATAGTTTATCAATTTTACAGACTTATATGACTAAGGAACTATTTCGATATAGTTTTGTATATTATCAGTAAAGGTTAACTCACTTGTCAATTAAAGACTTGTGTTTTCAGATTTAATAATTGGCCAATCGGATTTATAATAACGGGTCTAATATTTTAGGTTGTTTGATCGACACAATAAGTTGCCAAAAAAACCTCTATTGTGTAAGTTGAATGATTTAGAATATTATGACTACAGTGTGTGATTGAGTTTCATGCGGATAATGATCGATGTTATAATTAATCCGAATAGAGACCATAAACTTCATACTAAATTATTCGGTAAATACTAGATGTGGAAGCGTACCTGATTACATGACGAGAGGTTGGAATAAACCATCTGAAAGGACAGTCTTCAGGATTAGGTCTTCTAGTAGACACACATACCATGGGGATCTCTCTACTGATGGGATGCGGGGAGATTAGATTATTGTGTGCTACCAGGGACCATAACCCAGGTGACTTATATATAGTCTCCTTAATCTAATGCGCCCATCATGCATTAGAAACCTAATGGGTATCTACACAATTAAGATATCCGGCCCATACTTTATAAGACGTAATTAATATGCTCATATTATATTATCCAGATGGATCACTATATTGGGCTAAACTTAAACGATAGCAAACAAATACAATCTGTATAATAGTGTGTCCACATAAATAGTATTGGACCCAATATTCTTATAATCTCCCACTTGGGTCAAATACAGATAGTGTGTGACACCTGAAAAATTGTATTCATTTTATAACCTTACGCGCTCAACAGTGCTATTAACATTCCAACCGTCTTATGGAATTCGGTCCATCAATCATACTAACATAGGATCAAAGCGGCCTTTGCTACAGTTTGTCGTAACAGGACCCTCAATGGTCACGTATGTCAATATAACCAACGACATGAATCTAATATAGGCGTGTAGCATGGAAACAACATCCAAATGTGATCCAAAATATGTATACTTCCAACTGGTCCACCTTAGTGAGATCAACCAAAATAACACAGAGTGAAACCGTAAACCGAAAACCTTATTTCTGCAGAACTTAATAACCGTAAACTTTAATGTGTCTAACATGACAAACTCCCACTTAAACTGAATTTCCTTAAAAATGAAGCACCCATTTGAGCAATTAGCTCAAGAAAGACCGTGGGTGGTAATTCCTTAGTAAGAGGATCCGCAAAATGGAGTTTGTATCAACATGTATAATTGACACCTTTTCACTCTGAATTATTTCTTAAACAAACATCACTTATATTGTTATTAGAAACTTTACAATTGTACATTTGTCGCAAAATAACTTAAATGGTCTTTCAATACCGTACTGAATTTGCAGCCTCATGACAAATGTTCATAACCAACTAGGAGTCGAAATACCAAATGATCTCAACCTGAATCGATCTCCTATAAATAATGTTTTGTTCCAAATATAAATGACCAACAATATATTTGGCTGCCCTTAGTGGATCCAAGATCCTAATCCGTATTGCCTTAATATCTGTCCAACAAACTTTAGAATGTACGCAATATCCGAACGCATACAAGCTAAATATATACCATAATACTTAAACACATTAAATATTTTCTGAGACACATGAATTTAAGCATTAATGAATTTTTATGAATATTTTCCTTAGGGCATTTGAGACTAATTTATCTCCTTTACTGAAAAGGTATTAACTAAAAATATTTATTTGCTCCCACTTAATCTTGAGTATCTGCAATCATCTACCACATTCATCTAATATCAAATAAAATGATAACATAATAGATTTAAGATTTCTTAGACGGAAAACCTTACTTAAAGCTTTATTAGATGAATTGCCTTACTTTGCAGAAAATCTACTTTGAATCTATTGAATCAAAGTTCTAGTTACTGCACTAAATAGTTTCATCAATGTCACCATTGAAAAACAAACCTTTAACATTCATCCAATATAACCAAAAAGCGAATATGCCCAAAAGTCCTTATAGTCAATACCGACACGATGATCCTGATTGTCACATTACCTTTTATACCCTTCTAGGTAACAAATGAATATTTGAAACCAATATATTTCACAACTTTAGGTAATGGAACAAAGTCCAAATATCATCAGTCATCAAATGACTTAATTTCTTTACGGCATCAAATCCACCTATGAGTTAGGACCTTCAATGGTCTGCTAGATGGTGACTGGATCACCTTTTAACCTTCCATTATCTAACTCTTACTGCAACTTGTTAGTCCGTCATTACATTATTATTCCCTTTTAACCATATAGAAAAACAATGTAATTATCTATAATTGCGTTAATCCTTTTAAGTGGATCTTTTAATGAACTGTTTCTTGAGATATTTGGGTTTGTTCTACCGAATTGATCTTGATCCTATATAGGGAGACTTAACAATTTCAATTACCTTTTCTCCCACTCAAACTCAATATCCTCAACGAACCCCATAATTTCCGTCTTAAATAACTTGATTGTGGGATCATTACCTTATTACCCTTAAACCTTAAGTACTATCCAAAAAAATAGTCATTAACATTCCTTAAGTCCAACTATTAACCTTATGGCTTTTAAACCTCAACCTTAATTAGTTAGACATACTAGATATGTAAATAATTTACACTATCATTAAATCGTCAATGCTATTGTTAGAACTTTATCCAAAGATAGCTGCAATCTTAAGAACTTAGTACTAGAGTAATATGGAAAAGAGTATGAATTATCACACTCCTTACCAGGCCTTAGGATCTTGTTTGCATACATACTACACCATCCATATTAATAATCCTCATATGGTGTAATAATATCAAATAAAAGATTGAACTCCTCTAGAAATTCTTTAAAAAATAACCTTGACGTTGTATCTTTAATTGTCATTTGACAAAGTACTAACACTTATGATCAAAGATGACTAAAATATTCTTTTACTGAGTAAAACAACTCAGTCAAATATCACTGAAAACGTCAAAAACTTAAAACTTTTCACAAATGAGATTTAGATATCAATGCCTAAAATCCGTCTACAAATTAATATAATAATTTAAACCATTAATATTTAAGTATAAAATGGTTCACCTATCTGTATATGTTAATAATAAGATATCAAAAATCACTTGATATCTAATCTCCTTTTAGTTTGTCTTTATCCCCTTAAATATGAAAATCCGAAGTAAAGGAGTCAACAATTTCAACTTGACACAAAACTTCAATTTTCCTTTTAATGTGTCATACCGAAGAGAAATTGTAGTTTCTTTATTCTTCTTTATATCCACTGAACTTTAATGTAAGTTTACTTCAAAAGTATTTCAATCTAAACTATACAAAGCTATCAAAAATGATAGATTCACCATTATTTGAATTAGGAAAACACAAAATTGATTATTTCTCAATAGACAATAAACCAATTTGCCCATACGAAAAATATCCGAATTCCACCTAAGGTGGTACCAAAAGTATTTTCCAAATTCAAATAAAGGAACAAGTCATTAATGATAACTAAGTTAATTGACTGTCAGAAACTCAGATGATGGCCTGTCCCAAATAGATGAATCTTCCATCATCACTTGGCTTATAACATCTTAGTTATACTTGCATCAATATCCTTATGTGGGTGAAAAAACCAGATACACCCATAAAAAATGATTGGATATAAAAAACTTAAACTTACACAACCAAAATGAGAAGCTTAACTTTACTGACACGTCCAACGTTAAAAAAAAAGTTACTAGATTTTCCTTATGTGTCAAAACTCTTAACAAAGTAACACTAAAAAAAAGTCTAACCTTGTGTTTGTTGTTATTTCTTTGAGTTTGACTTTTGCAGCTTCTTAATGAACTTCTTAATTAACTGAAAAATGCCCTTAAATATTTCTTAATATTGCCTTAGATAATCACTAAACAATGCATTTTGAATGCCCTACTCCATCCTCAAATCACGTGAATCCACAAGATACTTTCCTTATGAGTAGCAATTATACATTCTTAAAGTAATGTTAAGATTATCGTGGCCCGAAATAATTATTTACATTCTCTTACCATTCATTTAATAAATGTTCTCATCCGAATTGAGAATGTAACCGAATATGACAGATATAATGAGCATAAATGTCAATCTGAATGAACAAAACAATATCCTTATATTTTGAATAAATTCAAAAGATAGAGTGTCTTTGCGAAATTAATTATTTAGTCTTTGGACGTAAATACTAACTAGTTAAAGACATTATCCTTTAGTAATTGTAATCAAATATTGACGATAAACTCACGTCAAATACTAAGCCTTCCTTTAGGTCGACTCGATATTCACATGAAAATCCGAATAATCGTCACATATTTATTACCCAACGTGTATAAGTAATTCGGCCAAATAATGGTCTTCCTTTGGGCCGGCCATTATTCGCATGAATAACACACACTAAACCAAAAATTGAATTTATTCACCTTAAAAACTTTATGGGCATAATCCTTCGAGTGTCATAAACATAATGACACTCCCTTAACTTGATTTTCAGATTCAAATATTGGCATCCCCATCAACACAAGAAACCTAGCACAACATTAAATTTAGTCTTTGGACATAAAATTAACTTGTAAGTGGTCATCTTGGTGTAGTGATCAAGTATTAACAATAAATTCCTGTCAAACATTAAGACTTCATTTGGGCCGACTTAATATTCACATGGAAACCTTACAATTGTTACATACTTACCACCACAAGCATGACTGAATTTCGGCCAAATAATAGCCTTCCTTTGGGCCGACCATTATCCGCATGAAACTCAATCACACACTGTAGTCATAATATTCTAAATCATTCAACTTACACAATAGAGGTTACTTTGGCAACTTATTGTGTCGATCAAACAACCTAAAACATTAGACCCGTTATTATAAATCTGATTGGCCAATTATTAAATCTGAAAACACAAGTCCTTAATTGACAAGTGACTTAACCTTTGGTGATAATATGCAAAACTATATCAAAATAGTTCCTTAGCCATATAAGTCTGTAAAATTGATAGACCATACAAGTATATATCCTTATTTTCACTTGTCCAAGCCCCGAACATTCCTTGAAATTTATGGACACATAATTATACTACATCCATAAACAATAGGTCTTGGTATAGACGGGTGGGGCGAACAGACGGGTAAAGACCTCTAATAAAATGGATAGGGGGACAAGGTGGGGCACCCCCCATGTATTTCCCACTTTATGACAAATAGGCATTTTGTGAGGGAAAATGGTATCCGTCTATACGTATAGACGGATAGTCTCCGTCTATAATGAGAATTTGTGATCCATAAATCAAACAAACCAAAATCATATTTATTAAGCTGAACATGCAAAAAATTACCAAAAGGCACTCCAAGAACAGTCAGATAAATGCCAAGGGACATCAACCATATATATGTGCCAGAATAGAAGTGCAACTTTAATAAAGTTCAAAAACACTATAACCCGTACCAAATTTACCAGATAATCCATAGCAGATTAACCCCATTTATCTAAATAGACAACATACATGCCAAACATTGTAAAAAATCAAGTCTCAAGCCAAAAAATTCTTATATCATCAAAAGACAGAGGACAAAGACTTGAAGAGCACATATGGCAGAGTAGTCAAACCATAATATCATCATCATGAATATTCCTTATACCTTAAGCAAAGCCTCACTTAATCGATATTTACTTAGGTTTATACTCTGTAATCCGTACAAGTATAATATATCAACCAAACTTAGCAGGTTAATTCCAAACTACCCACAAACATATGCACAAGTTATAGGTGCACAACGAAATTCTGATCCGAAAGCCCAGAAACTGTAGCAATCACATAATTAATGCTAAGAAATAAAAGTTGCAATAACCCATATCAATAGGTATTGGTATAGACGGGTGGAGCAAACAGACGGGTAAAGACCTCTAATAAAATGGGTAGGGGGACAAGGTGGGGCACCTCCATGTGCTTCCCACTTTATAGCAAATGGGTATGGGTATTTTGTGAGGAGAAATGATATATGTCTATACGTATAGACGGATAGTGTCCGTCTATAATGAGAATTTGTAAACCCCTATATTGCCCTCATTGAATATAGTGGGCAGACAAACTCTAGATCTGCATATAACATATCTCATTGCAAGCCTTGTGTCAACCGACATGTAAGACAACCAAACCCTAACTAAGCAACTAATCATGAATTTATCGCCAAAACAAATGGTTAGCTGACATGAGTACTTCAAAAGCAAACACTATAATCGCAGCAATCGGAGATTTAACTTTAATCCAAAATTTGCACATAATTGCACGCACTGAATGTAACCGTATAAATCAAATCAGTCCCGAATAATTTAATATGAAGGTGGCTCTGATACCACTTGTTAGAATGAATCCGAATAGAGACCATAAACTTCATACTAAATTCTTCGGTAAATACTAGATGCGGAAGCGTACCTGATTACAACCTGATTACATGACGAGAGGTTGGAATAAACCATCTGAAAGGACGGTCTTCAGGATTAGATCTTCTAATAGACACACATACCATGGGGATCTCTCTACTGATGGAATGCGGGGAGATTAGGTTATTGTGTGCTACCAGGGACCATAACCCATGTGACTTATATATAGTCTCCTTAATCTAATGCGCCTATCATGCATTAGAAACATAATGGGTATCTACACAATTAAGATATCCGGCCCATACTTTATAAGACGTAATTAATATGCTCGTATTATATTATCCAGATGGATCACTATATTGGGCTAAACTTAAACGATAGCAAACAAATACAATCTGTATAATAGTGTGTCCACATAAATAATATTGGACCCAATATTCTGACAGTCGGCCCAAAGGAAGGCTATTATTTGGTCGAAATTCAGCCATATTTGTGGTGGTAAGTATGTACAATTGTAAGGTTTCCATGTGAATATTAAGTCGGCCCAAAGGAAGGCTTAATGTTTGATAGGAATTTATCGTTAATACTTGATCACTATATCAAGATGACCACTTACAAATTAATTTTATGTCCAAAGACTAAACTTAATGTTGTGCTAGGTTTCTTGTGTTGATGGGGATGCCAATATTTGAATCTAAAAATCAAGTTAAGGGAGTATCATTATGTTTGTGACACTCATAAGGATTATGCCCATAAAGTTTTTAAGGTGAATAAATTCAATTTTTGGTTTAGTGTGTGCAATTCATGCGAATAATGGTCGGCCCAAAGGAAGGCAATTATTTGGCCGAATTGCATATACACGTTGGGTAATAAGTATGTGACGATTATTCGGATTTTCATGTGAATATTGAGTCGGCCCAAAGGAAGGCTTAGTATTCGACGTGAGTTTATCTTCAATATTTGTTTACAATTACTAAAAAGTAGTATCTTTAACTAGTTAGTATTTATGTCCAAAGACTAAATATTTAATTTCGCAAAGACACTTTTATTTTTTGAATTTATTCAAAATATAATATATTTTTTTGTTCATTCAGTTTGACATTTATAGTTATTATATCTGTCATATTCAGTTACATTCTTGATTCGGATGAAACCATTTATTAAAAGAATGGTAAGAGAATGTAAATGCTTATTTCAGGCCGCGATAATCTTAACATTGTTTTGAGAATGTATGATTGTTACTCATAAGGATTAAAGTTTCGTGTGGACTCACGTGATTTGATGAGTAATATATTCAAATGCATGTTTAGTGATTATCTAAGGCGACATTAAGGGCACTGTTTCAGTTACTTCAGTTAAGTTAATTCAGCTGCAAAAATCAAACTCAAAGAAATAACAACAAACATAACATTAGACTTTTTTAGTCGTTAGTTTGTTAAGAGTTTGGACACATAAGGAAAATCTAGTACCAGTTTTAACGCTTGGCGTGTCGGTAAAGTTAAACTTCTCATTCGGTTTGTCTAAGGTTAATTTTTTTTATATCCAATCATGTTTGTTGGGTGAATTTGGTTTTTCCACCCACATAAGTATATTGATGCAAGTATAATTGAGATGTTACAAGCCAATTGATAATGAAAGATTCATCTATTTGGGGCATGTCATCATCTAAGTTATTTGAGACAATCAACTAATTCAGTTATCATTAATGACTTGTTCCTTTATTTGAATTTGGAAAATTCTTTTTGGTACCACCTTAGGTGGAATTCGGATATTTTTAATATGGGCAAATTTGGTTCTTTGTCCATTGAGAAATAATTAATTTTGTGTTTTCCAAATTCAAATAATGATGAATCCATCATTGTTGATAGCTTTATATAGTTTAGATTTTAGTCTCTTTCAAGTAAGCTTGCATTCAAGTTCAATGGATATAAAGAAGAAAAGAAACTACAATTCTTTTCGGTAGGACACATTAAAAGGAAAATTAAAGTTTTGTGTCAAAATGAAATTGTTAGCCCCTTTACTTCGGATATTCAAATTTAAGGGGATAAAGACAAATTAAAGGGAGATTAGATATGAAGTGATTTCAGATGTCTTACTATTAACATATATGGATAAGTGAACCATTTTATACTTAAGTATTAATGGTTTATATTATTTTGTTAATTTGTAGACGGAGTTTAGGCGTGAATATCTAAATCTCATTTGTCAGAAGTTTTAATTTCTTGATGTTTTTAGTATATATTTAACTGAGTTATTTACTCAGTAAAAGAATAATTATGTCATCTTTGATCTAAGTGTTAATACTTTGGCAAATGATTATTAAGGATCACAACGTCAAGGTTATTTTAAAGAATTTCTAGAGGAGTTTGATCTTGTATTTGATATTATATTACACCATATGAGGATTCTTAATATGGATGGTGTAGTATGTATGCAAACAAGATCCTAAGGCCTGGTAAGGAGTGTGATTATTCATACTCTTTTACATATTATTCTAGTTATAAGTTCTTAAGATTGCAGCTATCTCTGGATAAATTTCTAACAACACCATTGACTATTTAACCATAGTGTAAATAATGTACACATCCGGTATGTCCAACTAATTAAGGTTGAGGTTTAAAAGTCATAAGGTTAATAGTTGGACTTAAGGACAGTCAATGACTTTTTTGTTAGATAATACTTAAAGTTTTAAGAGTAATGATCCCACAATCAAGTTATTTAAGAAGGAAATTAAGGGGTTCATTGAGAATATTGAGTTTGAGTGGGAGAAAAGGTAATTAACATTGTCTTAAGTCTCCTTATACAGGATTATAAGATCAATTTGGTTGAATAAACTCAAATATCTCAATAACCAATTCATTAGTAGATCCACATAATAAGGTAAATACAACTACATTAATTACATTGTTTTCCTATATGGATAAAAATGGACAACAATGTAGTGACAGATTAACTAGTTGTAATAAGAGTTGGATAATGGAATGGTAAAGATGATTTAATCTCCTTTTGCCAAACCATTGAAGGTCCTAACTCATATAAGTGGATTGATGCCATAAGGAAATAAGTCATTTGATGGACGATGATATTTGGACCTTGTTTCATTACCTAAAGTTGTGAAATATATTGGTTTCAAATATTTGTTTGTTACCAAGAAGGATTAAGAAGGTAATGTGACAGTCTGGATCATCTTGTCGGTATTGACTATAAGGACATTTGGCATATTCAGTTTCTCAGTTTTAAGTAAGTTTTTCCGTCTAAGAAATTTTAAATCTGTTATGTTATCATCTTATTTGATCTAGATGAATCTGGTAGATGGTTGCAGATACTCAAGATTCAGTGGGAGCAAGTAAATATTTTTTTAGTTAATACCCTTTCAGTAAAGGAGATAAATTAGTCTTAAATGCCCTAAGGAAAATTTCAGACAAATTCATTAATGCTTAAATTCAAGTGTCTCAGGAAATATTTAATGTGTTTAAGTATTATGGTATATATTTACCTTGTACGCGTTTGGATATTGCGTACATTCTAAAGTTTGTTGGACAGATATTAAGGCAATACGGATTAGGATCTTGGATCCACTAAGGGCAGCCAAATATATTGTTGGTCATTTATATTTGGAACAAAACATAATATAGGAGATCGATTCAGGTTGAGATCATTTGGTATTTCGACTCCTAGTTGGTTATGAACATTTGTCATGAGGCTGCAAATTCAGTACGGTATTGAAAGACCACTTAAGTAATTTATGACAATTGTGCAGTTATTATAGTTTCTAATAACATTACAAGTGATGTAGTGTTTAAGAAACAATTCAGAGTGAAAAGGTGTCAATTATACATGTTGATACAAACTCCATTTTGCGGATCCGCTTACTATGGAATTACCACCCACAGTCTTTCTTGAGCTAATTGCTCAAATGCGTGTTTCGGTTTTAAGGAAATTCAGCTTAAGTGGGAGTTTGTCATGTTAGCCACATTAAAGTTTTCGGTTATTAAGTTCTGCAGAAATAAGATTTTCAGTTTACGGTTTCACTCTGTGTTATTTTGGTTGATCTCACTAAGGTGGACCAGTTGGAAATATACATATTTTGGATCACATTTGGATGTTGTTTCCATGCTACGCACCTATATTAGATTCATGTCGTTGGTTATATTGACATACGTGACCATTGAGGGTCCTATTACGACAAAATGTAGCAAAGGCCGCTTTGATCCTATGTTAGTATGATTGATGGACCGAATTGCATAAGACGGTTGGAATGTTGATAGCATTGTTGAGCGCATAAGGTTATAAAATGAATACAAATTTTCAAGTGTCACACACTATCTGTATTTGACCCAAGTGGGAGATTGTAAGAATATTGGGTCAAATACCATTTATGTGGACACACTATTATACAGATTGTATTTGTTTACTATCGTTTAAGTTTAGCCCAATTTAGTGATCCATCTGGATAATATAATACGGGTATATTAATTACGTCTTATAAAGTATGGGCCGGATAGGATATCTTAATTGTGTAGATACCCATTAGGTTACTAATGCATGATGGGCACATTAGATTAAGGAGACTATATATAAGTCACTTGGGTTATGGTCCCTGGTAGCACACAATAACCTAATCTCCCCGCATCTCATTAGTAGAGAGATCCCTATGGTATGTGTGTCTACTAGAAGACCTAATCCCGAAATCCGTCCCTTCAGACGGTTTATTCCAACCTCTCGTCATGTAATTAGGTACGCTTCCGCATCTAGTATTTACCGAATAATTTAGTATGAAGTTTATGGTCTCAATTCGGTTTAAATCTAACGTCGACACCAACCACACTTTTAACCTCTGAAATTCGAGAAATCCATATCACCATATCGACCGTAGTCGATTGCTTGAAATTAGTAACGTTTTTTTTAACAATCTCATATACACACACACCCATCAACCCACATTCAATGTACCCACAGCAACATTTTCATGTTTCAACAACACTTCGGTGTAAACTCAGCCGCTAATACCGCACTAGAATCGCCAAAATATCGTTTCTAGACAAGGTTTTCATTTTCACCAAAATCGCTCCAATTCGTGCCTGGAACTATCTCCAAACCCCCAATCGAAACCTACCATTTAGTCGCAAACTCCACAGAAGAAATTGACACTCTCTGACAATTCACTACATCCCGCAACACTCCATATTTGAGTACCACTCTCCTGCACAACCCCATCCAAACAGTCCACCTTATCTTCTCCGGTTTCTTCAACATCATCATCAACCGCTTTTCCCAAATTCCGTTTTCGTTTTCAGTTGCCACTCTGGCTTGATTGACCATTTTAATGGACGGATTTGGTAAGTTGTTCGGTAGGTGAAGACATGGTTAATTATTGTGAAGTTTATATCTTGGTTTTTTTGTAGTTGTTTTTATAGGAAGAGGTGGTAAAGAGGAGTGAATCTGGGGGAGATGAAGAAGTTTAACTAGGATGAGGCATAGTGTTTGTATAGGAATAAGAAAAGTAGTGTTGGATTTTAATCAGAGAAAATAATTAAAAGTAAAGGTAGGAGTAGGTAGTGTAGTAATGTATTGTAGTTATGTACGTAATTGATGTGAGTATAGAAAGTGTAGGAATTGACAACCCATAATTTTATCTCACAAGATAAAATTTACATAAAGTTAATCAATTGCTATTTGGGTAGGTGTAATATTTGTGAGTTTGGGTGCACCATGGATATTTTGGGAAAAATTGGTTACGACATAATATAATGTAATTAATTTGCAAAGTAATTAACATATCAATCAATATCTTAATATAATATGCACTTCATCAAAGTTTATATTTAGCAGCGGAAATACGGACACAGTCATATAATCTCGTCTTAACTAGTCAGTCATATAAGGAAAATAAATATTTTTGACGATTTAGGTGCCACCGATTAAACCAATATCCAATCATAACGTCTCAAAACGTTCTCTAACTAAAAGCTTAGTCAAAATATCGAGCCTCATTTTCTCGGTACTACAAAGCTCAAGTCTCATATATATTCCCTTTTCAACATGGTCTCGTAATAAATAAATGTCTGATTCCAATTTTTGAAAACGGGTATGGTTCAAAGTATTTTATAGAAAACTGAAAGAATCGTTAATGTTCTTGGTCGTTACACGCAAAAACAAAAATTAAATCCTTATTGTGAGAGCATGTACCTAGACATCTTGAGCATCATAGATAATTTCCATGATTTGATTCATACGTTACACCAATGATTGTAAGTTGCAGAAAAAACTCATTTGTTTCCCCTGAATTCGATCTTGGGGTTATAGTGGAGTCTTCCACAACTTCAGACTCCAGTTTTTTGTATTGCGGTGAGATTATAGTTCATATATTATAACTTCAGCACTATTCCCCTTTTTACCATCACAAGTGACGGTACCTCTATCAAAAGGATCTAGTGAAATAAATTAACTGATATCACTTGTTATATGTCTAGAGCAACCATTATCGAGGTACGACTGATTGCTTTCTTTCACCATAACCTGCAAGAAAATTAGATTCGATTTTTTGGTACCTAAGCTAAGTTGGGTCCTTTGACGTTAGTGACCCTAAAAATCTCATCTTTTCTAATCCAAACCTGTCTCACAATGCTACGTACACGTTTGGTAACCAAAACCACCCCAAGAAACAGTAAACTAAGACGATGACACGATAAAGAAAACTGGAGAGGCTTAAAAAACTGTACCAAAAACCTACTTAACAGAAGAACACAAAAAGGGAGAAGATGATGTCACCGGTGGTGTTGCGTGGACCGAAAATTGACGACGACAAAGCAGTCCAAGCTAAGGTAATCGCACTACAAGATGGTAGACGCGACACACATTCGAAAACGATTGGCCTTTATTGCAAAGCCACTGACCGGATGACCATCAAAATCCCTAGAACTGCAAAGCCACCGGAAGGTGGTGAGAATCAAGAAAGGAAAGGGTTGAAGTAGCCTCGCCGGTGACCTAAAGAGACAGCCGGAGAAGTCGCCGGCGAGGTGCAATCGATTTTAGGGGGTTTTTAATTTTGGGGGTTTTTTCCCTTTCTCTGTCCTCTCAATCGATATACTATGTTTGTTATGTTATGTATAAGATAGAGTTTTGATCAAGGTATATCAAACTTTGTATACATACCATAATTGCAGTAAACAAAGGACTTCCCAGGCAAACAAAAAACCAAAGCAATTTGATTTAGATAATCTTATCTTAATAGACATTCACGTGTGCCATGACACAAAAACAAGAATTGGACTCAAAGTCAAATTTGTAAAACTAAATCTTGTTTTTCCAATTGCACATAGAAAAATCAACCATTAGCACAAATTTGCATCAAACACAAATTGTATCATTAACAAATCTCACGTGAAACATAGACACGTGACACCCAATTGTATATGTAATAAGATATGACTATCTTAGTTAATTACATATTGTTACAACTCATAAGTTGTTACAAATTAAGATTATCTTTTAAGATACAGTAAACTTATTTAATATTTGAAAAGATAATTTTGCCTCCAAATAAAAAAAACGTTTTTATTAATTAAAAACACATTAAATATTATTTGTAAAATAAAAAATAAATTATCTTTCGAAAATGTCGTGTTACGTAGCCACTCTAAGTTATAGTACAATCGATTATAACTTAGAGTATGAGTGTATTAAGTTATAATGTAATAATTATAACTTAAGATTAACTCAAAACAATTATTAAATATCGTAAAGGAGAGACGAACTAACTACTGACTAATCTTCCTTGAAAATTCTTCAGATGTAAGTTCCTTTCATCATCTTGATCACGAACTCAAACCGCATTATCAAATCGTCATTTTGTAATTTGTAACCTCGTTAATCTATAAAGACTAAACAAACAATTACGTGCAAACTTATAAAATAATTATAATACACTTGTCATCATCAAAACATAAAACGTAACTAGGACACGGTCCAACAATGGTCTAGGATCTAAATGGAAGTTTGAAGTGAATAATTATATTATAGATGTTGGTAGAATTTGGGTCTTGTGGGATCCATCTCTTTTCAATGTGAGTGTGATCAAAAAAGAGTTTCAAGTTATGCATTTGAGTGTCATATACCTGCAGACTTGGTTTTGCTGGACCTGCTCTATGGTGTATGGTTGCAATAAAGATACTGATAGAAGAAGCTTATGGTCTTCCCTCACTAACTTGGCATCAGGCATTAGTGGACCTTGGTTAGTGATGAGGGATTTCAATAATGTTCTTTATGCTGATGAGAGGATAGGGACTAAGGTAACTGCTGCTGAAACTAAGGACTTCCAAGAGTGTGTTGATCACTGTGGTTTATATGATTGATGGAGTGGGTCGTTGTCTGCCATCAAACACATTTATACCCAACTACTAGCATAACAAGCAAGTCGGGGTCGATCCACTGGACGGGGGTATTCAAATTGTTCAATCTAATCGTAGTTGTGCTAAGGGTTGTCACAATTGGTCTGGGTTGATGACTCTAAACTAATGAAAGCAATGAAAAGTGAGCAATGAAATGAAAGATGTAAACAAATGATAAAGATACTAGAATGTCATGGGTTCATGAGGGAATCATGGTAAGATAGCTTAAATGAGTTATATAGATGCAAACAAATTATTATTGTTGGAATTAAGTTAGTTCATATCATATAATTCATAAGAAGATTTGGGTCCCGGAGCTGAGTCATTTGTGACTGTACAACACCTACAAGTCGACTTAATTCTTTCTATTAAACTACATGCATGATAAACCAAATCTTAAGGAAACTTACATCTCGGAGCCGAGTCGGTTAAGACTTTACAACACCTACAAGTCGACTTGGGTTTTCCCTACTCAACTCTATGCATGGTCTAATGAGACTCGAGTTGGTTTATGTCTTACAAGCCTCATTGAAAAGATAAGAGATGGTCAAAAAATGCAAGGATTCATAGGCTCGCATTCATATGAACTCATTAAGCATAAATTTATCCCATGATTAAATCCCCTAATTCTCCACTAATTCTAGTTAAGTAACTACTCACTTATTATCATGGGAAACATGTTATCAATGGTGTCAATCATCACAACAAGTACAAACATGATAAGAGAGTGAGGAAATAAGCAATAAAGAGTAAAGAGTAAAGGAATTATACCAAACTTAAGATGAACAATTGGAAAGAAAAGAATAATAGAAGAAAACTTTATTGATTAATGAAGAGTTGTCAATTCTCCAATAATAACCCAATAATTTTCAACTACCCAATAATAAACTTGAACAATAATTAAGGAAAGATTAATGTGGAATGATTAAGATTAATCTATTCTAATCTACTTCTAATCTAATCTAAAACCTTGGTTTCTTGATTATTACAAATGGAGTATATATATTGGTACATCATTAGGTTAACCAAGGGTAGATTAGTAAATAACATTCTTAATTATTGAATAGAGCTTTGCAAGTCCCGAGAGACATGCACAGATCATGTAGCAACTCCTAAGAAGATCTGTACGTCTTAGCATGCAGCACGTTTGGTCCTGTAAAGGAATCCGCTCGTCCCGAGAGAAAAACGCGCAGCCTGAGCCTCAACCTGTACGGGTTGATATTGTCCCGAGCGGGTTGAGCTATAACTCGCTCTACTTGAGCTTGACTCGCGCGGGTTGAGCAGCTGTTCCCTTTTTCTTGTTTTTAAGCCTATGATCCTTCTATATACTCTTTATTCCTACATCCTTGGTCATCATTCTTTCATCCTCTTCATACTAATCCATCCAAGATCGTCAACAAGCTTTCGAATATGCGTGAGAGACGGGAATTCTGCCTAATTATATTCTTTCCTACAAGACATATAAAATGCAATAGGAAAGCAAAGGAAGGAATTGACGGATAAAATGGCCATGAAATGCTATATTAGTATGCAAAATGGGTTCAATTAGGGGACTAAATGTGCGCAATTAAGAGTCACATCAAACATGCCCAAACCAAATCTTTACTCGTCCCGAGTAAAGAGGTGACTAGAGCTAGACCTTTATTTAAACTATCCTAGTAATAATATAACCGATGTGAGACAATTAGCGGCCCTCACTCCGCCCCTTCAACACACAACAAGACATCCATGAGGTAAGATGCCTTCTTGCAGGACAAGGTGGGGCTTGCCAAAATGGCGATACATCCAAGCATTAAGCACACAAAAGCATGTAATGGATGCATCTACAAAAGAATAGCCACTTTCCTCATCTAAGTGGCAGAAATCATCTACAAGGGAAGCAATTTAAGGGTACACACTCCATCATAGATATTGTTTCTCCAACCTAATAAGTCTAAGAGGATACCAACAAATCACCTCCAAGTTGTGTCAAACTAGAGTACCTTTATCCTCAATCGCTAAATGCTTTTGTCAAGAGTAGGCTCCCTATGGTGTTATAAACATTGTAGGATCGCGGAATTCCCCCTCTTGTCTAGACAAGAAGAAGGGTCGTCCCCTCTCCACCATGCACAAAAGTGGGTTCAATGGAAAAAGGGATCAATATGCTTTTGAGTTTCATAGTGGGAGTTTGCTTTTGATTTTGTTATTTCCCTTCAATTTCTTGTGGCATTTGACATTTTTGAGAACAATTTTCTTTGCCCTTTCTTTGATGTTTTGGCATTTTGATACTTGGCAAATTTTTGCAATTTTTGAATATTTTCAAAGTCACCCCAATTTGTAACGAGGGCGCTTTTATTTGAAGCATAGGAGTTCATATTTTTGTACTCCTCTTTTCATTTGATGCATTTTGCAAACTTTTTGATTTTGGTTTCGTGCTTGAACTCAATTTGCTGTTTTTGTGCCCATTCCCTTTTTTGTTGACAAAACATGATGATACAAGTGGAAGATGGTTGCATGGTTTCAAAGGTCACCTTGTAATAAACGGTAGCCAATGAGTTATCACACCACAAGGTACTCTTGACTAGGCCTTAGTCCATGGGTCAAAAGGTACTAGTATGACACATCCTAGGGTGTCTTGAGGGTATTCTAACAAACAAAGTCTCAAGGAGAAAAACTATCTACAAGGGCCTTATATACACTTGTCAAGCTTCCCAAATAGGCATTTTCACAAAAAAATTCTAACCATGCAAACTAAATGCTATGATGCAACTAACATATATACAACTCTACTGCATATGCTTCTATCAACTATTATGCCATATAATCTAGATGCAAACTCTTAGCAACACATTGGTTCATACCGCATCAATCAAAAGATAGCCACATTGTCATTAACATATAAAAAGGAGGAAGGAGATTTGGAAAGATCATACCATGCGGTCTTCTATTTCCTTCACGCCTCGAATGTGGCGTAGTCGACTCAATGTGATAAGAGTGACAAACAAACAAATAAATATATACAATATATACAATTTATACAATTCTACACTACAAAGGAAAGAACATGTTTTTATTTTTGAAATTTTCAAATTTTTATGGATTTTGTTTTTATGAAATTAAAGAACATATTTTTGGGATTTTTCGATATTTTTCAATTTTTATGCATTTTTGGAATATAAATTCTCATCCCCCACTTTATTATGGACATTGTCCTCAATGTACATGTAGAAGTAGGAATAAAAAAGAAATACATGTTTTTGGATTTTTAATTTTATGGAAATGAAGTACAAATGCAATGATATGATATGAATGAATGCATGCTCTAACTAAATACAATCCTATAAGACATGTATAACAAATGAATACAATCTAAACTACACTAGATGATGCACGTTTTCTATTGAGCTATGGTCACCTATGATCAAACCTCCCCAAACCGATTTAAGCACTATTTCTAGTGTAGAAAGGAATAGGTTTGGTCATGAATGACTATGTATGAATTCTAGTCTATATGCAACTAACTACATGAATCATGTGAGATATAATATAGTGCAAAATAATCTAATCATGTGAGATATATTACAATGCAAACTATATATAAGAGATAGGGAAAGAAAGAGTCTTACAATCACGATCTCAATCAAAGCCTCCATCATTAAGGCTATCATCATCTTCACTTTCTTCGTCTTCCTCTCCTCCTCTTTGATCATCTTCATTCATGCCTTGGTTTGGGAACACAAGGTGAGTTTGCACCCAAGAAGGCCTAGGACCATTAGGATCAATAAACTCTTATTGCGCCATATGGTAGTATTGAGGATAAAGGGCCAAATAGTTGTCTTCTTGCCCTTGGTGGATCCTAAAATCCATGTTGCTCATCATACCCATTAAGATATCCATGACCGATGGCGGGGTACCGGGAGGAGGAGGAGGAGCTGAGTAGGGTCGGTAGACATGGGGGTATGGTGGTATCTTCGCATAAGAGGGGCGAACACCATGAAGGAACGGTGGAAACTCAAGGCTTGGACCTTGGGATGGTGATGGTGCATGGGAAGGAGTAGAAGGTGCCTCCTCATGTCTCCTAGGTGGTGGAGCCGCAATCCTTTCAATGGGGAGGAGGTAGCTCGGCATAGGTGCAAGGTAGCTCGACCTAGGCATGGCAGGAGGAAGGTCCCAACAAGGAAGGATGAATGTAGTGCTTCCCTTGGTGTACCAATCAATGCTTCCCGAATCATTATACTTGCACCATTTGTGATGCCTAAAGATAGCCTTATCATCAATTAAAGTGTCTCCGGGTAGAGCTACATATCTCTCATCATCATTAAACCCCGGACATAAAACACTGGCCATGCTAGTCACAAGACCACCCATCACAATTCCCTTTGTCTTACTCTTTCTTAGATTTTGAAACCGGACAAGTAATTCAAGAACGGGATTAAAGTTGTACTTCGGCAAACCTTGGACATTCAAATATGACTCGAGAAAAGTCATGTCAAGTTGACTCATACTTGCCGTGTCACTCCTATCATGAATAGTCCCCGCAATAAATTGATGCCACACTCTAATAACCGGATGATGAATGTAGAAAGCATGACACCTCTTAAAACCATTTAATTCCAACCCGGTGATCGCTCTCCACAAGTGTGACTCCGTGAACCCCACGGGTTTCTCAAGGTTGGTCTCGGGTATCACAAATCCAAAAATTTCACCAAAGGTAACCAAATGTATTTGGTGGGTCTCATTACACAACCTAAATTCCAAAGACACCCCATATCTTTCTCCTTCAAAAACTTTGAGACTACACAAGAATTCCAATGTGAGGCTAAGATATGTTTCCTCATGCATATAAAACAAAGTCTCAAGACCCATTCCTCTAAATAAAGACTCGGTTTGTCCTTCAATACCAAGTTTATCCAAAATTTGATGACAAATGAAACGAGTAGGCTCAAATTCTTTACCTAGTAGTTTCACAAATCGTCTCATATGCTCATTTTTGATGAATACTACCTCCGGGAAATCATCAAGTTGCTCTATCTCCGGTACTAGCTCCTCTTCTTGCATTTGGAACTCCGGTGGAGCATTAGAATTACTTCCTTTTCTCCTCTTTGATCCCTTAGTAGTAGTAGTCTTACTCTTGCCCCAAAACTCATTGTTGTAGTCTTAAAATCCACCAAGTATCACTACTCAAAGATGCTTCAAATCTTCACAAATAAGAGCCAAACAACCTTGAAAATGCCTTATTAGAACACTAGAAGCATTGAAGTGAAGCTACAAGGCAAAAATCAAACCCGAAAAACAATTGTAGCTCACGGAATTTTGGAGCTTCAATTTTTAAAATGATTGAAATGGGTGATTTTGAATATGCAGAAGGTTAGAAAGTTGGTTTTTATTGTGTAGAAATGGATTAGAATGATTTTTAGAGTAATTTGATAGTGATTTGGTTGGATTTGATGGACATTTGAGTGATTTTGGTGAGTTGGGGTTGAGTTTGAAGGTAGAAGATGAAGATGGTAGGTGAGATTTGAGTGTAGAGCAAAGTCATGGCTGAAATGAAGAGGAAACACGGGTTAATAGTTGAACACGGGCGAGTTGTAAATAATCTGCCCGGATTCCTGGAAAAAATCTGCAAATTAAGGCTGAACCCGCTCGGGTTGTATCTGACTCGCTCGGGTTGGGAGCTGACACGCTCGGGTTATTCCTGACCTGCGCGGGTTGAGTTCTGGGATGCGAGTTTTCTTCAGAACTCACGCAGATTCTTAGGCAGGGAATTTTTTCTCTTTTCTTGGCCTTCAACACGCACGGGTTGTTGACGGGATGCACAGATTTCAAGCAATTTTAACCTAACACTTTTTTTAATGATAACAAAGATGTTCACAAGCTCAAATTATCCATTTTCTTCATTTCTTTACATTTTCTACGTTCTCATTTTCATCAATTTCCTTCAAAAAGCTCAATTAAAAATATGAGATCCCTCCCTTTCATCTCTCATGCAATTATTAATTGAATGAATCCAAAATTACACTAAATGCATATATACAAATTAATGGTTATTGAGGAACTCCATCAAACCAAGGATTGTCAATAAACAATTTCATAGGAAATTATCACTAGTACTCAAAGCACGTAGAAGTCGGTCAAATTCTTGGGAGTGTGATATAAATAGGCATAGATAACAACACAAGATTATGCAATAAAATGATACCCAAGTAATAGACCGAACAAGCATGTCAAGAATGTTATGACAAAAATCATAAGAGATGTGATGGATGGTAAATGGGTAGTTGGTTGGCAATTCACTCAACTCGTCCTCCAAATAGTCAAAATCACCACATTCAATGCAAGTACTCGCATTATCATCTAAGGTGATTTCAAGGGTGTCTATTTGAGGTTCCCAAATTTCCTCATATTCTTCATCCCAACAAGGTCCGTTATCAAAGGGGTTGTCGTAACAAGGCTCACCAAATTCAACACAATTGTCTCCCTCTAAAATGTCATCCTCAAAGGGCAAGTTTTCACTCAAGCTCACATCCATCTCACTCTCAACTTGCCCATTAGCATCAAATTTCATGGAAGTTGGGTTCATTGTTACACAAGAAGAGTAAGATGACGGCATCCAAGCATTGGTTTCACAATCAATAATGTACTCCTCCTCATCATCACTCTCTTCATCTAGCACTTCATCTTCCCAAGGAGGGGCAAATTTGTGGGCATAGTAGGTTGGCTCAAGGTTATAGGAAGGTGTCTCATTCTCACAAATCTCATTTTCAACATAGTTTTCCTCAATGAATTTTTGAAATATGGTTTTTATCGCTTCCATACCTTCCTTGGCACTTTCAAAGATGTCATGTACAATTTGCTTAAGACAATGGATGGTCATGAACTCAACAAATTCCCAAAATTCCTCATAATTCATCTCACATATCCTACCACCAATCAAATGAAATGCCAAGTTGCGGGTTTCAAGGTTCATGCCATTATAAACAACACAACATGCTTCATAATTTGAAAGAGTAAAACCATGATGCCAAGCATGAGTCATATAATCTTCAAATCTTGCAATATATTTATTAAATGACTCATTTTCATATTGCCAAAAAGTGAATGTAGACATGTTGAGCATATAAAATAGAACAAGTACAAGAAATAAAAACCTCAAGGAACCAAGATTCCTCAAGAAGAAGCACAACTAAACTAGAAAAAAGAACGATTCAAATACACAACACCGTCCCCGGCAACGACGCCATTTTGATGGAGCGGGTCGTTGTCCGCCATTAAACACATTTATACCCAACTACTAGCATAGCAAGCAAGTTGGGGTCGATCCATGGGACGGGTATAACAACCCGACCCGCCACCGTCGTAACACAACCCCAATAAGATGTGATGTGTACCTTTGGGCCCATTATTTGTCCTCACTTTAGCCCAAAAGCATAAGGACTTGTTACTAAGTGGTGGGTGGAACCTCTTATAAACATATCACAACCTCCTCAATTCCCCGATGTGGGACAACTTTACTCTCGATAACTTGGGGTGTTACAATCTCCCCCACTTAAAGAACACAACGTCCTCGTTGTGCCTCAAACTTGACCGCAACCAAGCCCAGAATCCTCCCCCGCTAGGTGGGTGACCCGAGTACTCCCGACCACAGGCTCACCACACGGTCGCAAGGTCGCTCTGATACCATTTATAACAACCCGACCCGCCACCGTCGTAACACAACCCCAATAAGATGTGATGTGTACCTTTGGGCCCATTATTTGTCCTCACTTTAGCCCAAAAGCACAAGGCCTTGTTACTAAGTGGTGGGTGGAACCTCTTATAAACATATCAGAACCTCCTCAATTCCCCGATGTGGGACAACTTTACTCTCAATAACTTGGGGTGTTACAATCTCCCCCACTTAAAGAACATAACGTCCTCGTTGTGCCTCAAACTTGACCGCAGCCAAGCCCAAAATCCTCCCCCGCTAGGTGGGTGACCCGAGTACTCCCGACCACAGGCTCACCACACGGTCGCAGGGTCGCTCTGATACCAACTGTGACACCCCTCGATAAGGCATCTAAAGAACTATTAAATTTAAGCGGAAAATACGTTATTTTTAAAACCTTTAAAAGTTTAAAGTGCGAAATCCACCATAAGTGATCAAACGAAAATGAAAAGAAAGATAATTACGTTTTACAATTAAAAACAAAGTGCGTTGGGGAAAAGATATCCCACGAATAAGCACAAGTCTAAAGATAGGTGAGTCTAAGAAAACGATAACTAAAGTCCAATGGTCAACGTTCTCGCTAGCTCACACGTCTCCCCCATATAATCTGCATCACAAACCTGTCATTCATGTAAACATGAACGTCACAGTCAGTGGGGAGTAACTCAGGATTCTCCCAGCCACAATATGTCAAAATACAAGTAAGCAAGAACTTAATTAAACATATTGATCATACATCATACTTGAATAATAATGAACAAGGGGATATAAACGATAATCATAATGAGATAGGCATATTACATTCATGATGAGATAGGCATGGTACATTATATTAAATATGCATTCAAGAGAGTAGAATAACTAAGTCAACCAATTTCATATTAACTCGACTCAACTATTTATGTGAGGTAATTAAAATAATATGGAAGTCACGAATACGATCGTTTAGACAAAAACACGCATTTCAAGGAAATATAACATAGATATGAGATTAGTCATAGAATCATATGAATAAGATAAATAATAGATCAATTAAATAAAAAATACATGGATGGAAACCATAGCCATTACTTTGAAAATCTCTTAACAAACATTGTACGGGACGTGGCTACCAATGTCGCATTCATACTTATGGCTTGCATCTCACCATAAGAACGGATGGGAACATCGATCCCGGCGATCATAACGCAACTGGAGGCTTGCATCTCACATCTAGTATCCGATAGGACCAAGACTCTCACAAACAATCATAGGATACATGAACTCTCGTATATAAGGACACGTCAATGACCATAATCAAGCAAGACATTTACGTAGTATGGACTCACAAGACAAACACGTAGACTCCAACCTCTTGGTAGGACGACGATAATAATACGGTCCTACTCTAAACCTGGATCCAGACTCTCAGGATGGGCGTCACCCGATTCGACAAACGATATAGCAATCGTATCCAAGACTCGAAACATGGCACGCACTCGTATCCAAAGGTCGAGTAATCTCTAATCGGAAACATGACTCACACTCGTGACAAAAGGTCCGAAAGGGAAAACATAACCCAATCCAGAAACATGGCTCACACTCATGACCAAAGGTCCGAAGAAAGGCGGAAGGATACCCTAGTTTGGAAACATGGCTCACACTCGTGACCAAAGGTCCGAAAGGGAGAACATTACCCCATCCGGAAACATGGCTCACACTCGTGACCCAAGGTCCAAAAGGGTAAAATAAGGAATGTCAAGTCGTCACAGAACGTAAACCGTCACACTCGGGTCACAAATACGAGTAACAACGATTATATAAACGTGACGTAAAAAATTAATTTGGAGCATGTATAAGTACGAGAGTATAATAAATATCAGGTGCTCCCATGATAAAAGAGTGTCAATACACCATACACAAGCATTAGAAACAAGTTTAAGATGCATACCCAATAAGATACATAAAACCCAATCTATAACAACAAGTTTAGTATACTACTACAATAAGGGTCAACTTAAAACGGTAATAACTTGAGTTCTAAACATGATAATGAGGTTAAACCAGTTAGAGGTGATAGCTTATCCTGATACGGTTCTAACGATAAGTCATAAGCCTCAAACAAACAAGTAACAAAGAACTTATGGCCATTTTACGAAAACTGGTCCAGGCTGCGGCGCAGCCTACGCAAATCACTGATTTACATGACACAACAAATTCATCTTCATCCCCAAATCATTTTTTTATCATGCCATTACCATCTCAATTGCACCCTATATTATCCAAGTAACTTAATACAAGTATTAAGGGTGAAATCTAATTATGAAAGAGGGATTAAAACACAAGATTCGATTCAAATTCAAACAATTCCAAACTAACAATTTCATGACATAACTAAACACAATTACTAAGCATGAATAAGACGGTTTCTTTACTAATTCATCCATATAAACACTCATGTAACCCAAAATATTGGAAATTTCTTCAACCGAACATGAGATGGTTTCTCACACAACCTCATTCAACAAAAAACATGTGAAACAAGAAAAGATTCAATCTTTAACATACATATGAACAAACTACAACATATAAACACACAAATTTGACATAATGTCGAGTAGCCCATCACCGTTACCTTTTGCACTTAAATCCGCAATAGACTCGTCTACCTTTCAAGAATCCACTTCCGGGTTAACTAATCTTTCTCCTAAATATAAGAAAACACAAATTAAGACCAAGAATCGAAATTAGGAAAAAGGGTACCATGTATAAATGGCTTGACAGCCCTATATAAGGAGGAAAGTCGGTTCCTTTCTTACCTAGAAAGATGGAGGGCGATGAGAAGAAGAGATAGACGCGGAAAACACTTGATTCGGATAAGAATTGAGCAAGTTATGAAGTTTTGAAGATTTGTAAGAGAAATGTGTAAAAATGGTGTTTATTGAATATGGTGTGCTGAAATTTTGAGGAGGGAGATGTAGTTAGGGTTTCCTTCATGATTTTTATGAGGAGGAAGGAGTAGTATGTGAGCCCATTAGTCATATTAGGCCCAAAATGCAAGATTGAGTCGATATACACAAGAATTTACGTCTCAAGCCCACTACGACTCAAGACGGAAAATATTATTATTATTATTATTATTGTTATTATCCGACCAAAATATTTATTTTTATATAACTTAAGCTTTAGAAATATAATATTTATAAAAATCATGTTTAATAATGAAATTAATTTAAATTAAACAATTTAAAATATAAATAAGACAGTAGATGGTTAATTAAATTATAAATGTCAAAATGGAAAATTCGCGGGTGTTACAATAACTGTGACACCCCTCGATGAGGCATCAAAATAACTATTAAATTTAAGCGGAAAATACGATATTTTTAAAACCTTTAAAAGTTTAAAGTGCGAAATCCACCATAAGTGATCAAACGAAAATGAAAAGAAAGATAATTAAGTTTTACAATTAAAAACAAAGTGCGTTGGGGAAAAGATATCCCACGAATAAGCACAAGTCTAAAGATAGGTGAGTCTAAGAAAGCGATAACTAAAGTCCAAGGGTCAACGTTCTCTCTAGCTCACACGTCTCCCCCATATAATCTGCATCACAAACTTGTCATTCATGTAAACATGAATGCCACAGTCAGTGGGGAGTAACTCAGGGTTCTCCCAGCCACAATATGTCGAAATACAAGTAAGCAAGAACTTAATTAAACATATTGATCATACATCATACTTGAATAATAATGAACAAGAGGATATAAACGATAATCATAATGAGATAGGCATATTACATTCATGATAAGACAGGCATGGTACGTTATATTAAATATGCATTCAAGGGAGTAGAATAACTAAGTCAACCAATTTCATATTAACTCGACTCAACTATTCATGTGAGATAATTAAAATAATATGGAAGACACGAATACGGTCGTTTAGACAAAAACACGTATTTTAAGGAAATATAACATAGATATGAGATTAGTCATCGAATCATATGAATAAGATCAATAACAGATCAATTAAATAGAAAATACATGGATGGAAACCATAGCCATTACTTTGAAAATCTCTTAACAAACATTGTACGGGACGTGGCTACCAATGTCGCATTCATACTTATGTCTTGCATCACACCATAAGAACGGATGGGAACATCGATCCCGGCGATCATATCGCAACTTGAGGCTTGCATCTCACATCTAGTATCCGATAGGACCAAGACTCTCACAAACAATCATAGGATACATGAACTCTCGTATATAAGGACACGTCAATGACCATAATCAAGCAAGACATTTACGTAGTATGGACTCACAAGACAAACACGTAGACTCCAACCTCTTAGTAGGACGACGATAATAATACGGTCCTAGTCTAAACCTGGATCCAGACTCTCGGGATGGGCATCACCCGATTCGACAAACGATATAGCAATCGTATCCAAGACTCGAAACATGGTACACACTCGTATCCAAAGATCGAGTAATCTCTAATCGGAAACATAACTCACACTCGTGACCAAAGGTCCGAAAGGGAAAACATAACACAATCCAGAAACACGGCTCACACTCGTGACCAAAGGCGGAAGGATACCCTAGTTTGGAAACATGGCTCACACTCGTGTCCAAAAGTCCGAAAGGGAGAACATAACCCCATCCGGAAACATGGCTCACACTCGTGACCAAAGGTCCAAAAGGATAAAATAAGAAATGTCAAGTCGTCACACAATGTAAACCGTCACACTCGGATCACAAATACGAGTAACAATGATTATATAAACGTGACGTAAACAATTCATTTGGAGCATGTATAAGTACGAGAGTATAACAAATATCAGGTACTCCCATGATAAAAGAGTGTCAATACACCATACACAAGCATACAAACAAGTTTAAGATGCATACCCAATAAGAAACATAAAACCCAATCTATAACAACAAGTTTAGTACTCTACTACAATAAGGGTCAACTTAAAACGGTAATAAATTGAGTTCTAAACATGATAATGAGGTGAAACCAGTTGGTGGTGATAGCTTATCCTTTTATGGTTCTAATGCTAGGTCATAAGCCTCAAACAAATAAGTAACAAAGAAGTTATGGCCATTTTACGAAAACTGGTCCAGGTTGTGGCGCAGCCTGCACAAATCACTGATTTGCACGATACTACAAATTCATCTTCATTCCCAAAACATTTTTTTATCATTCCATTACCATTTCAATTGCACCATAAATTACCCAACTAACTTTATACAAGTATTAAGGGTGAAATCAAAGCATAAAAGAGAATTAAAACACAAGATTCGATTCAAATTCAAACAATTCCAAACTAACAATTTCATGACATAACTAAACACAATTACTAAGCATGAATAAGACGGTTTCTTTACTAATTCATCCATGTAAACACTCATGTAACCCAAAATATTGGAAATTTCTTCAACCAACCATGAGATGGTTTCTCACACAAACTCATTCAACAACAAACATGTGAAACAAGAAAAGATTCAATCTTTAACATACATATGAACAAACTACAACATATAAACACACAAATTTGACATAATATTGAGTAAGCCATCACCGTTACCTTTTGCACTTAAATCCGCAGTAGACTCATCTACCTTTCAAGAATCCACTTCCGGGTTAACTAATCTTTCTCCTAAACATAAGAAAACACAAATTAAGACCAAGAATCGAAATTAGGAAAAAGGGTACCATGTATAAATGGTTCGACAGCCCTCTATAAGGAGGAAAGTCGGTTCCATTCTTACCTAGAAAGATGGAGGGAGATGAGAGGAAGAGATAGACGCGAAAAACACTTGATTCAGATAAGAATTGAGCAAGTTATGAAGTTTTGAAGATTTGTAAGAGAAAGGTGTAAAAATGGTGTTTGTTGAATATGGTGTGCTGAAATTTTGAGGAGGGAAATGTAGTTAGGGTTTCCTTCATGATTTTTATGAGGAGGAAGGAGTTGTATGTGAGCCATTAGTCATACTATGCCCAAAATGCAAGATTGAGTCGATATACACAAGAATTTACGTCTCAAGTCCACTACGACTCAAGACGGAAAATATTATTATTATTATTATTGTTATTATCCGACCAAATTATTTATTTTTATATAACTTAAGCTTTAGAAATATAATATTTATAAAAATCATGTTTAATAATGAAATTAATTTAAATTAAACAATTTAAAATATAAATAAGACAGTAGACGGTTAATTAAATTATAAATGTCAAAATGGAAAATTCGCGGGTGTTACAATAACTGTGACACCCCTCGATGAGGCATCAAAAGAACTATTAAATTTAAGCGGAAAATACGATATTTTTAAAACCTTTAAAAGCTTAAAGTGAGAAATCCACCATAAGTGATCAAACGAAAATGAAAAGAAAGAAAGTTAAGTTTTACAATTAAAAACAAAGTGTGTTTGGGAAAAGATATCCCACGAATAAGCACAAGTCTAAAGATAGGTGAGTCTAAGAAAACGATAACTAAAGTCCAATGGTCAACGTTCTCGCTAGCTCACACGTCTCTCCCATATAATCTGCATCACAAACCTGTCATTCATGTAAACATGAACGCCACAGTCAGTGGGGAGTAACTCAGGCTTCTCCCAGCCACAATATGTCAAAATACAAGTAAGCAAGAACTTAATTAAACATATTGATCATACATCATACTTGAATAATAATGAACAAGGGGATATAAACGATAATCATAATGAGATAGGCATATTACATTCATGATGAGATAGGCATGGTACGTTATATTAAATATACATTCAAGGGAGTAGAATAACTAAGTCAACCAATTTCATATTAACTCGACTCAACTATTCATGTGAGATAATTAAAATAATATGGAAGACACGAATACGGTCGTTTAGACAAAAACACGCATTTCAAGGAAATATAACATAGATATGAGATTAGTCATCGAATCATATGAATAAGATAAATAACAGATCAATTAAATAGAAAATACATGGATGGAAACCATAGCCATTACTTTGAAAATCTCTTAACAAACATTGTACGGGACGTGGCTACCAATATCGCATTCATACTTATGCCTTGCATCTCACCATAAGAACGGATGGGAACATCGATCCCGGTGATCATATCGCAAATAGAGGATTGCATCTCACATCTAGTATCCGATAGGACCCGATAGGACCAAGACTCTCACAAACAATCATAGGATACATGAACTCTCGTATAAAAGGACACGTCAATCACCATAATCAAGCAAGACATTTACGTAGTATGGACTCACAAGACAAACACGTAGACTCCAACCTCTTGGTAGGACGATGATAATAATACGGTCCTAGTCTAAACCTGGATCCAGACTTTCAGGATGGGCGCCACCCGATTCGACAAACGATATAGCAATCGTATCCAAGACTCGAAACATGGCACGCACTCGTATCCAAAGGTCGAGTAACCTCTAATCGGAAACATGACTCACACTCGTGACCAAAGGTCCGAAAGAGAAAACATAACCCAATCCAGAAACATGGCTCACACTCGTGATCAAAGGTCCAAAGAAAGGCGGAAGGATACCCTAGTTTGGAAACATGGCTCACACTCGTGACCAAAGGTCCGAAAGGGAGAACATAACCCCATCCGGAAACATGGCTCACACTCGTGACCAAAGGTCCAAAAGGATAAAATAAGGAATGTCAAGTCGTCACACAATGTAAACCGTCACACTCGGGTCACAAATACGAGTAACAATGATTATATAAACGTGACGTAAATAATTCATTTGGAGCATTTATAAGTACGAGAGTATAACAAATATCAGGTGCTCCCATGATAAAAGAGTGTCAATACACCATACACAAGCATTACAAACAAGTTTAAGAAGCATACCCAATAAGAAACATAAAACCCAATCTATAACAACAAGTTTAGTACTCTACTACAATAAAGGTCAACTTCAAACGGTAATAACTTGAGTTCTAAATATGATAATGAGATGAAACCAGTTGGAAGTGATAGCGTATCCTCTTACGGTTCTAACGGTAGGTCATAAGCCTTAAACAAACAAGTAACAAAGAAGTTATGGACATTTTACGAAAACTTGTCCAGGCTGTGGCGCAGCCAGCACCGAGGTGCGCAGCCTGCGCAAATCACTGATTTGCACGACACAACAAATTCATATTCATCCCCAAATCATTTTTTTATCATGCCATTACCATCTCAATTGCACCATATATTACCCAGGTAACTTTATACAAGTATTAAGGGTGAAATCAATGCATAAAAGAGGGATTAAAACACAAGATTCGATTCAAATTCAAACAATTCCAAACTAACAATTTCATGACATAACTAAACACAATTACTAAGCATGAATAAGACGGTTTCTTTACTAATTCATCCATGTAAACACTCATGTAACCCAAAATATTGGAAATTTCTTCAACCAACCATGAGATGGTTTCTCACACACTCATTCAACAACAAACATGTGAAACAAGAAAAGATTCAATCTTTAACATACATATGAACAAACTACAACATATAAATACACAAATTTGACATAATGTCGAGTAACCCATCACCGTTACCTTTTACACTTAAATCCGCAATAGACTCGTCTACCTTTCAAGAATCCACTTCCGGGTTAACTAATCTTTCTCCTAAATATAAGAAAACACAAATTAAGACCAAGAATCAAATTAGGAAAAAGGGTACCATGTATAAATGGCTCGACAGCCCTATATAAGGAAGAAAGTCGGTTCCTTTCTTACCTAGAAAGATGGAGGGCGATGAGAAGAAGAGATAGACGCGAAAAACACTTGATTCGGATAAGAATTGAGCAAGTTATGAAGTTTTGAAGATTTGTAAGAGAAAGGTGTAAATATGGTGTTTGTTGAATATGGTGTGCTGAAATTTTGAGGAGGGAGATGTAGTTAGGGTTTCCTTCATGATTTTTATGAGGAGGAAGGAGTAGTATATGAGCCCATTAGTCATACTAGGCCCAAAATGCAAGATTGAGTCGATATACACAAGAATTTACGTCTCAAACCCACTACGACTCAAGACGGAAAATATTATTATTATTATTATTATCCGACCAAAATATTTATTTTTATATAACTTAAGCTTTAGAAATATACTCCGTAATATTTATAAAAATCATGTTTAATTATGAAATTAATTTAAATTAAACAATTTAAAATATAAATAAGACAGTAGATGGTTAATTAAATTATAAATGTCAAAATGGAAAATTCGCGGGTGTTACAATCACCCCATCTTTTAAAAAGTTTCGTCCTCGAAACTTGAAAATAGAAATGAAATGTCATATAAAAATAAAACCGGAATTTTGAAATCGGTAACCAAAACATTAAAAGGGTACTTATCATAAGAATCAAAATCCCTTTAAAAGTTTCAAATAAAATTTTCCGACAGGACCAGATTCTCATCAAAGGAACGGAACTGCTCTCGTTGCGCATTCAAGAACATCACATTCCAAATCGAAGATATGGTCAAAAGTAAATCATTTGTATAAATCGAAAATCAAAATACTTTCAAAAACATTAATGAAGGGTTTTCAAAAGTATAAGTCTCATTTCATTGAACGGAATTGCTCTTGTCGTGCACACAAGAACGCTAACTTTCCAAGTCAAAGACAAATTTAAAACAAAAATCATTTGCCGTCAAGCGTAGAACAAGTTATTAAACGTCTCTAATAACGAGTTCTAACATCCGATCAACGTTAAAATCAAAAGAAGAGGTAATCCACTCAAATTTTCTTTTGCGGAAGTCAAAATAGAAATAAAGGTTTCACTTTTAAACTCAAAAGAGAGTCAAAATCTGAAAATATAGCATTAAACCTTGACAAACAAATCGTAAATAGATCAAAATTAATAGAAATTGGATAGAATTTTGAAGAATTCTCGGGTTTAGTAATTAGAGTTATGATGAATAAGTTTACACTCAAGAAACAAATAGGGGACTAAACCAAATTTTCATTTTCAAACTTTTAAAATAGGTAACGTTTTGTAAAAGTAATATAAATTTTTAACAATGAATCCAAAATGGTAGCTTGAAATGTTTAGAAATTTTATGAATTGAAAAGTAACTTAGACATCATAAAAACAAGATACGCTAAGAGGGTTCAAACTTAACCAACAAAAGAGCTATGATGAACTTCCTAGGGGTAAGAATTGAAGTCAAATTTACAAGGATGTCAAAGATAGAGTTTCACAGGTTATGAGTATCAAATTTAAAGGAGGAGCATGATGAAGCGAGGAAGAGAGGTATGAATGGAAATGCTTATGCTTAAAGAAGAAGGAATTTAAATAGCAATAAAAAAAAGGTACTCAAGTCTCAAACAACAATGTCATCCTGAACGGTTCCGAAAACTTCCTAACCACAAAACTCATAACCACATAACTCCCAAGAATTTCCTCAAATCACTTATGTTACTTCACTCTAAGCAATTCCATGAAACAAGGCACTCCACTATGAGTGTAATCTCATGACTCCAAATCCTCAAACATCCACAAACAACTTCCATAAGATCAAAGTCAAAGTTTCCAACAAAGCTATACTCATATCCAACTGGTGTCATCTATAAGTTTCCCAAAATGGTAAAATCCTTAATCAAAGATCAAAATCCCAAGTTCCTTATACTTTCTAACACTCCAAACCAATTTTTATTCGAGCTCGGATTCACAAGCATAGATGATCACATTCCCAAAATATAAAGACCACCAACCAAAAGGTAAATAGGTTTGTCATACAACCTTTTTCCTACTCAACTTAGCTCAAGTTCCACTAATACAATTTCGACGAAATCAAGGCTCACAAAGGATCCTCAAATAGCATCTCACTCACTCTACAACGTAGCCAACAATGCCATCACTCCACTAAAGAAACAAAGAGTAATAACTAGGTCAAGAAATGATAGGAAATTTCAAGGGGATACATGAACATGACGAGGTGTGAGATTAAAGGAGTCAATAATAAAGGTAACTAGTTAACACCAGTAAGAGATATTAGAATTAGATAGGTATTCAAGGCAAGGGAATGACAAGTAAACTTTTATACTTAAGAATTAAATCTAATCAAGGTACGAACGAGGGGAAGGAAGATGATTAATGGTACGGAGGAGGATTTCAAGGCTTAACCCATACGCTTCCTAAGACTTAAGGTTCTCTCTAACAAGGATATTGTACCTCTATATCAAAACAACCAAATCCAAAAACAAGGGTGAAGGCAATTCATCTCATTCCTTATATGGATGTCTCTCTTAAAGGGTTACACCTCTATGACTGATCAAAGTAAAATAAACGCTCGCTTAAGGGTTGATAAGTTGGTTAGATTCCTCGTTCACCTATCCTATCATACATTAGGATTTCCCTAAAGTAAATCTACCATTCAAAGTATAACAGCATCTCTTTATCTCAAGCACTCGACACAACCTCAATGTTTTAAAAACCAAAGAATGATTTAACGAAGACTTCTCAACCAAATTCTCAAGGGACAACTAATATCAAATCACATCACCATTCTATTCGGGATCATTAACATTTAAGATGGGTTTTATTCCAAGCTTCTATCATAAATTTATCCCAAGTTTACTCCTAAAGTAACAAAGTTCGACCTATAAAGTCTTTCGAATCCCAAACATAAACAACAAAGCTAAGTTCTATAACTTTAGTAATTAATAGGTGAATCGCACTTAACACACATAGTTCACCAATCAATTATACTCACTTTATCAAGGAACTAGGTATAAGAATCACAAAGCATGTCCCATCACACTACCTAAGCCTTTCTAACGTCACAACCTCTCAAAACTAGGGTTAAGGGTCAAACACAAACAAACTCCACAAAAGTCAAATTTTCCGACCAAAGTTAACATTCCTCAACAGAAGGAGTACTTTCCAATAGGCGTTAAGGGGGGATTAGCAAGGATCAAAGGACAAGTTAGGAGAGTACAAGAGTAACTCCTCAAGAAAAGAAAAAAGAGTTTAGAAGAAGAAGAAAACATTAATTAAGAAGTAAATAATAAGGCAAGATACACAAAGAATGAGAAACATCTTCGAGGGAGTAGAAGCATTCTCCAAAACTTGAACAAATCTTCAAGTCTCGACAATAGGCACCAAATCTTGATCTTCTCGTAGGTAAGTTTACGGTCATTGATCCAAGGGCACAACATTTATTAAATGACAATCCACAAACATGTTAGAACCTAACAAAGAGCAAACACACTACAGACTACCACCTTAGGTTCTTAAGCCTACCCATATCTCATTCATTATTCAAGGTCAAGTTCAAGTTTAAATTTGGGGTACACGTGTGTGCGTCGGGAGCAACATAGGCTCTGATATCAAATGTAACAACCTGACCCGCCACCGTCGTAACACAACCCCAATAAGATGTGAAGTGTACCTTTGGGCCCATTATTTGTCCTCACTTTAGCCCAAAAGCACAAGGCCTTGTTACTAAGTGGTGGGTGGAACCTCTTATAAACATATCACAACTTCCTCAATTCCCCGATGCGGGACAACTTTACTCTCAATAACTTGGGGTGTTACAACGGGGGTGTTCAAATTGTTCAATCTAATCGTAGTTGTGCTAAGGGTTGTCACAATTGGTTTGGGTTGATGATTCTAAACTAATGAAAGCAATGAAAAGTGAGCAATAAAATAAAAGATGTAAATAAATGATAAAGATACTAGGATGTCATGGGGTTCATAAAGGAATCATGGTAAGATAGCTTAAATGAGTTATATAGATGCAAGCAAATTATTATTGTTGGAATTAAGTTAGTTCATGTCATATAATTCATAAGAAGATTTGGGTCCCGGAGCCGAGTCATTTGTGACTGTATAACACCTACAAGTCGACTTAATTCTTCCTATTAAACTACATGCATGATAAACCAAATCCTAGGGAAACTTACATCTTGGAGCCGAGTCGGTTAAGACTTTACAACACCTACAAGTCGACTTGGATTTTCCCTATTCAACTCTATGCATGGTCTAATGAGGCTCGAGTTAGTTTATGTCTTACAAGCCTTATTGAAAAGATAAGAGATGGTCAAAAAATTCAAGGATTCATAGGCTCGCATTTCATCAAACATAACATGTGCATAAGTTGAAGAACAATAAGCAAGCATTCATATGAACTCATTAAGTATAAATCTATCCCATGATTAACTCCCCTAATCCTCCACTAATCCTAGTTAAGTAACTACTCACTTATTATCATGGGAAACATGTTATCAATGGTGTCAATCATCACAACAAGTATAAACATGATAAGAGAGTGAGGAAATAAGCAATAAAGAGTAAAGAGTAAAGGAATTATACCAAACTTAAGATGAACCATTGGAAAGGAAAGAATAATAGAAAAAAACTTGATTGATTGATGAAAAGTTGTCAATTCTCCAATAATAACCCAATAATCTTCAATTACCCAATAATAAACTTGAACAATAATTAAGGAAAGATTAATGTGGAATGATTGAGATTAATCTATTCTAATCTACTCCTAATATTTTCTAAAAACTTGGTTTCTTGATTATTACAAATGGAGTATATATAGTGGTACATCATTAGGTTAAGCAAGGGTAGATTAGTAAATAACATTCTTAATTGTTGAATAGAGCTTTGCAAGTCCTGAGAGACATGCGCGGATCATGTAGAAACTCCTAAGAATATCTGTGCGTCTTAGCTAGCATGCAGCGCGTTTGGTCCTGTAAAGGAATCCGTTCATCCCGAGAGAAAAACGCGCAGCCTGAGCCTCAACCCGAGCGGGTTGTGCTGTAACTCGCTCTACTTGAGCTTGACCCGCGCGGGTTGAGTTGTTGTTCTTTTTTTCTTGCTTTTAAGCCTATGATCCTTCTATATACTCTTTATTCCTACATCCTTGGTCATCATTATTGCCTCCTCTTTATACTAATCCATCCAAGATCGTCAACAAGCTTCCGAATATGCGTGAGAAACGGGAATTCCACCTCATTATCTTCTTTCCTACAAGACATATAAAATGCAATAGTAAAGCAAAATAGGAAGGAATTGACGGATAAAATGGCCATGAAATGTTATATTAGTATGCAAAATGGGTTCAATTAGGGGACTAAATGTGTGCAATTAAGAGTCACATCAATGATCTGGTGGTCAATGGGGCCTATTTCACTTCGAATAATAAACAAGAGGGAGATGCGAGGGTTCATAGCAGAATTTATAGGGTAATGGCAAATGATCATTGGATTTTGAATGGACCGACTGGTATTGTCACTTTTCTACCAGAAGGTTTGTTTGATCATAGTCCTAGTGTTCTCAGTCTTTGGGAGGGTGCTGGCAGACAAAAGACTTCATTCAAATATTTTTCCATGTGGAGCAAAGATAGTCATTTCTGTGATACTGTGAAGGATGTTTGGACCAAACAGATTAGAGGGTGTCTCATGTTTCAGGTAGCTAAAAAATTAAAAATGCTTAAAGGCCCTCTAAAGAAGCTGAATAGAGAAGGGTTTGGTGATATTTTGAACACTGCAGAGGTTGCAAGAATGGTCCTAGAATAAAAGCAAGCTCAACTCCATTTAGACCCTCAAAATCCTATGTTTCAGCTTGAAGAAAGAGCTGCTGCTCAATCTTTTAAGGAGTTACAGGAAGCTAAGAACTCTTTTCTGGGCCAGAAAGCTAAGATCAACTGGATGCACTGCAATGATGAAAATACACACTATTTTCACAGTTCTATTAAAGCCCGCAGAGCTCAGAACAAGGTGCTTAGTATTATGGATATGAATGGTAACCTGTGCTCTGACAATTCAACCATAGAACAAGCTTTTATTGATTATTACCAGAGGCTTTTAGGCAGTTCTGAGAGAGTGACCAGAGTTAATCTTAAAGTTGTTAGGAGGGGAAAGAGTGTTTATGATATCCAGGCCTCTGCTATGATTATTCATGTCACTGCAACTGAGGTTAGGTCTGCTTTATTCTCTATCCCTAATGAGAAGGCTCCTGGTCCTGATGGCTTCTCGTCCAGTTTTTTCAAGGATGCATATAAAATTATTGGAGTAGATGTGGTGGGGGCTGTCATGGAGTTTTTCACTAATGGTCAGTTGTTGCATCAAATAAATTCCACTGTGCTAACTCTCATTCCCAAGAAAGAGGTACCTGTTTCAGTTATGGATTTCATACCCATAGCTTATTGTAATATACTGTACAAGTGCATATCCAAAGTCATATATGGCAGACTGACTGAAGTACTTGCAGATATTATAAGCATGAATCAAAGTGCATTCTTACATAATAGGAATATTGTGGATAAATCCTCATTTGTCAAGATCTAGTGAGATTGTACAACAGGAAAACTTGCTCTCCTAGGGTGATGATGAAGATTGACTTGAGGAAGGCTTATGATTCCATTGAATGGGACTTTGTGGAGGATATGTTATATGCACTTAATTTCCCTAGTAAAATGATTGGGTGGATAATGCAATGTATTTCAACTCCTGTTTACACTCTCTCCCTTAATGGAAGCCAGTTTGGTTACTTCAAAGGAAGGAGAGGCTTGAGACAGGGGGATCCAATTTCCCCACTCCTGTTTATTTTGTGCTTGCAGTATTTCACAGAATACTAAATGTTGTTACTATAACCCAGGGTTTCAGATTTCACCCAATGTGCAAAGCTCTGAACCCGTGTCATCTGGCTTTTGCTGATGATCTGCTTATTTTCTGTAGAGGAGATCCAGCATCTGTCACGGTGATAATGAGAGATATGCTAATGTTTTCTGAAGCTTCAGGCTTGCATATCAACAAAGACAAATCTGACATTTATATGAATGGAGTAGCTGCAGATGATGAAAAAGCAATTCTTAGCATCTCTGTGTTCAAAAAGGGCTCTCTTCCTTTCAAGTACCTGGGGATCACTATTTCTTATAAGAGAATTTCAAATGTGGAATGTAGCATCCTGGTTGATAAACTGGTAGCTAGAATCAGAGGTTGGGGGGAAAAACATTTGAGTTACGCTGGTAGATTGTTGCTGGTCAAAGCTGTCCTGACTCAAATTCACAGTTATTGGGCAAGAATCTTCCTGCTACCTAAAGCTATCATTCATAAGGTTGAGAGTATTTTTAGAGCATATCTATGGTCTGGTAATGAGGAGCACCATAAGGCACCTGCAGTGTCTTGGGATAAGTGATGCTTACCAAAGAGTCATAGAGGGCTTGGGATCCTGAATTGTTACAACTGGAACATTGCCACTCTTGGGAAATACATCTGGTGGGTAGCTAATAAGAAAGATTGCTTATGGGTCAAATGGGTGCATCATCTTTATATAAAGCAGCATGACTGGTGGCTTTACTTTCCTACAATCAATTCTAGTTGGACGTGGAGGCAACTGTGCAAAGTTAAGGATCTTCTGGGATCAGGCTTTGTGCATCATAATTGGTTTCAGTCTCCATATTCAACTACTGCTGTTTATAAGTGGCTGACTGGGGATCATTTGAAGGTTAATTGGCAACCTTATGTCTGGAATAGACTGAACCTACGTAGAGTGAATTTCATCAACTGGCTATTCAATCAAAGTAGGTTACTTACTAAGGATATATTGGCCAAGTTTGGTGTTATAATAGATGGGTTGTGTTATCTGTGTGAAGTTATGCAGGAAACGTCCTTACACCTCTTTTTTTAGTGCCCTTTCAGTAAGAAGTGTCTCCAATTGGTCCAACAGTGGCTTGGATTTCGTTGGAATATTGATGTCATTGCTCGAAGTTTAACGTGGAGAGGCAGGTCTTTATTGCGCAAGAAGATTATCTTAGCTGCACTTGCTAGTCTTGTCTACTTCATATGGGAAGGGCGGAACAAGTGCAGATTGGAGACCTTGGTACCCCATCCAGAGCACATCAAGAAGAGGATCCATGATACTATGAGGGGAAGATTCACTGGTCTGACACTACGCCAAATCGGACCATCAATAAGGAGCGTACACAACAGTTTAATGCATTTAATAACGACTCTTAGATTACCGTTTTCAAAATATTGTCGGAAACCTAGACCGCGCTAATAAGAATAACGGTTTCCGTCGAAAACTGTTCTTATTATATTGTGACAACGGTTGTATAACAAACCGGTATCAAATACGTATAACGGTTTCCATAAACTCGTTATATAATCACCCTTATCAACGGTTGTTAGACAACCATTACCAGTTTAAGAAAACGGCGTTTCGAAAACCGTTACGAAATTAAGACTAGCAACGGTTTTTGGCACCCGTTGTTATGTAATAGCTACGGGTTTCTTGCAACCGTTATCATTTGCTATTATGATATAACGGTTCCTCTGTACCCGTTGTCATTTATCATTTACGGGTGAAAAATAAACGTTATATATTTTTTTCAATATAAAATATTCAACCGATGCATGTATGATAAATAATGAACCGTTGTATGCATTGTTTTGTTTGACCGTTATTTACTATCCGTCCATTATTATATCCACACATGCATACATATTTTCCTATAAATATATCACTTTTAATGTGATCAATTAACCATATTCGCCAATTCAACGTTCAATTAATCATAGCCTATAATTTAATTAAAAATATTACACTTCGATCACCATGTCGTCGTCGTCTTCTACACCCGCCGAATCACAATCAAATACGCGCTATGTCCATCCTATTATGTGTATTATACACAACCTTCCAATCAAATATGATAACAATGGTAAGGCTTTTTCGAGAAGTTTTACTTGGATGAGAGATATGCTTCGTCAAGGTGGTTATACAAACGTTAAAAAGGTCCACCCAGCTTGGACTAGAGTTCATGGTTTTCTTTGTTACGCAATGATCGAGTTTGAAGGTTTTGGAAAGAAGATAGAATCTTTTCATCAAGCGAGAAAACTCCAGGCAAGATATGAGGATCATGATGCTGGGAAGAAAAATTATTATACGGATGATGCGTTACAAGCGCAATATTTATGGATAGCTACCGATTGTGATATTAATATATTAAGAACATATCGGCACTATATTGACACCGTGCCTCGTTCATGGGAGGCAGAACAAGTGCCTCTTAATAATCCACATATTGAATTCCCAATATTTATCACAATCGCAGGCGAATTACAAGATGATTATGTTAATTAATTATTATTATTATTCTAATTAAGGGTTTTAAAACCGCGCGTCTTTTAATTTCTTGTTATGTATGTGTTTTTCTTGAATAATATATGTGTGGTAGTGTATTTTATTTTCTAATTATTTATTGCAAATTACGTAGGTTTAATTTAAAATATTTGTTAATAAGTCAACTTTTACATTAAATTAACACAAAATCTTATTATAGACGGCACATATCTATCTATAACTAAAGACGGACCAAATACAATACCATATTCCTAATAGGACAAGCAATAATTGGGGTGGTGGGGCAAAAAATGTCACCACTTTCAAGCTATTTGACCCGTTTTTAGTTATAGACGGATATATCCGTCTATAGCAAGACTAGCTGATTAAATTAATTACCAACGGTTTTGAGAAAACTTATAAATGTGACTATATATGTTAAAGCATCCTCTACTAACATTCATTAATCAAATCACAATATTTCATCCCCATTACACAAATTTGAAACAACATGGCAATGAACCCTAATTTTATCAACAACAAAGAATGGCTTACACAAACGATTGAAGATGATGGGAAGGTTCTCGCCGGGCTTCCCGCCGATCAACACCCATTAATCTAAGCATCCCTTGAACATCAACGTAATTATTGGATTAAGAGGCGTGAAGCAGTCCGGCTTGTCAACAAAGCCTCATCATCATCATCATCTTCATACCCTCGTTGGCCTGTTACTCGCAACTTGGCTGCAGCCAGAGATATGTTGAGTTGTACTCTTCCAACCTTATCTCCACATGCAAGTCGTGTCCTTGCATATATTCAATCTATTATTGCAAAAAATGAAGCCAATGACCCGGAAGTTAGCGGTATATCAGAGTGGCGTGATTGGTGGCAGGTTGAGAAGCGCTTTTTACGCCCGGGGTTGTTCTGGCTTATTATACATCTTGTGATTTATGATAATTGCTGTAATGTATTTGGTTTAAAATTAAATGAAATGATCATTTTGAAAGTGTTTAATTATGCTTGTTTGATTTGCTTCCATTTTTTTAACTCCATAGATCAGTCAGTAATCAAGATCCAGATTGCTGCTACGTAATACTCATAAACAACGGTTCACCTGCAACCGTTGTCAATTGGTTCATCAACAATGGTTCAGCTACAACCGTTGTAAATTGGTTCAATAACAACAGTTAGCCTACAACTACAACCGTAGTAAATTTTTTTCATTAACAACGGTTCACCTACAACCGCTGTCAATCGTGACGTTCTAACTTCAACGTGCACCGTTAATTAATTGTTTGACCATACGACTCAATATATTAAAAAAATAAATAAATAAATGTAAGATATGACGATACGACTCATTATATTAAAAAATAATTAATTGTTTGACTATACGGTATTTTTTAAGCCGTGTGCCAGTGGCTAATACTTCGTATTTCTCATTATTCTTGATTTTCCCCCACTTGCTATCCCAGTTGCCTAATTGAGGAAAGAAGTTTGTACTAACTTAATACGGATTACCAAATATGAAAGATGCTTTTTTTTGGCGGGAAAAACTTGACACAATGAAAGATAAATGACAACGGTTAGGCACCAACCGATGTAATATAATGACAACAATTACGGGTTTATAATCAGCCGTGGTCATATTGCAAAATATAGAATACGGTTTCGCTTAACCCGTGTTTACTAGTTTCAATAAAATATTCAAACAAACCACATGCAAAACCTCGCCCACTTAAAACCCTCGAATACCGAGTTTCCCTAGAACCACTACTATTCTCCGTCATCGTCGTCGTCGCCTCTGCCGTTGCCATCCCCATTGCCTCTGCCGTTGCCATCCCCGTCGCCGTCCCCTCCGTCATCGCCATACCTGAAGTAATAATAAACTCTACTCCTTCGTCTCATTAACTTAATGTCTTTATTTTCTTAGTTGTGATATTATCCCCTAATTATCTTAGGTTTATTGTGTGTTAAACAACACCTATTATTTTAAGTATATTGTGTGTTAAACAACGCCTGCTATGTCGACTTAATGCTTAAAGTTAGTAGTTTCTTAATTTCTGGTTTAGATATGGGTGGAAAGCGGAAAAGAAATGATGGGAAAAGGTCAAACGAAGAAGATTCAGGTGATGAGAATAATTTGGAATCGGATACTAGGCGAAGGACCCATAGGGTTTCCCTAGAAGCAATAAAAAGAGGGATACCTAATAAACTTATATGGGATCCATTAACGGGGCTGTCAGATGGTGATTTTGCTGCAAATTTCGCGACTTGGATTGGTTATTGTGTAAGAGAGTATGTGCCTCTCGGTTTGCCGCGTATCAATCAGTTGAGTCAAGACAAGGAGGAAAAGCTACGAGGGAGAATAAAGGTATGTATATACAATAATAAATGCAGTGAGGTGAAATTATCTTAGTATTCGATATGTGCTATTAGCCGAAATTAACCAAATATGCTCACCATATATGCAGGCAGCTTACACTGTCCCCCAAGAACATGATGGTTACCTTAGAAGAAAGATAGAGGATTCCTTCAGAGCATGGAAGTTAAAGGTTGCTCAGAACCACTTGTTCGACAAGAAGACCGGGCAGATAAACAAGAAACCACCAAAGAATAAGTATAAGTTTGTCAGCCAGCAAGATTGGATTAACTTTATTGCTTATAGGCAGTCTGAGAAGTTTAAGGTAATTTATCTGCGACTCATTGGGATCTCTTTTATTAGTAATCACTTAATAAGTAATGAAATATGCTTACGTTACTCGATACAATTCATTTTATGAAGACTATGAGTAGGCAGAACCAAGAGAACATTTCAAAGAAAGAGAGCGTCTTTCATGGCTCCAGAGGTGGTTATAGATTGATTAAGAAGAAGCTTGAAACTGTCAATCGTCACGACGCTTGGGTGGCCGGTCACACTCATAAGAATGGAAAGTTAGAAACTCCATATGATAAGGCCGTCAAAGAGAAAATTGTAAGTTTGAATAAATTTTTCACTCCTACCACTGGTGGTCGTTTATATAATTATGAGTTTCAATAAAATTTAGTTGCATAATGGTTTTATGTGTATGTAGAAAATTTGTGAGAAGGAGGTACAGGAAGGAAAATGAAAGCCTGAAGGACGCGATGACATCCTTGCTAGGGCAATCGGTAAAGCAGAGCATCTAGGTCGTGTGAGAGGGGTATCGACGCATGTTGGTATCACTAAGTATTTTGGGAAAAATACTCGAAGGACAATGAGTGGTGATGATAGGGTAAATAAATACTGTATTTTATTCAACATAATTTATATATATATTCTGAAATTATACTAATTTTAATCATATTCATTTCTACTACACAACTATAAACAGTGGCCAGGTTGATACTCAGAATGGTGGAAATAGAGGATAAGCCATCTGAAGAAGAGTTGGTTATGGTTCGGCAAGTCATAAAGGAAGTAGGGGATAAGAAGAAAAAAGCTGGCATGCGAAGTGAGAAAGACATGGCAAAGGATCAAGATGGGGGAGATGAAGAGGAAGCCATGAAGGTATGGGAGAAGGACGTGGAGGTGGGAGCCGAAGACACGTTCTTATCATCTTCAATTCCGGGTTTTGACGAGGTATTAGCTACTACGACTAGTTTATAATTGTTGTATATATACTAATTAATTAAATTTATTATTTAAAGTAGTGCATGTATATATACTAATTAATTAAAAATGTGAAGATCGTTTGCAAGAAGCCTTGTGTTCCTTACTACCAAACCTCTACAGTGGCATCGAGCAGAACTGATGTTGCTAGGAAGTTGAGGTTGAAGGCATTGCCCCCCGTGAGGGATGGAGGGAAGTGGAAGTGACCGAGTTATATCTGGAGAAGTATGGTATTCTAATAGTACCATGTAGTGATAATTGGCTTTTGCAAGATGCCGTGGGTTCTATTGTGCAATGGCCTGAAGAATTCATTACTGTTAACATCTCTGGGGTAGTTATGCTAAAGCAAACGCATTTTATATAATGAACGCCTTTAAATTTATTAGGGTAACCTTATCTGACATATAGTAAGTATTTGTATTTTTACATTTTCAGGAGTTACACGAAGCCATTATGGCTGAAATTAGGACTACTACGTCAACACCCAAAGTCACTGATTCAACTGCCTCTCCACCCAAAATTCAAGAGGTATTGATAATTTGAAAAATAGATTGTGAGTTTTTCCTTTTTTTTGGTTATTTAAATTATATATGACGTCTCGTGTAATGTATATATTTTTTTTTTCTAAATTGTAGACCGGGGTTGTACGAACACCCAACGTTGGTGTTCCTCTTAGAGATAAATATCAGACCGATGATTATAAGCAAAAATTGAGTACTCCAGCGTTCGTAGCTTTGCACCAGCTAGCTGAAAGGAAGCTAGCTGTCGGGGAAGTACTCATGATTGACATCGCAGAGGATGTTATGGGTTTCGGTTTCATTATTTATATGGATGAGGAATCACTGTGTCAGTTTCTCGACCTTGACGAGTTAGATGCTATGCACATTGGAATTTGGATTAAGTAAGTTTTTTAATTAAAACTAGGCATTTGGTTTTACGAATAGTGATGTTTATTTAAATCATCAATGAAAATAACATTCTTCGTTCCATTTGACGTAATAGGTACCTGTGTACACACATGGCTGAGAGGAACTATGTTTCTCATGACTACGGATTCGTGTCACCTGAATTTTTCTCTCATAAGTTCTTTGGATACACATACGAAGAGTACAACGAGAAAATTGCTGAACGGTTGATGATGCCCTAAAGCCTATGGTTTGCCCCATACAATGAGAATCAGTATGTATAGTAGTTTATTATAATGAATCACGATTCTATTCATTTATTAACACACGCTTACATGCATGTAGATGAACTAACAGTTCAATTTTCAATATTTCATAGCAAGCATTGGCTGCTAACAGTAATCAGTGTGAAAAAAGGCATAGTGTACTGGATTGACTCTTGCGGACATTCTCCCACTGATAAATGTGTAAAGATGACGACTGAGTAAGTTTACAACCTTACATTATAATGTCAATTGTTATTGTATGACCTTTGAAGACTAGGATCATTTTAATGTCCCATCAGTATTACTGAGCCAAATGCTAATTATATTTTCCTGTATATATTTATGAATTAGGGTGTTTCAAATAATGGGAGCATCAAGTCCAACTTTTGTCAGGATAAAAATAAGTGTATTCTTAATAATTACTCCTATCATTTAATTTATGTTTATGAGAGAGGTTGATCTAATTTAGCTTATTTGTATGTGATTAATAGTCTCCTATACAAAAACCAGGCAGCAACGACTGCGCCTTTTTCTGTTGTCGGTCCATGTGAGAGATTATCACCCGAAAGTATATCGACATACCCTCACCGGTTAGTGTGTTTTAATAACTATTTCAAACGTAACTTGGGTTTAATTCTGTGTAATATTTCACTTATTCTGTCTATTTTAATTAAGTATATTTTAGTTTGTAGTTCCCACCTACAATCAACAACAAAGACCCAACCTATTCGAAGGAAAACCTCGACGACATGAGAAATAAGTGGGCCACTTATTTTCTTTCATTACCGGAGTGTCAATAGTTCGCTCATTATGAATGTGTGTATATATTCTGTTTATAATATTTTGATCTTTGGGTTGAATATTTTGATCTTTGGATTTTTAGTTTTGGTCACCCTGTTTATAATATTTTGATGTTGGGTTGAATTGATCAATCTGTGTAATATTCTGATGTTGCAGAATTGAAATTTTGTAATGTCAGAAGAATTTGAAATGCTATTTTGCATTAGCATTTCAAATGAACCTCTCATCGCAAAAATTAGCATTTATTTCTTTGGAACTGCTAAAACAATTTTTTTTAAAAAAAATATTTATAAATTCGATCACGGTTAAAAATAAAACCGTGGTCAATAAATCTATTGAAAACGGTCACATTTAAATAGAAACTCATTGACATATTCATCCATAATATAACGCTTTAAAAATCACAAACCATTATCGAATTCATGACATTTAAAATAGTTTAATAAGCATAAACCGTTGTCATAGTTACTATTTTACAACGGTTGTGTTTCAGTAAAACCGTTGTCATAGGTTTCCGTAGAGCATTCAGACTAATACTACCACGGTTTCAATATTGAACCGTTCTTAATATTGTATTACGGTTATCTGAACCCATTATTTACATTTCATAACGGTTCCGCCTTTTAAACAACCGTGGTCACGAAATAACAACGGTCGATGTAATAACGGTTCCGTATTTTGTATTACAACGGTATATCACCTTATCTAACCGTTGTTGCACTGATTATTTGGCGTAGTGTTAGTATGGAGAAAATTCACAGTAGGGATATGAATTGGGTTAAGGAGGTTGGCTTGTTATAGTCTAATGTATTGTCATTGAGATTGTACTTCGTGTATGGTGTATGAACTACTTTGCAAATTTTAATGAGAATATTCACATTCCACCAAAAAAACAATCTTACTTTGGATGATTTGCAAAAGGATTGAATGAATTAGCAAGAAGATTTCAAGAGGATTAAACACAATCTACACCAAGAACTTTGAGAGAATGGGTTTTTAAGAGATTTGGGGTTTGAGTAAGAAGTAAAATAAGAAGAGAGAATGAACCAAAGAGAGCATAGGAATCCCGTTATAATACGGGTACTGTAGCACTTACTCGATCGAGTTACTCGGGTACTCGATCGAGTGGCCTCTACTCGATCGAGTTGGAGTTATTCGATCGAGTTTCCGCTAGCAGATCCAACGATTTCGATCCAATAACCCAACTACGAGATCGAGTAAGGTCTACTCGGTCGTGTAGGCACTCGTACTCGGTCGAATAAGATTAGGAACAAAGTCAAAAGTTACGAGTTCGGTTAACGGTTCCTGCAAAACAACAACTCGTTCCGAGTCCAAGGTGTATTTGGAACTCGTCACTGATTATTTCATCCAATTACTATCCATTAATACTAACTCAAATGCAACACAACTATCTCATCAGAATATTGCACATATTACTCCATCCTATACCAACATTTTACAAAGTAACTCAACTATGACTTGTTTCAACTCACATGAGCATATATAACAACACGTTATTCTACTTTCACTTACGCATATTCAAATTCAATCGTCCAACATGTGATTACACTATATTAAGCATTCCATTCGGCAATTTAGCTACCACTTACTACTCATATTTGTTTTAAGTTTTAACATATCACAACAATCCGACAACCACAAGATAACTCACATAATTATGCCTATCCACAAGGGTATGCAACAACATTCATCCATTAAATTCCACAGCGTTACATGACAATTAATACTAACTAAAGCACATATTGAGACTTGCAATCCACCACTAACTGTCACATTATCAAATATTCGTATGCAAACTTCCAACCTACTCACCATCCTCTATCATATCCACACGCACTTCCAGCTAATCACATCACTTGCACGTTCTTAACTGCCACTTGCACATACAAGACATTACCTTAGACAACACAACTATATCTACTCCATATACCACACACAACTATACACACACAATTCCCGACTCAATATTCTCATTCGAAGTGGCTGGCTTAAGCATATTGGGGCCATGATTTTGGAATGAGGGCGCCTTCTCACCCAAAATCAAGCAACTGCCGGGGCTCCCAACATACATACACCAGGTTCATTTTATTAGACTCACTACGTACATTAGGCTCATTAGTTACAGGTTCCAAAATCGTCGCTCTGATACCACTTTGTAACACCCTCATCTACCAAAGAGCCTTAACAAGACCTTCCCCAGCAGATAAGGGCGGGTATTATAGTTGTACTTCTTGTTTTTCTCTTCAAAAAGCATAAAAGAACATTTTAATAAATAATGAAGGAACTACGTCGTCTTAAGTTGAGTTGAAAAAACGTTTTACACTGATGAAATCAACTAAAAATAAAATGAATTTTACCGAGGGGCTAAAACAAGTAATTTTAGAAAAAAATGAAAACGTGAAATTTTATCCATCCTGCGAAAGAGGGCCTGATAGTTTGGAATTCCAACAAAATATAATGTAAAATAGGAAAACTTATAAAATATAGCTAAAAATTACGAGGTGTTACAATTAGACATATCATCCGGGTCAAACAGCTCAGGTCAATTTCAGGTTTATTGGCTCTGGATCGGATTATTTCGGGTTTTGGTCTTTTTTTTTCGAGTAAAGAGGTTATTAATTTAACTAAAGGCGTCTAAAAAGTTAACACAAATTACATCAGCAATACGTTTGGGGAAAACGCGGGCAAAATGTCAGCACAAATTACATTATCAATACGATTCAGGACATGAATCAACCCAAACCCAAACCGCGATACCCAAGTAGCTTGACGGGATCTCCTTCGATTTAAGCAAATGACCCGAGCGACCCGAATTCTTGTAAACTCGACACTGAACTAACCCGAACTCGACTCGGTTGACAAGTTTGTCAGGTCTAGTTGTTAACAAGTTATTTAGGATAAAAGTTAATAATGCGACAATAAAGGTTAATCAAGCGATAATAATCAGTTTGCAACAATAAACATTTGGTTCGAGTTATATTGGGGACTAGAATGTGACCTGAGACTCGAATTGACTCGACCTTATTCAATCTAACTCGAATGTTGATTATTAGAAACTGGCTCTTATACCCAAATATCTTGATAGTAACTCACCCGAAAATAACCCTATCAAGTCCAAATATCCGAACAATATGAATTTGAATTAACTTGACCCAATTGAAGCGTTTGCGAAATTTAAGAAGAATTTTTTTTAAAAAAAAAAGAGAAAAAATGGAACATTGAAACAACAGAATGGGAAATGCAGCATTTTGCCATGGTTGATGGCCCACAGCCGAAAGTGTTGTAGGGGTAGTATGGTCACACCTCACAAGACAAGAATCCCCATTTCATATTCATTCATATTAATATGTACCAAAAAAAAATATTCATATTAAAAAACATAATCCACCATATCAAATCAACATATACATATGTAGTCCAATGTTCCATGTTCAGTATCTATCTATTTTCCAAAAATACCAACCAGAAAGAATAGCCACCCCATGCCAACTCCCATCCATCCATTTATCCCTCCCTTATTTGTTTAATTTCCTCGCTACTTTTCCACCATTTTTACACAAAAACACCACCAATATTTTGACATTTAAAATTCCATATCCTACCTGCTATATTGTTCTCCAACCAAAAACACATAAAAGAAAATATTGGCAAAAATACCCTTAACTCCTCCATTTCTAATTTCTGTGGTAGTGCCAAAATGTCAAAGTTCCATCTTCCCAAAATCCCTTGGTGCTGGCTGTTGTTGTTACCTTGTTTGTTGTATAATATTGATATATGATGGTGATGGGGCCGACCCTTTTTTTGGTATTTCACCACCACCACCACCACATCACCTTCCTTCCTTCTTTCCATTCAATGTTTCCACAGAAGAACAACAACATATAAACAAACATTTAAGTCTTTGTTATCTTCTTCCTTCCCTCTATTTCTCCTCTTTTTCCATACCCACATACTTTCTTTCTCTTTCTCTCACCAATCAATCAATTACCCATTAAAATTGTCATCTTTCCCCATCTGCTGTTGCTATTGTCTTTAGGGTTTCTGTTTTTTGATTGATTGATTGATTTTGGGGATTAGGGTTGATGGGTGTTTGATTTGGTTTCGGTTAAAGGTTGAAAAGAGGGTATTCCATGGATTATCGTAGATTCACTCCTGTTGTTGATGATGAGGCTAAACTTAAGGACAAGCATCGGGCTCTTTTACAAGATTATTTTGCCTTGCAAAAGGTTTCTTCTTCATTCTTACTATTATTATTACCTTCTTTATTAGTATTTGATTTTCTTCAATTTTTCATCTATTGGGTTTGTTGTTTGTTAATTCAGATGCTCAATTATGATTAGATTGTCAAAATTTTAGTGTAACTAATCTAGATTACTGAATAGTGACCAGGTTGAGTGTTTCCCCTATGTTTTTTTTATACAACTTGTTGGGTGATTATAGGGATTCATCAACAACTTGTTGGAATTTCGAGTCTAAATTATCGAACATGGTTGTTTTCTACCTTCTAGAATTGCTTTTATGCTGGCTAGTTGGTAAAGTGTTCGTCTATCGATCTTGGGAAAGTTGATGGATCGATCATCTCTTGGTGATTGATATTTCGTGTGGTTTGGCGTAGGAATGTGTTTCCAAGAAGAGAAAGCTCAAGGAATCAAGGGAACGGAAAATGACCCTTTTCCATGAAATAAGGTAATCAACTCTTACACTAGTACCTTTGTGCTCTCTTGTTTTTTGTTGAAACTCTAATCTTTTTGCTAACACGTTTTAATATATGATGTGTTTCTGACGAGTGAGATGCATCAGTTCTCCTCCATATTTGACCTGAACATTTGCTTATACATGCTACTTTTCCACAATTTTTTTTTGTTTACAATTGTGTTTGCCTGCTTACAGATTTCTGAAGCGGAGACGCAATTTACTTCTGAAGAATCAAATGAAAAACTCAGAACAGCGAGAAAGTGTTAAAGTACATAAAACAGATGCAAAATATAATGCGGAATCAAGTCGAAGATACATGAATGCTAACGCTAGTACTAGTACTAGTGGACAACCATTCCAAAATCATCGTCCTCCCATGATCCCTAACCGGAATCCGGTACTTCCCGATCCCTTTTTTTATGATCATTTCATTCTATTATGGCATTCTACGTATGTGATACGTACCCTATGTTACTCTGACTTCAGTACAGGTGTGTTCTTGGGCATGGATACATATCCAACTAATCTATTAGACTAGTGATGACTAAATATTGAGACACGGGACCTTGTCCTTAAATGAGGATACGTGTAATGGAAGACGTCTTTAAAGCAGAAAATCTATTAAAAATAAGAAACATATGAAGTTTTGAAAAAAAGATGTAGACATGCTTAAGTAGAGCTGGTAAAACGCGTCGGGGTCGGGGTCGGGGTCGGGGTCGGGGTCGGGGTCGGGTCGGGTGAGTTCGGGCCTCTCATTGATTTCGGGTTAATTCGGATCGGGACGGGTCATTTTGGGTTTCGGGTTTGTTGGTCGGGTCTGTTTCGAGTCAAGCGGGTAGGGTTGTTTCGGGTCGGGTCATTTTCGGGTCAATGAATAATAGAGAAATAGCCATTTCAAGTCTTTTCGGTTCAATTAGAGTTATATTTTGTCGGGTCATTTTCGGGTTTGGTGATTTCGGATCGGGTCATTTTCGGGTCGGGTCAGTTACGCGGCAAGAAAGCTCAGGTCATGTTCGGGTCAATTCGGGTTTTCGGGTCACATACGGGTGATGTAGTTCGGGTCACTTCGAGTCTCGGGTCAGCCTTTTCGGGTCGGGTTGCTTTTGCCATGTCTATGCTTAAGTGAAAAGGCTTAAAATTGCCATAAATGATACCATCTGCTTCATAGTAGTCTCTTCCTCTAATTTTGTTGTGTAAACCTCCCTTTTTATCTCCGTTCAGAAAAGTGTTGCATTGGTAAATATCAAGTACTGAGTTTACTGCAAACCCATATCATTTTCTGTGATTGGTATATGGGCCAATAAGTGAAGAGTCGTAGAAACTTGGTAGGTACGAAGTGAAACTCTAGTGGTTGTGGTTCTGAGTTCTGCGTTTGTTGTAATACAGGTTAGCAGTGGTAAAGAAGTGGCGGCTTCTGCGCCATTAAATTCAGGAAAGAGGATGAAGAATTTGCTTACAAATGGTAAACGAGCAGAGAAAAGGAAAATTTCTTGGCAAGACCAGCTCGCCTTGAAGGTCTAAGTTGTACTCGATTTGTGCAGGAAAGGGTTTCATTGCCCTTGAAATAGTGAACCATTATTTTCTTGTTCTAGTATTCCTCCTGTGAAAAAAATGTAGCCTTGAATATTTGCCTGTGGGATGCTTACTGACAGTTACTGCAGTGATGCATTCAGCCTATAATAGAAAAATTACAATTTGAGCAAGTAATGAATCCTTACAAAATTTCCAGTTTTTGTTACCTGTTGCAAAACTTTATTGATTTTTGGGATATTCTCTCGTGTACCCCTCAACTTTTTCATTTTCTATGATATACCCCTCTTTTCATGCAAAAAAACTTTGACCGTCAATAACTCTTGGCTACAAGTTCAGAATACGATACTTTTTTTTTTTTCAAATTGACCGTCTTTAAGAGGTCTTCCTTGTGAAAAAGAATTCACCGATGTTTCAACTCATAGTCGGGAATTATGGTCGGTCAAAGTTTATTCGTTAAAAAATGTTTGACCAACCATAACTACCGGCTACGAGTTCAAAAAGCGGTGAATTTTTTTTTTCAAATTGAAGGCCTTGACGAGATAATTGGTTTGAAAAAAAAAATTACCATTTCATGAACTCGTAACAGAGAATTATTGTCGGTCAAAGATTTTTTATGAAAAACGAGGGGTACACAATAGAAAACGAAAAAGTTCAGGGATACACGAGAGAATATCCCTTGATTTTTCTGTTTACTTGTAGCAGCAGAGGCATTCTGAATCACGGTTTTTCGAATAGTCTCTGTCTCGTTTTATAATGATTAATCAACCACTTTGGGGCATTGTTGAGACAGTTGGGTTATGTCACTTGTGTCATTGTCTTGGGTTTGTACTCCCTCAATGCTGATTAGGAAGTATTCCATCTCTTACTAACCGAGTCTTGGAATTGGCGAGGAGAGGGGAGGTTTGGCTAGAGGAAACACCCAGAGATTATGTATGTTTCTTGGGGGAGTTTGGTATGAGACGGGATCAAGGAATGGAATCAAGATAGGGAAAGAAGGGGAAAGGAAAGGGATACATAGAAGGGAATAATTAAAAGACAACTCAATTAACCACCACATAAAATCACTGGATCTGGTGGTTTTGAGGAGAGAATTAACCACCACATAAAATCACTGGATCTGGTGGTTTTGAGGGTGGGCAAGGGGATTTCTGGGGTGGGAAGGTTTTTCAAAGGTTGAGGGTGGTTGTTTTGGGGTTTAGGTGTGAGGAGTCGACGACGATGCTCGAGGATGAGGGGTTGCCAGCTAACTAGGGTTGGAGACTTGGAGGTCAGGTGGTGTCGGTGGGAAGAGCGTTCGTCGATATTGGTGGGCCCTGATGGGGTAGTGGTGGTTGGGTGAGGGAATGAGGTAAGAGTAATCCAAGGGTAAACCAATACAGAAATTTGGGGAAAGGGAATGAATCTATCTATCTATATATCTCAATATAAAAGTATAATAGAGGAACCACTAGACACGTGGCAGCCTCACATTCACTCTCAATATAGCTTTTCCCGCCTAACTATCACTAGATTGGGTATCATTTGAGCCCATTTAATTACACGACTAATAACAGCCCAATAACTCTTGCTTTCCAATCAAGTTAACAATGAATAAGGAATATTTTGATATTCTATAATTATTATAAGAAGTCAATAATATACACACTAAGAACTAAACATGAGAAAGAAATCTTTAGATTTTCTCTCCTAATAAATTCTTTCCTAATAAATCAATAATATAGACTCTAAAAAACGCAAGCTATCTTCTTGGAAATCCTTTATCCTTTTCCAACCAAGCAAATCACTGCATAAAAAAAAGGCAACTAATCTTTGATTAATCAATCAAACACTGCAAAACAAAAAAAACGGCAAAAATACTTTGAGAAATCAATCAATTAAATATCAAGTTATCTTTTCGTCATTGAGTCAATCTTTTAATATGCAAGATAAAATACGGAGTATAAAATAAAATATACAATATACAATATTAGAAGAACGTTGTATCATGAACATCCTCTTTAATATCAAATAATGAAATGAAATACAAACAAATAATTTGGAATTATAAGATACATCCTCATGTGATAAAATAACGAATATTTGTTTCCTTAATTCTGAAGAAAAAACATTGCAACTACAACAAAGATTACATTCTCAGGATTTCAACCACACCCATTGAGATATATTACAAAGAACTTATAAATAGAACTACATGTTATAATTGATTAGAAGAAAAAATTACTCGAGCAAATAGAATAATGGCTGATACAACTCACAATATGATTAAAGACATAACCAAAGCCAACGGATCATGGCGTATCGAGTGACGTATTATATACTCCTGGGGGCAAGGTTGGGGAGACCTCGATTTCATAATCATGGACTCAGAGGTAATGAATGTATGACTTCATAGTTAATATTAATATGCATGTATCACTTCATAGTTACCTAATCAATTAACTCACTAATTATTGTTTATATGTATAAATTTCAGGGTACCGAAATTCAAGCTACAATAGCCAAGAGACTATTTTTCAAATACAAGTCATTGGTGAGAGATGGTGACCTTCGTTTCATAACCAATTTCAGTGTTAGCCAAAACACAGGGGAGTATCGAATAACCAAACATCCATATAAAATAGTTTTTACTGCAAAAACTATTTTTAGTTATTCCTGATCGTCCCATTGAGTTTGCATCATTCAATGACATATTACTCAATAATCTAGATGCAAGATACTTAGTTGGTATGTTTTTTCTTCATAAATTTATATAATATATCAGAAAATTTCACACGTCATAATCTAACCATAGATATGTGTTCACAGATATTATTGGCAAACTTCATGCTAAAGGTCCAATAGAGAAGACTTCCAAAGATAAACGTACTATGTTGATTGAATTAATTGACTGCGAGTATGTACCTCCAACTTTTATAAGGGTTGTTCATAAAATAATTATTCGAAAATTACTAACGTATTCTGTTACAGGGATCAAAAACTAATTCTGACACTTTGGGAAAAATTAGCTGACCAGATGGCAAGCTCCACAGCTGAGTTTGACAAATCTGAACACCGTCCTATTGTTATAATCCGATATGCCAAGGTAAAAGTTTTTCAAGGTACTTTGATTTTTTCACAAATTAAACTGGTGTGTATATAAATCTTAACATTAAAAATACCTTTGTACTAACACTCATTGTCGATGAAAATTCAAACGTATCTAATTCACTTTGTTCGAAGATATTATTTGGATGCTAAAATACCCGAAATTCGCAATTTCATAAAAATGTTTTCTCTTAACATAGTTTTTTTCACTAGAGAAATATTAATAACAACATATCATGACTGATATATAGCATGCTTATCGAATTTCCAGAAAGATAGAATTATTGGTTTGAAATCTTCATCGTCGAGCTCAACAAATCTTACAAGCTACCGTGAATCAGTTGCCAATGAACTTCTAGATTTACCTGCTAGACGTACAATTGATGAAATTAGAGAGATCCAAGAGGTATACCAAATAACCATTTAACATAACCAAGTTTGTATTATTAACAATAATATTAATTTAATTGGAGATACTACTATGTTATCTCTGTTTTATGTAGGCAGGATATTTTGTTACCTTGGCCACCATAATAGCAGTTGACACAAAATTTAAATGGTACATTGAGAGCTGCAAAAAGTGTAAATCGACAATGGAGTTAGAGGATAAAGATAAATGGTTATGTACTGGCAAATGTGAAGGATATGCTAAATTTGTCATTCTCATGTGCATAAAATTTGAGTCGCTGAAGTAAACTTTAAATGTAATTGAACTTTTCTATAATCTACTCCCTTCGGAATTATATAAACAACTCCTTATGCAGGCATAAAGTCAGAGTCAAAGTTGCCGATCATACCGGAAATGCAACTTTTATACTATTTGATACTCAAGCTACTGATTTGATCAAGCAATCAGCAAAGCAACTACGAGATAACCAACTTAAGGTAGTCAAATGCAACCTAAACTTTTATACTTTAACAGTAGTCAAATAAACAAGTAATACTTTGTTTCTATTTTAATCCGTCTGATTATAGATAATCCAAACAAGCAACAGTCCTCATGCACAAATCATCATAACATTAATTAATGAGTGAGGTTTCTACATTTATCATTGACATTCTCTAATGACAGGATGGGGATCAAAATGCGCATCCAAGTGAACTTGATGTATTGCTTAATAGAAGATTCATATTCAAAGTCAAGGTTGATGAAAAGTATAACCTTACCAAATGTTGGAAATTATATGGTGTCAATAAGCTTTTTGAGGACAAGGATCTAATCCTGAAATACCTTGAAACATGCACAACATCACAGGTTTGTATATGTTATAAGAGTCGTTGATACTTTATTTTGAAATAAGTTAAAAAATTGCAACATATATGATTTATGTAAATTTGACAGAAAGACTGCTTGGAAGTGAATTCTTGAGAAGAGAGTGTGAACCCCCGCAAAAACTCGGAAAACATAAGTTATAAATTTAAGCGGAAATTACGAAATTTTCGAAACCTTTAAAGTTTAAAGAGCGGGTTGATTAAAATCTAAAACATAAATAAATAATGCGGAAATAAATATTAAATTATACAAACGTGATAGTCAAGGTGAGGGAAAATATATCCCTCGAATGACAATACAATAAAAGGTGAGTCTAAACAATCCTAATAAACCAACTACTAGGCCAAAGTGCTCGCTAGCTCACACATGTCTTCACCCCATGAACGCACCACTAATACCTGTCATTCATGTAAACATGGACGCCACAGTCAGTGGGGAGTAACTCAAGGTTCTCCCAGCCACAAAATGTCGAAACGAACATAACAAAGAACTAAAACAGGTAAGTCATATAAGATACTTACAAAAGATATGAATATTAAGTTTATAATTAAACATGGTAACTAAATGAGATGGAACAAGATAGATAACATTAGCATAATAAAGATTCAACTATTCATGTGAGACAATTAAATAATATGAGAGACAAGAATACGGTAATCTACACCAAAGCACGCATTTCAAGGAAATACAACATAGATGTGAGATTGGAATCCGAATCATGTGAAATAGTCAAGTAGGGATCAATCAATACAAATTACAAAAATAGAAACTGTAGCCATTACTTGGAAAACCACTTAGCCAACATTGCACGGGACGTGGCTACCAATGTCACATTCATACTTATGGCTTGCATCTCACCATAATAATGGATGGGAGCATCAATCCCGACGATCATATCGCAACTAGATGGCTTATAGCTCACCCCTAGTATTCGATAGGACCAAGACAAACAACACAAGGCATAACTCTTACCTTGAAAGACAAATACCAATATCTAAAACCAAGTAAGACCTTTACTACTCATATATCAATATATAATTCCCCTGGTAGGACGACAATGGTACTCCCAAGACTCAGTCATAGTCTAAATCTGGCCAGACTCTCGGGGCAGAACGGTCCCCGATTCGACATGCGGCAGAACAGTCCGCATGCAAGACTCGATCGACAGAACGGAAGTCGAGAACCCACAATCGGCAGAACAGTCCGAAAGAGGCGGAAAATATGAGCTAAACCCACAATCGGCAGAACGGTCCGAAAGAGGCGTAAAGATAAGTCAAGCAATACGGTATAGCATAAAGGCATTATCACCAGAATACGATATGAGCTAACCCACAATCGGCAGAACAGTCCGAAAGGGGCGGGAAAAACATAAATCAACCAACTCCCGGCAGAACGGCACGAGAGCGGCGTAAACCAATACTTGGCAGAACGGCACAAGTAAGGCGTAAATGTAAACCAAGCATATATGATAGTATCATGACATTTCTAAAAGAATACGACTCTTACAAGTAATTATTTATAATCATCTTTTCATACTTGTAACATATAAAATAAACATTTCATTTTATAATTATACATGCCGGTTAAATAAAACGAATAAGGTATAACAAATAGTAGTGAGTAATTTACGTCATATGAAAATTAACGGAATGCAACCAAAATTTTAATACAAAAGGCAAAATGGGCCCTACCATTAAATTATGGTAAGCCCATCAATTTAATGGTGGTGAGCCCAAACCCACCAAGAAAATGAGTCTAAATAAAGTAGGCAAGTGAGTGCAACCGGAATTAGAAACCGAGTCCAAAAGATGCAAGAAATGAAGCCCAAAAGATATAATAATTCAAGCCCAACATAGATTGATCATAAAAGAATTGCCCAAGCATAAAACAAGAAGAAAGAACTACGGGAAGGACACACTTCCACCGTGACTACAACTGACAAAACCGAGCCATGGATGAGGCCATTCAACCCACAGCGATGCCGTGGCCACTGCCACCTATGGTCAGTCCATATCTGCGGCCAAACACGGCCTTCACGTCATCATTCAACCACACAAACAACCCTCAAAACAGGGAGTAAAACAGTCCTAAACACGGTTCCAAAGCAGGGCACCAGCAGTTCAAAAACTGAGTTTTTCAAGCGGGAAAATATCGGGTATACATGTGACGACATTTGCGTAAATAAACTAGCAGGAAAACCGATCAGAGGGACCGTTTAATCCGTCCCAAAACAAATGACAAGAGCAGTAAAATGGAGGATAAAACTGGGGTGAGCAGCCCAACAAATGCACGATTTCAGACAGACAACAAAAGGTAAATTCGAGACGGAATGAGTACGACTATAACAAGGATAAACACAACCCAATTCCTGCCATAAGTAAACCCATAAAATCAGCAAACAAGATGTCCATTTACTCGCACAAAAAAGAAATCAACAGCCCATGTTTGACAACACCATGGCCGACTACTCCCTATGGGACGAACCACGAAGACACCAAAAACCAGCCATGTAAACTGACCTTGAGCATCATAAAATCAAACCCATCCATGACGAACACAGTAAAGACTTAAACTTTACAGTAAACAAAGACAAGGCCGAGTAAGAAGGGCGAGTTTCCCGACGTTTTGTCGAATAACCTATCACCGTTACCTTAGCTCTCGAATTCCCGAGTAAAACATCCCCAAAACATGCGTTTTTCTTCAGTCTTTAAGGTTTTCAGCTTCAAAGAGGAAAAACGAGTCATATGAGTCACCAAAACCGAGTTTGTCATAAGATACCCATTTCGAAAATTCAACAAAATCAAAGCTTTCTTACTTTAAAAGAATGAGGAAGGAACGAGGAAGAGAATGGTGTAAAAATTAGAGGAAAAGGTGGAGAGACGAGGGAGAAATCTGGGATTGAAGCTCGCGAAAATGGTGTTGCAGTTGGTGTTGTTGTTTACTGGTGACTGCTGCTTGATTTATTCGAAAAAGAAGAAGAAGAAGGGATGAGGGGGTGGGACACGGGTAGTGTAGCGTAAAAACAATAGTATATAATAATAATAATAATATATAATAATAATGATTATATAAAGGTAGAGTGTGGGGTGGATAAGGGGTACGTGTTGTCGACATATGGTTGGTCCGAGTTTAGACAAGACTCCCAATTGAAATGTGACGGTCTAATGTTATGCGGAAAAGTGTCTCGAGTCTATATTAACTTGAGACGAAAACTAATATTAGTATTGTCACTATTATTACTGTCCGACTAAAATACGTATTTTTATATAAATGAGTTTTTATATATATTACTTTTATAAAAATCGTATTTAGAATAAAATTAATTAAATTGAATAATTCAAAAATATAAAGTAAAGTAATCAAACGGTTTAATAAATTTTAAAATGTTGTGGACATGGGCCACGGGGGCGCTTGGGAACGAACAAGCGTTTGCATTTTGTATGGAGTCGCCACCAATTTTTATGGGAAATTGGAACCGTTCGAGTACCTCGCGTCATGTCAAGACACAAAGTAGAGACATGAACACTAAGCAATCGTTACCCTTAGCATTCTATGTCTAGAATGACTCTCGTGGATGCCAATGAACACGGGTGTTCACAGATATCTCGAGTAAGGGGTGAGGGTACGTATTAGGAAGCTCTTTTGATCGAACACCTAATCCCGCCCGCCTCGATAGCGGCCTCTACTAATGATTAGGGAAGTTATTCATAGTTGATATATCGTCGGCTATATGCATGCTATGCAACATCCAAGTTTTAATCCTAGCATGTGAGAATTAATACTAAGTCGGTTGACAATTAATTAGCAAACAATTGGGTCGAAGTTGGATTTAATGTTCAATTACATGTGAAAGCATACAAACAATAAAAGAAAATACAATAATTATAAATTACAATAATGAAAATTACAATAATTACATCGGGATAGGCGATTTATGTCGAAAATACCTTTAAAACGGATAATTTGAGAAAAAAAGATAAAAGAACAAAATTAACGAACAGGAATTAGCGTGATACTACGGATAATAGTTAGTTAATATGTAAACTAATTACACTAGGTCAAGGCAGAAACGGAGTTCGGGACGAGAACTCGGCCAGAACAGCAAGCATAGAGCGTCCTTTGAATAAGCGCAGCAGAATCTTGCGTCTGTTCCTTGGTTGTTGGCTCGCCCCGTCGTGAAGCCGTAATTGCAAGTCGTTAATGTTAATTGGTGAATTTAATGATCGATTAATGATATTTACTCGGATGAAAGTGATTAGCATGTTATTTAACATATGAATGGGTCGTGAAAACAGTAAAACATGGATGAGACGGATGCAAACGAATTAATACAAGATGGAATAATGACAGAAGTGAAAAATATTAATGAGTCAAACAAATTAAATCAATTAACTAGGTTAGATGCGATGGATTAATGATGAATATATGATAGATATGACAAAAGACAGATGAAAACTATATCAAAGACGAATTCCAGAAACTCAATATGAACAAATTGAATCTCTACAACCCGGAATTGAATTTAATGACGAAAACCCGCAAATATTGGATTATAAGGGATTTAAGTCGGATTTGCGATGATTAAAGCATGTTAATGATGATGATGAAGATATACATATGAATTATAAACTATTATGGCGAAGAATAAACAAACAAAACGAAACAATCAAAAGGATTTTGGAACGAATAACAGAGGACGAACGAAGAAGAAAGGAAGCAGGAACTGCGGCAGCCTCACGAAGAGGCGCAGCAGGAACTGCGCTCCTTCAAGAGGCGCAGCAGATTCTTTGCGTCCTTTCTCGACGGTTATCTACTGGAAATCCGTAAAAAGAGGTTTTAAAGCATGGTTTTAGAAATCGGTTTTAATGGTATTTTCGACATAAACCTTACAATTGTGATTATACAAAAATTAAAATACAATAAAATAAAGAGAGATTACACCCTCAGACTTACATGTTGACGAAACGAGAAGGACTAAGATATCGATTAGTGATGCTCGACGCGAATGCAAATAGAGTGCCCTCGTAAGAGGAAAACGATTAATTAATTAAGTTGATTATTGTGGAGTTGGTCAAGTTGGTCGGTCATGCAACGGGGAGGCTGGTACTCAGAAGGATCTGAGCTTACGTGGTCGAATGTTCAAGCACGCAGACGCCAAAAAGTAAAAACAAAGTCTAGAATGCAAAGGGAGAAGGGAAGGGCGGACACTCGCGTGAGAAATATGAGGAGCGAAAGATCCTATTTATACTAATCACGTGAAGGAATTAGGGTTTCAGAGACTCTTTGGAAGTGAATCTCGGAAAGATATGAAAAAGATACGAGAAACATGCAGAAAAGGGCCTGGGAAGAGGCGCAGCAGCCACTGCGTCCCTTGGAAGAGGCGCAGCACCTGCTGCGTCTGTTCCCAAGTGGTTTCCTCCTGCTGAAGAAAGATTTCCGTGTTTGAGTTATGGTAGGACGGAAATAATCCGGTTTTCCTTAATATCTTATGTGAATATTACAGGAAATTGCTTACTAAAAGATAAAATTTATGAAATATGGAATAGAAATATCCGGAACATTCCAGAACATTCTGACTCGGGATTTAACGGTTATCAGAAAATGGAGACGGTTTTAGGCCCGGACTCCGAATGTACTCTAATTACTGTCAAAACGACCGTATCGGGACGTAGATGACAACTAAGAGGTAAACATTAATAGACGATAATCTTACGAACTGTCACAAACCGTTCCGCGTACCAAACATGCGGCCCAATCATCACCGGGTGGTTTGCGGGAGGTGCAGAAATGAGGTATCTACAGAGCCCCCACTTTGACTGAGGCTTGGACAAGGCAAAAGTCAAAGTATAGCCATCAAGTCAATCGAAGATTACAACCTGACGACTATGGCGACGCGAGGCGGCTCAAGGGGTCTGAGCCAAGGACCTGTCGTCGGGAACATTTTAGAGTCTGTCGACTTCTGGGGAGGGTCGTTTAAAGTCCATTAGACTACGTAAGGAAGCTCGCCAGCCATAAGAAGAGACCATACCTGAGACTTCTTTCTCGAGATGCTTCCGGAGGTGCGTAGGAGCTAAGGTTGAGCATGGGAGCTAAGGGTAAGCGTAGGAGCTAAGGGTAAGACCTAAAGGATACATAAGGATTGGTACTAGGGTGTGGGACCCTAAAGGAAAGCATCGGCGGGAGTGAGGCCTAAAGTAAGTTCAACTTAAGGGTAACTAAAGCTTGGGTATAGGAACTCTATTGGTTTGGGAACTTCTGGAGAACGACACCTTTGTCGCACTCTGCGGGGAAACAAGAAATATTGTGAGTAGCAGGATACAGGCGGGAACTGCTGAGAAGAAATCTGCTTTGGGTAGTCTTTGGGAAAATAATTGCGAGTAGCAGGACACAGGCGGGAACTGCTGAGGGGAAATCTGCTTAGGTAGATCGTCAATCCTTACGTCTTGAGAGAGACAGTACGTCCGCTTACTCTTGTTAGAGACACGATTGGGAATTGATTCTTCTTGTCATGAGAGGGAAAGTATATCCGCTTACTCTCGCTGGAGACATAATGAAGGCGTGTCGAATTCTGTGAAGGAATGAATGCTCGTTGCGACAAGCAAAAGGTCTTGGAATGAATGAATAATACGCAACAGTCTGCTACGGGCTTGGAAATGCGGGCCGGAATGAAAGAAAATCGTCAAACGGACCAAAAGAATGAAAATATCATCGGGGAAGAGGCGCACCAAAGATGGGCCCACAAATAACGAATTCATAACGAATTTTTGAAAATCCGTAAGGAGGGAACAAAAGGAAGAGGCGCAACAAGAGCTGCGTCTCTTGGGAAGAGCGCAGCGCTTTCGCGTCTATTCCCAAATTGATTTTCTGCGTAAAAACGCGAAAATCAGGAGGCTTTGTTCATTTTTATTCGAAACATAAATCACACATTTCTCTCTCAAATCTTCACCATTTCCGCCAAGGTTTGATTCAAAAGCTTGCATTAATCATGACTAATCGAGGTATGTGTCTCAATCTTGCATTAATCTTCTACATTTGTCCAATTTTGAGCCGAAAAATCTAGGGTTTATGACCCTTTCGATCGAAAATTTGGGGCTTTTCCCCCAAACGAATTTGCCTTATCAAATTGACACTGGAAATGGATAGTAGGTAGTGTTAGGAACATAACCATGTATTTGTTTCGAATTTTCATCAAGTTTTGAGCCTTTGAGTGAATTTTGAGACGGTTTTACAGCTGAGCCGTAAATTGCTTCGAAAGTAGCCTTAGGAATGCCCATTTGTTATGAAACTTGATATTTGGGATCCTTGAATGATGGGTAAACTTTCTACCATCTCCGAATTTTGGTTTGTGACAGCTTTTTCAGGGCACTTTCTAGGGCATAATCGCCATTATAGCGAAATGCTGCCGAAATTTCGACTCGAACCCGGAACTAGGCTTCAAACTAGACTTGACTTGACCCAATTTACCACATGAGTGGTCGGGTAGGTGGGAATATGGCCAAGGATGGCAAGAAAAGATCGGTTTCAGGGCTTCCGAAGGCTCGAAAATCTCTTAACCAAGGCTTGTCGTCATGTGACGCGGCCTAAATTTGCTTTAATATTGCAGGTGGTGAGGCTTCTACTTCTGGGAGAGCTCCCATGGAGATCGACGCTGCCACTGTCGAGGAGGCTTTAGAGCAGGTGATGGCTGCTGGGAACGAGGCTCACGAGGAGGAGGCCGTCGAGGAGGAGGAGGCCCCGAGACGGGCCAACGTCGGACGAGGAGGTCGTCAGCTGAGAGGGGCTCCCGCGTGGGCTGAGACTTGGGAGAGCAGGCACCTGGTGTGGGCTGCAGAGGGTCACCTGTCCTACAGGACGGTGAAGAGCTTGGTAAATAGGAATTCACTATTCATTACCCATCCTCTTTTATTCAAATTTCTTTAAAACTTCATTCAAAACTAAAGATAGCTTTGTTTCAAATCGTAATAGGAGGCCGGGAACATCAGGTCGTTCTCAGGTTACACGACAGCGATGGAGCACTACGAGCGGCTGTCGGCGGAGGAGAGGGCCATGATCGAGCGTGGAGCGTTCGGTCCTTTGGTTCAGGTCTGGAGGGATATCGCGAAGAGGAAGTTGCGGGCTAACCTTAGCCTGGTCCGTGCTTTCTTGGACCGATTCTGGGATACGACTTCCACGTTTCACATGCCTTTCGGTGAGGTGGGAGTCACTCTGGAGGACTACGGCATGATTTCTGGTCTGCCGTGCGGGACCGAGGAGGTGGTGTGGCCGGAGACTGCCATGAGGGCGGACTCGGCCGAGGCGAGGAGATTGATCGGCTGGAACTTGTCGCCGAAGGGTCACGAAAGGCTTCGGGTTTGATACCCAGTTCCTACGTTCGAGACTACTTTGCGGGGAAGACCCGGCGGGTGACGATTGATGGGAGGGAGACGGCTCCTCCTCCCCTGCACAAATGGTGAGCAGAGGGCTCGTACGTGGCTCGTGGTTTCTGTCTTCGATTTACCTCGGAGACAAGGGAGAGAGGTTGTCGACGAAGCTTCTTCCCTTTCTTTCGACCCGAGTTCCCCGGGACGCTGGGACCGGGTCATGCTGGTTTTGCGGTCCTCATCCGCTTCATGAGGGCCATGGTTCGTCCGGAGTTGATGGAGAAGGGGACTTCTCCTGGTGCTGTCGGACCTGGACTACTGCTGGAGGTATGAACCTTTCTTTAGACCAAAGTAAATTCCTTTTCTTTATCAACTTACGAAAGATCGTCATTGATTATTTTGTTTTACAGGCGTGGGTGTACTCCTACTTCCCGAGCCTCGCGCCCAAGAGGACGAAGCCGCTGGAGAGGGCCTATCCCGTGGTGAGGGATTGGGTGATGTGCCGGACGAAGAGCAAGCGTTCTTCTCACAACGTCTACCGGCGGGACGTGAACGCTCTTCAGCTGAGCAGCGTGAGTATCCTACTTATATTTGCTCGTGCTTCTTATATTTGTTTTTAATTGATCGTAGGAATGATCCTTTCTTTATCCTGTCACAGTGGGTGCCCCGACCTTGGGCGGAGTACGCTGGAGCGCCTCCTTTTGTGGCTGAGGTCCTTCGACCTAGGAGCTCGGGCCGACTGCTGTTGAGGACGTCGATGGGTCCTGTGTGGTACTTGGGCGAGCGCTTGGCTCGTCAGTGCTTGCGGGGCGTGTTGACGGTTCCCGTCGATCCTCCCAGGACGATGTTTAGGGAGCCTTCTGAGGCTGAGAGGGAGGCGGACTTGGCTGGTGCCAGTGGTGACGCCCTTCTTCTTCCTGGCGAGGACTACTCGGCGTTCCTTTACGGGAGGTTGGCGTATTGGCCAGTAGTGGTGAGTATCTTTTATTTTTCCTTTTGATTTGATTTTTGAGAAGCATGATGAAAGATCATCGATTAATGAGAATCATTTGTCTTTGTAGGAGGTCGAGGCGGCGGGCATCGAGCCCCCAGAGTACCCCGAGACCCTCGAGTACACTGACGCGACCGGGAGGACGACGATCTCTGAGCTGCGTGACTTTGACGTAGCTGTGACGGATGCTGGCTTGGACAACTGGCATCATCTGATTCGGAGGGTGAGCCTCTAACTTGTATAACCTTTGTGTAAGAACACCTTTGATTTTGTTCAATTGTTTGAGAATTTCTTTTTGAAAATGCAGGTTGCGCCGTCTCGGTTTGTGGCGTTGTGGAGGGTGGCCAACCGGCTGCGAGCTACTGCCGTCGAGGCACTTGTCGGCGGTCGAGGTCGTCAGGTATGAACCTTACGCCTATCCTTTTTTGATTTTTTGATTTTCTGATTTTGCTTGAAACAATTGACATGAGCCAATTTATTGTTTACTGTGGTGACCGCGGGCCGGAGCGAGAGTTGATTGACCTCGGGAGGAGACAGCTCGCTTGTTGAGGGAGCTCGAGGTTCGGGACGCCGAGATCGCCGTTCTTGTGGCGAGAGTTGCAGAGTTGGAGGGCGCCCAACAGTAGTTTTTGTTTGTTGGTTGTATTTTGTACATTTGTACGTTGATTTTGAACATTTTTCGGACTTTGTTTGGGGCTCGAGCCCCCAGTTTGTTGTACATTTCCTTCGTTTGGTATATATACGATGGCCTGAGTGCCTTTGCTGCTGGGTTGTGTTGCTCGTATCTGCAGGTTAGTTTCGAACAGGTTTGGTAGATGACGGTTTGCGCCGTCATGCTGCCGAAATTTACATAGAAAAACACGCAAAGCATACATTTTTATATACATATGGCCTTAATTAGCGCAAAATGAGAGACTCAAAAGAACGCGAAAAAAATGCAAAAATGCAAAAATTTTGCCGGAAATGACCGGACGGTAAGGAGGGTTACCCCCTAAAAAAAAAAAAGAAAAATCCTTCATACTAAAGTTAGTTGGCAATTTGGAATTGATGGCCTCATACTTGCGATTGTTCTCCCTATAAATGTCATCACCCTTAAGGTACATCAATTGCTCCTCTAGGTATTGGAGCCTTTTCTCAGCTACAGTCATTCCCATGAGAGGATTTTCATCCTTGGATTCGTTGTCAGAGTCACGTAGTACTTCACTTTCATGAGGAGGCAACCTTCCCTCCACGGCAAAGATACGGCCTTCGATGAGCTCAAGGCGGTCATTTGGGCTAGCGCGGCTAGGATTCGATCATTACTATTTTGAAGTTGTTTGAAGTTTGCTTCATCACTTGATCCGGGCATCTTGGAAACTGGATAAGATATCGGCGACGAATCAAAACACGATCGACCAGTCTAACACACTTGCTAAAAAGAGGAAAAGTTTTGACTTGTGAAGTGGGTGTGTGCCACTTGTGTTGAGTGAGTTTTGAAGAAAGACAAGGTCTTTGAAAATGTGTGTCCTAGTCAACTATAGTGTAGTTGTAGGAGTGGACTCGAAGTGAGGTTTTGAAATGGGCTTGTGGCCCGAATTTTGACACGACAAATGGACAGAGTTTTGACCGGATTTTGCGCTAATTAAGAGCCCATTTCAAAATTTTGCTTGAAAATGGGTTTTGGTTTTTTGAAAAATCGTCATGGTTTTGTTTAGAAATGGTGATCATGTAAGGTATACACTTTTATACAAGCATTATAACGGGATGCTGAGTGGATTTAGAAAAGGTTTTGGTTTAAAGGGTGGGTTGCCATACCGAACCATCAAACCCGAAGTCTGTGGAGAGGCTCGTGCCAAACAAGAGTAAGGCCGATTCCTAGTCCATTTCCTCAAGTAGTGAAGGCCCTTGATATAAACAAGAGTAAGCATCATGGTATGGATGACGTCAATCGCTATCCATCCTTAGGCCCAAATAAGAATTAGGACCGTTTAGACGGGACGATTGGTCGAATGGGTTGGGTTGGGCCTAGGAAGGCCGAATAAAACGGTCTAGGAAGACCGAGTTATGAAAACCGACAATTATCTTGTACAAACTATTCCCTAACCTTGTTCAAGTTTCACCTTTGCTACACGTAAGTGTATTATCCCCAGCGGAGTCGCCAAACTGTGGACATGGGCCACAGGGGGCGCTTGGGAACGAACAAGCGTTTGCATTTTGTATGGAGTCGCCACCAATTTTTATGGGAAATTGGAACCGTTCGAGTACCTCGCGTCATGTCAAGACACAAAGTAGAGACATGAACACTAAGCAATCGTTACCCTTAGCATTCTATGTCTAGAATGACTCTCGTGGATGCCAATGGACACGGGTGTTCACAGATATCTGGAGTAAGGGGTAAGGGTACGTATTAGGAAGCTCTTTTGATCGAACACCTAATCCCGCCCGCCTCGATAGCGGCCTCTACTAATGATTATGGAAGTTATTCATACTTGATATATCGTCGGCTATATACATGCTATGCAACATCCAAGTTTTAATCCTAACATGTGAGAATTAATACTAAGTCGGTTGACAATTAATTAGAAAACAATTGGGTCGAAGTTGGATTTAATGTTCAATTACATGTGAAAGCATACAAACAATAAAAGAAAATACAATAATTCTAAATTACAATAATGAAAATTACAATAATTACATCGGGATAGGCGATTTATGTCGAAAATACCTTTAAAACGGATAATTTGAGAAAAAAGGATAAAAGAACAAAATTAACGAACAGGAATTAGCGTGATACTACGGATAATAGTTAGTTAATATGTAAACTAATTACACTAGGTCAAGGCAGAAACGGAGTTCGTGAGAACTCAGTCAGAACAGCGCAGCAGAAGTCGCGTGCCCTTTGAATAGCGCGCACAGACAATCGCGTCTGTTCCTTGGTCATTGGCTCGATTCGGGCCGTGAAGCCGTAATTGCAAGCCGTTAATGTTAATTGGTGAATTTAATGATCGATTAATGATATTTACTCGGATGAAAGTGATTAGCATGTTATTTAACATATGAATGGGTCGTGAAAACAGTAAAACATGGATGAGACGGATGCAAACGAATTAATACAAGATGGAATAATGACAGAAGTGAAAAATATTAATGAGTCAAACAAATTAAATCAATTAACTAGGTTAGATGCGATGGATTAATGACGAATATATGATAGATATGACAAAAGACAGATGAAAACTATATCAAAGACGAATTCCAGAAACTCAATATGAACAAATTGAATCTCTACAACCCGGAATTGAATTTAATGACGAAAACCCGCAAATATTGGATTATAAGGGATTTAAGTCGGATTTGCGATGATTAAAGCATGTTAATGATGATGATGAAGATATACATATGAATTATAAACTATTATGGCGAAGAATAAACAAACAAAACGAAACAATCAAAAGGATTTTGGAACGAATAACGAGAGGATTTAACGAAGAAGAAAGGAAGGTGAATCTGGCGGCCCTCACAAAGAGGCGCGGCGAGAACTCAAGCGTCCTTTCTCGATTATCTATTACCGGAAACCGTAAAAAGAGGTTTTAAAGCATGGTTTTAAAAATCGGTTTTAATGGTATTTTCGACATAAACCTTACAATTGTGATTATACAAAAATTAAAATACAATAAAATAAAGAGAGATTACACCCTCAGACTTACATGTTGACGAAACGAGAAGGACTAAGATATCGATTAGTGATGCTCGACGCGAATGCAAAGAGAGTGCCCTTGTAAGAGGAAAACGATTAATTAATTAAGTTGATTATTGTGGAGTTGGTCAAGTTGGTCGGTCATCATGCAACGGGAGGCCTGGTACTCGGAAGGATCCGAGCTTACGTGGTCGAATGTTCAAGCACGTAGACGCCAAAAAGTAAGAACAAAGTCTAGAATGCAAAGGGAGAAGAGAAGGGCGGACACTCGCGTGAGAAATATGAGGAGCGAAAGCTCCTATTTATACTAATCACGTGAAAGAATTAGGGTTTCGGAGACTCTTTGGAAGTGAATCTCGGAAAGATATGAAAAAGATACGAGAAACATGCAGAAAAGGGCCTGGGAAGAGGCGCAGCAGCCCACTGCGTCCCTTGATGAGGCGCAAGACACTGCCGCGTCGTTCCCAAGTGGTTTTCCTCGTCAAGAAAGATTTCCGTGTTTGAGTTATGGTAGGACGGAAATAATCCGGTTTTCCTTAATATCTTATGTGAATATTACGGGAAATTGCTTACTAAAAGATAAAATTTATGAAATATGGAATAGAAATATCCGGAACATTCGAACATTCGACTCGGGATTTGCGGTTATCGAAAATGGAGACGGTTTTAGGCAGGACTCCGAATGTACTCTAATTATCACAAACGACCGTATCGGGACGTAGATGACAACTAAGAGGTAAACATTAATATTTGAGCAATCACTTGACGATAATCTTACGAACTGTCACAAACCGTTCCGCGTACCAAACATGCGGCCCAATCATCACCGGGTGGTTTGCGGGAGGTGCAGAAATGAGGTATCTACAAATGTCAACATGGGAAATTCGCGGGTGTTACAATCACTCCATCTTTTAAAAAGTTTCGTCCTCGAAAATTGAAAGTAGAAATGAAAGGTTATAAAATAAAACTGGAATTTTGGAATCGGTAACCAAAACATTAAAAGGTCATTTATCGTAAGAATTAAAATTCTTTCAAAAGCTTCAAATAAAATTTTCCGACAGAACCAGATCGAAAGGCAAATAATTTGTATAAATCAAAATCAAAACACTTTCAAAAACATTAACGGAGAGTTTTACAAAGTGTAATTCTTATTCATGGAACGAAATTGCTCTTGTCGTGCACACAAGAGCGTTAACTTTCCAAGTCAAAGACAAGTTTAAAACAAAATCATTTGCCGACAAGTGTAGAACAAGTTATTAAATGTCTCTAATAACGAGTTCAAACATCCTATCAACGTTAAAATCAAAAGAAAAAGATCATCCACTCAGATTTTCTCTTGCAAAATCCAAAATAGAGATAGAGGTTTCACTTTTAAACTCAAAAGGGAATCAAATTCCTGAAAATATAACATTATACATTGACAAAGAAATCATAAATAGATCAAAGTTTAACAGAAATTGGGTAAAATTTTAAGAAACCACATGTTTAGCAGTTAAAATCATGATAAAGAAGTCTATACTCAAGGAACAAAAGGAGAATTAAATCAAATTTTCATTTTGAAACCCTTAAAATAGGTAAGGTTTGGTAAAAGTAACATAAACTTTTAACAACGAACTACTTTAGGACCCGTGCAAAATTGCACGGGCATACCTAAAAAAATATATAAATAATTTTAAAATTATTACATTACTCCTTAGCAATAAAGAAGTTTGGAGTTTTTTAACTTTCTTCGACTATATCTACTTTTTAATTATATACATTTACTTGCCTAATTCTGAATTTCCTATTAAGAGTAAAGTACCAAAACTGTAGTAACATGAAAATCCCTTAAACTCTATGCCTTGATCAAAGTGAAAATAGATAAGGCTGTCTGGTTCTAAATCCCATTTAATGGAGGAGCTTGTCTGAGTCTTTTCTTCTCGATTTGAAAATGAGAATTGCTATTAACCTTCTTTCGCCAACCTTCTCAATCTTTCACAATCAATAAGACAACAATTAAACCCTAATTAATCAGATACTTTGAATCATAATTTAAAAAATGAAATCTATACGATTCATGAGAATAATACGGCGTAGAGGTAAAAATACTCCTAGCTAAGCTAGTACTCTGTACTCTAGTAGATTAAGCAAACATTATCTATGAGATTGGAATAATATGGCGTAGAGGTAAATTAATTGTAGCCTTGTAGGCAGTAATATATGGCAATGTACCAACAATTTCTCAACATACAGTAGCTAAATAATGAGCTAAACAATGAGTTGGCACCAAATATATAGATAATACGGAGTTCAATTGTACAACTTTATAACAATCACTCTTATATTTACAATGGTATATAAAACCTTGTGAAAAACTAAGCTAAACAAAAAATAATTGATCTTGTTTAAGACCGTCTTAAACTAAGACCACTCACAAGTCACAACCTCGTTTTATTGTCACCTTTATTTTAATCGAATGTGAGAACGGTCTTAAGTTAAGACGGTCTTAAATAAGAATACGTTAAATAAAAAAAATGGTAACACCCATGTACAACGGTGGTATTTCAGAACCCCATTCAATCACAGTATTTCGGATTTGGTCTGAATTGCTTGTCCATTAAACCTTAAAAGCTTTCAGCTATGTTTCAGACGGCATTACCAAGAATCCAAGATCCACCTTGAATGTCCTTGATAAACCATATGAAAAATTTATAGAATTAGTAAGCAATTGTCCTTTCCAATGTACACTAGTTTACCAAGCCATCAGCCTACTTGTTGCATGATAAGATCGTAGGTACCCAATCATGGTCCCCGAAAATCAATATTGAACTTTACCAACATGGAGGCTTTCGGAATTACCACTAAGACAACCCTGACTGCTTTAGGCGTGACTCAGAATTGATGGAGGCTCAATACACTAAGGTGATGCATGAGAAACAGGTGTTCGACTTTCACCAAACCGTAAAACAGAAGACAAACCATGCGAAATTAAAACTGATTAACATCACCGAGGATTTTGGGTATCGACATGATGGCCATCCAGGTCCATACAGGAGCACAAACCCAAATAAGGTCACAAAGCAGGGTCCTAATAGGAGGCCACCCACCACTGCAAGATTGCTTGCATTAGTGTATGTCAGGTCCCATTGTTACATGGAATGAGCCTATGCTTGAACCCATTGGACGTGAATTTGAGGGTGTTAAAAGTATCAAATCGTGAGATATGTTATATCGACTCTTCACGTTGGCTCTTATAAGACGTGATAGCTGGTGGAGGTATTTTGTACGGAGGGAGTAGACTACTGTGACACCCCGCGATAAAGCGGAAAATATAACTAATAAATTAAAGCGGAAATTTGTGAGATTTTAAAAACTTTTTAAATTATTAGTTAAAGAATAGCACGCGGGTGCCACTATCGAAAAGAAATGAAACAAATATAATAATAGACAAAATCAGGTTAATACAACCCAAGTCTAGAAGGCGGGGAAAAGATATCCCACGAATAAACATATAAGGAGTTTCTAAACTAGCAACTAAGGTCCAAGGGTTTAGTTCTCGCTAGCCCACACGTCTTCCCCACGTAAGCATCTTCACAACCTGTCATTCATGTAAACATGAACGCCACGGTCAGTGGGGAGTAACTCAAGGTTCTCCCAGCCACAATATGTCGAAACGAACATAACAAAGAACGTAAACAAACAATCATATTAGATAAGACATTAGTGAATCGAATCATAACTAAACATGAGATTATACGTGTTTAAACCAACAAGAGTAAAAGAAATGATGAAATAAAAAAGTAAGGCGTAAACAACAATAAATAAATGGAAAAGAAGGACAAGGAAACTGACACGGCCACTTAGCCACGAGCACGTATTTCAAGGAGATATGACCAAAGTAACCATCCAAATAATGCAAGACATTTATCACTCTTAGACTATAATTTCCCCGGGTAGGACTACGATAATAATACGGTCCTAGTCTAAATCTGCAGATTCTCGGGTGTACATCCCGATTCGACGTGCGCCCAAAGACAAAGACGCACCCAAGACTCGACTACTAAGGAGACCGAGTACCCCTAATCGCGAACAAAGACGAAAGTGGCGGAAAGACTAAGATAAGACTCACTTGCGTAACAAAGACAGTGGCCAAAAGCCGTACTTGCGAACAAAGACAAGTAGGCCAAAAACCGTATTTGCTTAACAAAGACAAGCGAGGTCAAACCCGTGCTTGCCGAATAAAGACAAGCAAGGCAAAAAGTATGTCAAGCACATACGATGGTAATATGACATTTCTACAAGAATACGACTCTTACAAGTAATTATTTATAATAACCTTTTCATGCATATGGGACGGGATTATTAATGTCACACTCATACTTATGGCTTGCATCTCACCATAAGTACGGATGGGAATATCAGTCCCGACGATCATATCGCAACTAGAGGGCCTATGGCTCACCCCCTAGTGTCTGATAGGACCAAGACTCTCACAACCGAACCATACAAGACATTATCAAGGATATGACTCTTCACAAATAACTATTTAATAATAAATATTTCATGCTTATATCAATAAATATTCCATTTCATAATTTAACATGCTGGTTAAATAAAATAAAACAAGTGATAATGAATAATTTACGTTATATGAAATTACGGAATAAAATGTGAACCGGCTTATGTGACTCATTCATGAGCCCACTTCAGAATATAAGGTTAGCCCGACAATCAAAACATGATGAGTCCAACAACTAAAACATGTAAAGCCCAACAATTGCCTCACTTGAAGCCCAACAAATGAACCATATGATGTCCAACAAGTTAAACATGTAAAGCACAACAAACTAATCATGTGAAGTCCAACTATTTACTCATGTGAGAGAAATATATATATATAAAGAACGATCTTTGACGGATTAGGCCATTTAAAATACGAGACGATCATTAAACTATTCGAATGAAGCAGTCTTGACAATGAGAATACCTATAATTTAGATATGGTCCAATAACTTAATCATTCAAACCCAACTAAATAATTATGACGAGTTCAATTAAATTAACGGGTCAAACCCGAATGAAAAGATATGACAAACAACACTTACTAAGTATAATTGGTCCAATTTAGTAAACCTAACTAGCCTAATTACTAAAATCAAATGAGCCCAACAAACTAAATCGAATGAGTCCCACAAAATAATTATGTGGAGGCACGATATTAACGAATTACGTTTTATAAAATACGAGACGGAAATTAATTATTTCAAACATACCAAATTGCGCCCAAACACAACTCATAACCCAACCCAAAGTCGTCATTTGGACAACACTCTTACACGACTCAACTCAAGCCCTACACGGCCTCACCACCCGCCACCACACAGCGCTAACCCACGTCCTATACCCGTCCCAAAACAGTCCTAGTTTCATCCCTAAACGGCTCTATAATCTCCCTTTCAACTACCCAAAAACAGACTCCATCATCCCCTTTCACGGCTCCAAAACAGAATCCCGCACACCTGCAAACTACCTTAACCAGTCCCGAATTATATATAAAAACCGATTCCCATAAACAGGGTGCAACACGGCCTAATACACTACATACTTACACACGAAACGGTCCGAGTTTGAACCATATTTCGAGCGCACTGGGGACGGGTCCAAAGCAGGAGCTCACGGGTAAGGGATAACCCGAGTCAGTCCTGAAAGACTGCTCACTCTCTCCCCGTCCCAAACCACAACCAAACAGCCACCACACACCATCCAAGCGAGCCAAAACCGAACCCAAGTAGCGGAGCACAGCTTAAATTGAGCTCGAACAGTCCCACACAAACACCAAACTGAGACTAACTTTATCACACAAATAAGGAAATGTAAAGAGCTAAACAGTACCAAACACGAGCATGTAAATCGACAGAAAAGACGGAAAATTTCGACCGTTGTCGAGTAACCTATCACCGTTACCTTTAACTCTCGAATTCCCGAATAAAAACGTCCAAAGCACGAGCCTTTCTTCAGTCTTCAGCTTAAAAGAAGGAAAAACGAGTCGATTAAGGCGAGAAACCGAGTTGTCATTTAAGACGGTATTTTCGAACTTCTACAAAATTAAGACTTTATTACCTTAAAATAATGAGGGAGGAATGAGGAAGAGAATGGAGTAAGTATTATGAAATTTGGCTGAGAAATGGAGAAGGGATCTATGGTTGAAGGTGGCGAAAATGGTGTGTACGGCTCTGTCTATAGCTGCTGTTGTATTGTTTTCTTTTGAAAAGAAGAAGAAGAAAGAGTGGGGAAAGCAAGGACACGGCATCAGGCAACACAATATTAGTATAAATAATAATAATAATAATAATAATAATAATATATAAGTGTGGGTTGTGAGTAGACCTGTCAAAACTCGACCCGACCCGAAAACCCGACCCGACCCGACCCGTTTTCTTAGGGTTACAAACCCGGTTTTTTCGACCCGCGACCCGTTTGACCCGAATCCGAAATGACCCGTTATTTTAGGGTCGAGACCCGACCCGAACGGGTCGACCCGTTGGGTCAAGGGAAAATCATGAATTTTATTAAAAATATTATTATTTATATATTATATTTGAAAATATAGTTAAAAAATTATTTTTTTATTACTTAAAATTAAAAATTCAACTAAAAAGTCAATTTTATATAACTTTTATAATATTTAATAATAAAATAATTATTAAAAAAACTTTATTTTAATAATTATATCAATATAATTATTGTATATGATGAATATGACTAAAATAATATTTTTAAACATATTTTAATTTTTTAAAAAATATTTTTTAAATTAAAAAAATCGTTTAAAAAAGGCGTTAAAAATTATTTCTTGACCCGTATTCTGACCCTAACCCGACCCGTGACCCGTATGACCCGACCCGTATCTGACCCGACCCGTATTTGACCCGACCCGTATTCTGACCCGACCCGTATAACCTGACCCGGGACCCGACCCGCCCGACCCGTTTGACAGGTCTAGTTGTGAGTGAGTAGGTGTATGAGTGTTGTTGAATTTTGATTGGTCGAGATTAAGGGTAGTCTTACCTATGAAAATGTGACGGTCTATAGCTAGACGGAAATTGAGACGAAGATTATTATTACTGTCACTATTATTATCCGATCAAAAATACGTATACATATATAATTATATAAATCATGCCTTAAAGATATAATTTAATCGTACGTATTTTTATATAAACGAGCTTTTATATAATACGTTTATAAAAATCGTGTTTGACATAAAATTAATTAAATAGAATAATTCAAAAATATGAAATAAAGTGATTAAACGGTTTAATAAAATTTAAATGTCAATTGGAAAATTCGCGGGTGTTACAACTACAAACAAAAAAACTGATCTTTCATAGTTGATAAACACGAAATAAGACAGATTATTTAGGATCAACTGTTTTATATTACAAACACAAAATAAGAACAGATCATTCATAATCGACTGTATTTTCTATTTTTTGTTTGTAATATTATAAAATACAGCCAAGCAGTTAAACAATTCAAGCTAAACAATAGAAGAATAAATGAATTACCCTGAGAATGCCAGTTGCATGTTATTCGCATCATCAGTCGTTGCAAACGACAGCCTTCAAGCTTGTATTCTCTAGAACTGAAAAATCAAACAAACAGCCGTCAAAAGATTTACACTCTTAACATCTGGCATATTATTGATGTTTAACATAAGTGAGAGACATATAAGTAAAGTCATAGATAAGATACCTACTATGTGAAATCTTATTTCAATTCAAAGAATCAAGACATTAAAAGAATCGAGAGTCGAGACACAAAGATTTTTGTGAAATGCTTATAGTAATTAAATCTTCAAAAGCAAAACAATTAAAAGTTATAAACGTATGCCTTATAAACTAAACTTTGACTAACTTTTTAGTATCAAATGCCCAAATCCACAAAATATAGAAGAACACATAATAATTTGGTGTATGATGGGAAAAACAAACCTAACCTCCTAAAATTTGTAAGTTTCAGAACAGACCATTTGCGAAAATATGCAGGTTTTTTTCAAATAACAGAAGCATGGTAGACAAAGAGGGATGAAGAGTTGTTAGGGTTAACTTTTGTTTGATAGAATTGACGGCAGAAGAAGTAATAAGAAGGTTAGGGTTTTTACAATTGTATTTTTACGCTGCAATTGGTTTTTTACAGCACAACTAGTTCTTCTACCCGCGAAATTCGCAGAGCGGTTATTTTGCACGTTTTGAATTTATGTAATAATTATGTATTATAGAACTTAGCTGATTGAAAAAACTACTCCCTCTGTCCCCGTCATTTGTTGTCCTTTTCCATATTGGGGTGTCTCAGTCATTTGTTGTCCTTTCTATTTTAAGAATGAACTTAATGAGTAATTTGATCATTCACACTCAATTTGTTCCACTTGTCATTTAGTTATTGGCCATCTCCTCTTTCCTTGGTCTTTGTGCCAAAACCAAAAGACAACAAATGACCGGCATGGAGGGAATAATTTGTATTGACTTTGACTCCTTGGTACCCTATATGATAAAGTGTTAGCAAAGTACCCTCTATCCCGGGTTATTTATTAACTTATTCCATTTTCTATTTTAAAAATAACTTTGATAGACAATTTGATCCTACACATTCAATTTGGTCTACTTAATATCCAATAATTAACCCCTTTTGGTTCATTGGTCTTTGTGACAAAATCAAAAGTAAACAAATGACGGAACATGGGGAGTAGTTGTCTAACATTAACAAACATCAGTTCATCACCGACACTGTTTGCAATTTTTAGGTTAATATTTTGTTGGAGATTTTTATAAATAAAGCTAATATTAAATTGTTGATTTAATATAAAAAAAATTCAAATGGTACCTTATATGTATATTGATCTTTGCAAATAATCATGGAATATCTATAATCTATTTCTTTTTTTTTTTTTGTTTTATATTTTCTTATATTTTCATTTATTTTGTAGAGCACTACCAATGTACTCCTTATATCCGGTGTCCCAATGAATAATTTATACTTACTTTATTTTATGAGGGAAAAAAAAATGTAAATTATTGACCGGAAAGAAAGATGTAATTATTTTGACGGAAAGAAGTAGTTTTTGGTGTTAGTTTGATTCTATTGTGCTAAAAACTTTGTGGTCAATTGATGTTGGAGTATACTTACTTGTCTTGTAAACTCTCCTATATGTAATTTAGCATATGCTAAAAAAAGCTTGAAAAAATTTGTTACTAATACATGGTTCGTCCAACAATGAATTTAAAGGTATTGAAATTATATATTTATCACATATATTCGGCGGGTTTAAACCACCACATTATATTATTACACCCAAAAACAAATATACATATATTTTTAAAAGATTTGAAATGACTAATTATAAATTCTCATCCTATTTCAATTCATTGTTAGAATATACAGAGCATTAAAAACAAAGACATTGCATATATTCTCCTTTATTTTAATTGAGTGGTGAAAGACAATTCCCGCTATCGTCTCCGCTTATAAAATTAAGACGCCACAATGGAAACCGTATTCATCACCCCTTGTTAATCTTCTCTAATCCCTATAATTTCCCATGAAATATCAACCTCCGTACCGTACTTATTTCTTCGAGTACATTGTGACATTTGAAAAGTCGTGCACTCCATAGTGCGATGTCGTCGAAGCTATTGCACTTCTTGTAGCCACCACAACGGAGACAACAATATGATTGCACAAGATTTAACCTATTGCATAGTTTATAAGAACCTTTTGTTGTGTACTTGTGTTGGTTTTGACCCAAATAATGTAGAGCGTATATATATACAATTTTCCCATATCATCCAGGAAAAAGGATTCTGATTCTTTTTAGACTATTCATGGTCGTATGGAATCTTTGATATTATTCTTAATCTATAAGACAAAATATAGTCATGTGAGATCTTGTTTGATTTATCGTCATAAATGCTATAACAATATCAAATTTTTATAATTTTTAATAATGTGTAACTAAAGATATACACGTTACAAAACGTGTCTCGGCAAGTGTGATAAAGCAACTGTAACCTTTGGTCTGGATGGGAGGAAGTATATAACAGTACCTTGGTAATAATAGTAGGTTAATGGAAGATGGAAGGCCAACAGATAGGGGTATTAGACATGGACGGGGTCCTTTATGCTAATTAATCAAAGTGGGGTGTTAAATGCGTTAGATGAATGGGCATTGCCGTTTCTTTGATTATTATACTCCCTCTCTACACATCCCTTTTTAATACTGTTCCGGGTATAATTCCAGAGCAAGTATCGTTACCACCCGTGGCTTGTAGAATAATGTCTTGGATTAGACCCTTCGTGCTTCTATCGTCTCCCTCGGCCTCCCCTGCAACAATGAACAGGCGGGGCTTGGCTTTGTGCAAGCGTACCCACTCCGACGCCAAGTCGGTGAACTTAGAGGTATAAGTTGTATGCTAATTGGCTAGGAATGTATTGTAGAGAGATAAGAGAGATGTTACCAGATGAATAGTGTATTTAGGTTTAGTTGTGAGATCCTTTCCTCAAAGAAGGTTGAGGAGTATTTATAGGCTTTCACCTTTTGTCACGTAGTGGCCAAGTGGCCAAGTGGCTTATCGGTGGAAAAAGACAGATTTCTACCCTCGCCGATGAACCTATGGCGGGCGGAGAGGGTCTTGGATATGAGTACGCTGTGGTATGTGTCATTTGGCGGGTTGTCGGCCGAGACGCTGGCTAGCTGGCCGATGGGATGCATCGGCTAGACGATCTAAGTCGTTGACTTCTTTGTGGATATCTTTGACCTTGCTCGGTGTGTTGACTTTGGTCGTGGTGCAGAATATGCCCCATCAATTTGCCCCCGGCGTAGTCTATGCCGTGGTATGGGCTCGATGTATCTTGAGCATATATTCTCGCACAAACTTCCGCAAATTTCTGTGTCGGTGTCTTCTTGTGTCCGGCGTGGCTCTTGTTAGGCCGCACCATATACCATATCCCCCATCCACATGGATGCGTAAAGGGTATCCGATGTGGAAAAGGAACATGTTGGCCGAGACCAGTGGCCGAGAGTCTTAGGTTGACTTTGATTGCCCCGGCCGTGCTCCATTACTTGGTTGATCGGTGGCCGGAGAGTAGATACCAGAATTTGCTTGAAATGAACGATCGCGAGAGATGTGAATAGGCTTGTTGAAGACGCTTGGTCATGTTGCATTGATTGACATTCATTTGTTGCGACGATTGACATTAAGCGGTTGCATGCTTGACACGTGTGTGTTCGCCGATTGGTTGACACTTCACGGGTCGTGCCTGATTGGTCCCTCTTCATGGGCTTTTCTCTATAAATAGGGAAGTTATTAGTGATTTTGGCCTCCATTTTATTTTCGAAAATTTTTCTCTAAAATCTTCATCTCTCCAAACTTTCAAGGGTTTTCTTCTTCTTAATCTTGGAGTATCCGATCCGTGAGTGTTTTTCTTTAAGGTAAACAAGCAAACTTTTTTTTTTTTTCTTTGGTAATTTGTTGTGAATCATGTCTTCGACGCCGGATTGGTACTTCGCGCCGGGGTTCCCGTCGCGTCTTGATGAGGAGGAGGTCTTTGGAGGCCATCCGCTAAGGTTTGGGGGCCCTAAGTCTCCTTCCCCGTAGGCCGATCCGCCCCTCCGGAGGAGTTGGAAGATGAGGATGATGATGAGGGCTCCGGTGATGGCGGGAGGATTATCACTCCGGATCGTGGTGAGGGGCTTAGGTGATGGCGGGAGGATTATCACTCCGGATCGTGGTGAGGGGCTTAGTTGGTGGTGGGAGGAGGGCTATTCCGGACCATGGTGAGGCTCGCACGACCTCTCGACCGTTCTGGACAAATAAATTCGCATGGCGACTCGGGGGAAACTCTTTTCGGAGATCACTTCTTCCTTGGTGAGGGGTATGAAATTGTTTTCCCTCGGGAGGGTCAGCGGTCTCTTTGTCCTCCCCAGGTCATATCGGCGTGTACATCGTGCAATTGGAGTACGGCTCCGGTTTCCTTTGAACGAACACCTCGTGCCCATCATCAGAGCTATGAATCTTGCCGTGGCCCAACCGCATCCGTTGGTCGTGAGGACGATAATCGGCTTTGTGTGGCTCGCCTCTTTAAAGGGGAGATCCCTACGGTCGACTTATTCCGCCGACTTCATAGTCTTTACCGTCATTTGCCAAAAGGGTGGGGTGGTACGGCGTGCGGATGGAGCGGGATATGTCTCCGTAAACAAGCTTACTTCAAAAAGGTAGCAAGAGCGATGGGTGTATGTCAAAGTCTTGGGAGGACTATCCGTTGCCTCGGTCTTTTCAGGGCCCTGTTCACTTACGGTGTGAGACCCGGGCAGAGTATGAGAAATACGTCTCCCGGGGTAGCAAGGTTAAGATGGACGCTTCTTTTGTCCCTCTTTCGGAGGATGAGAAACGGCAATGCGGCTATTTGACGCCGAGGAGGGATGGCGCCCCAGACTCGATTATTCTTCAGACGAGTCGTTATGCCGCGTCGGCCTCATACCGCCCTCAATGGGGTGAGTGGGGTCGGTGTGAGAGGCCCACCGCTCGTTATGTTCCTTTTTTCGAGCTTTGTTTTTACTTCTTTTATGTAACTCTTGTTCGGTTTCTTGCAGATCGATTTGGCCGGATCTGCCCGAGAGGGACTGAAGAGGTGGGGCTTGATAAGGACGGGAAGGTTCTCACCGTCATCCACAAAGGTGAAACGAAAGATCGCGGCTATCCCCTAACGAGCTCATGGAAAAGCGATCGAGGGCGTTGGATCGGGAGACGGCTCGAGCACGGGTTCTTGACGGCGTGCCGAAGAGACCGAAGAAGCGACGTCCCGATCGGCGGTCAGATTGTGTCAGTGCGACTCCTCTTCGACCCCCGGCCGAAAAGGCTCGTGTGGAGGTGATCAACATTTCGAGGAGGAGGCAATCGCTGCGCTAAGGTCCCTTCTCCGAGGAAGAGGAAAGACCCACCGCTTTGCTTCCACCGTTCCGGGGAGGAGCTGCTCCCTGACCCTCCAAATAAGAGGGTTCAAACGGTACGGACTTAACATGTGGTTCGGATTTGGTGGCTCGTTGGACATTCCCTGGTGACAAAGCTTTCGACGTGCCAACACAAGGTGACATGGATGCTCTGTGTCATTTTTTGTAGATCAACTGTCGGCGCGCCGTTCTCACCGAACGGCGAGCGGGGAAGCGGCCGAGGAGGCGGTGAGAAGGCTACCGAGAAGGTGGTGGCAAAACGTCGTCGTGGACTCCTTTCCCGAGAAGGTTACCCCGCCGAGCTCGTGGCGGGCGAGAAGATATATAAGAGGTGGGGAGATGGAGTCGCCGGCCGTGTCTCTTATCCAGAGCAAGAAAGGGCCACGCCCGGTCCCGGACAGTGATTGCACGGCTCAAGCTTGATCTCTCCGCCGCAAGGAGGAAGCGGGAAGGCTCAGTGGATCTTCGTGTCGCCGTGGGGCGTGCGGAGGAGGCCGAGAGGTCGCCGAGGGCCGAGAGGGCCAAAGTTGAGAATCTTGATGGCGCCACGCCAAGATGATGGAGGAGCGGGATAGGTACAAAGGTGCCTATGACGCCGTGGTTGCAAGAGGGACGAGTGGGAGGAGCGGTTCCACAAGCAAAGGAGGTGCTTAGTGACGTGCGTGCTATCCTTGCTCAAAAAGAGAAGGATATTGAAATGCTCCAATGTGATCTCCTCCCTAAAATGTGCGCCCCGATTCAGGGACCAGCCGAGGAGAGGCGGCCGGGAGGCGATCGAAGGTCTGTCCCCGACGCTCCTTCCCGTGGGATAAATATGATCGGTTCCTGGATGAGATAGGCGAGGCTGTGAGAGGCGGCTGCGAGAAGGCGGAGGCGGCGAAGGCGCTCGGCATACCGAGGCCAACGAGTTGCCGGAGACGGTCAACCTTCCTCCAGCCGCCACCGAGGATGATGTTGCTGCGATGGAGGGCAACAGCGAGGCATAGGGAGACGGGCGGTCGTCACCGGACTCACCGGCGTCTCGGATAGCTTTAATGCGATTCGGGGGCCAATTATTGAGCCTTCTCTCCCCGCCATTCTTTTGGCGCTTCAAATCCTAAGTCCGTAATCTTTTGCTTTCCTTTCGTTTCTTTGCTTTTGTAATGCTTTGGTAGGTAGAGTTTAGGCTACCCCAACGGGACAGCCGTCGTTTGTACTCTCCTTGTGATCATTCTTAATAAAGTTATTTTGTCGGCCTTTGGCTTGGCCGGGGCTTTGATTACGGTTCTCTCGTTCGTTCTTCCACTTTACTAGTTGAGTGCGTTTGTTTTCACACATGACATGGCCGAGGCAGTTTGAATGCACGTCTTGTGTCAACGCGTCTTTAGCGTCGTAAGCGTGTAGGCATATTGACCGCTAGATGGGCGTCTCGGTGCGGCGAGTATACGTTTTTCTTTTAGCGTATCGGCCGTCGTGTTCCCGTCGCTCTCGGCTTTGGCCAAGAGTAATCGGGGTTGCGGCTTCGATAAGCGTCCGTCAGAATCGTGTAGGCATATTGACCGCTAGATTGGCGTCTCAATTGCTGGCGAGTATACGTTTTTCTTTTAGCGTATCGGCCCGTCGTGTTCCCGTCGCTCTCGGCTTTGGCCGAGGTAATCGGGGTTGCGGCTTCGATAAGCGTCCCGTCAGAATCGTGTAGGCATATTGGACCGCTAGATGGGCGTCTCAATTGCTACCGAGTATACGTTTTTCTTTTAGCGTATCGGCCGTCGTGTTCCCGTCGCTCTCGGCTTTTGGAGGTAATCGGGGTTGCGGCTTCGATAAGCGTCGTGAATCGTGTAGGCATATTGACCGCTAGATTGGCGTCTCAATTGCGGCGAGTATACGTTTTTTCTTTTAGCGTATCGGCCGTCGTGTTCCGTCGCTCTCGGCCACCGAGGTAATCGGGGTTGCGGCTTCGAGAAGCGTCGTCAGAATGTGTAGGCATATTGGACCGCTAGATTGGCGTCTCAATGCGGCGAGTATACGTTTTTCTTTTAGCGTATCGGCCGTCGTGTTCCCGTCGCTCTCGGTTTTGGCCACCGAGGTAATCGGGGTTGCGGCCGATAAGCGTTTCTTTCCTCGCCGGTGGCAAATCTTGGAGGGGAAAGACACTTTGATGGAGAACCAGGCGTTTCATTCATATGTTATGATTGTGCGTTGGGGTGTCCACAATGGGTTTGGATACCTCCGCCGCTATACAAAGTATTTTCTCAAGTTGTCGGTGTTCCAATGGCTCATCATCAAAGGCACGCCTCCCATGTCATTCAGCAAGTGCGTGCAGCCTCATCTCTTCGACCACCCCTGCAGGGACCTTCCCGATTGGCCGTCGTTTGCCATGAATGTTTCCTTTGTTGGTGGCGGTGACTTCCTTAGGACTAGGTCTCCTATTTTTAAGTCCCTTTTGTGGACTCTTCGGTTGTAAGGCTCTCTTCATTCGGTTCGATATACGGCCGAGGTTCGGCGTGCCGTGTCTCGGCTTTCTTCGACAGTCAGGGAAACCCTTAGGCCCTCCTCGTTTTCAAGCCCGGGTCAAAAGTGGTTGTTCGAATGTTGGCACCGTCGCCGATCGATCGGCGGATCGCTTGAGCCGTAGACTAGATGGAAGGGTGTATCCGTTGCTTCTTTCTCCGTGGTTCGAAGGGACCACGGACGCCGGGTAGTTCGTCGGCCCACCTTCCTTTAAGGTCTTCAATTTGTCTTCTTGGCCGTTGAGGATGGTTTTGTTGGGTCGCCTCACTTTGACCGTTACTCTGCGGGTGGCGAGACGGAGGAATACGCGAACTTGATGCCAAGCTCCTCAGCGAGTTCATTATCGTCGCTCCAAAATTCTCGGCGTGGTCAAATACCATAACTTGGGGCAATCCGGCGGGTTATGACGTTTTCCCCAGATCACCTTTCGATTTACCGTGGTCTTGGTCTTTCCGGTGCTGCTACGGCTTCAACCCATTTGGTGAAGTAGTCAACGGCGACGATTAAGAACTTCCTTCCTCCGGAGGCTGTTGGGAATGGCCCTAGCATGTCCATCCCCCATTGCGCGAAGGGAAGGGGACTAAGCACCGGTTGTAGGTCTCTGGAGGGAGCATGAATCACCGGGCGTGCATCCGACGATTCGTGCACTTCTTGGTCTTCGTTCTAGAGTCTTGAAGCATGGTGGGCTGAGTAGCCGGCTCGGAGAGCTTTGTGGGCTAGTGTTCTTGCCCCATGTGATGCCCACAGATGCCTTCGTGAATTTCGTCGATGTCGATTCTGCGTCGGCGGGCCAGACCGACACACTTCAAGAGCGGTCTTATTACGGATCTTCCATACGTTCCCCCCTTCGAACACCAAGTACCAGCGGCGATCCTTTTTATTTTGGCGAGAGGGTTGCGGCCCTCGGCGATTCACACTGTAAGTTTATATCTCATTATCGGAGTCATCCACGTTGTCTCGGTCTCTATGTTACCTATCATGCCGACGGTCTCAGCGATGCTTTTCGCATTCACGATATCTACCAAAGACGGTCGGTGACATTCTTGATGGTTGGTGGCGGTTTAGAGAGAGCGTCGGCTCGGTTGTTCTCGGATGCGGGAACGACTTTGGATTTGGAAGGATTTCAATTTTGCTACATCGGCTTTTACCCTTTCCAGGTACCTTACCATTCCGTCGTCCCGAGCCTCATACTCCCCTCTGATTTGGTTGGTAACCAAGCAGAGTCGATTTCAAAGACAATGTGTTCGCTCCTCGGCGGCCTCTAGCTAACTCGACTCGGTTATCACCGCCTCGTATTCGGACTCATTGTTCGAGGCCGAGAAGGTGAATTTCAGGGCGTACTCAAACTCGTCCCCGTTTGGGCTGATGATAAGGATGCGGCTCCGAGCTATTCGTCGTGGAGGAGCCGTCGGTGTAGACCTCCCATATTCCCGGGTTTGGCTCTTCCTGATATGTGCATTCGGCCAGAAATCAAGCGCTTGCCCCTTTATCGAAGGCCTTGGCTTGTATTGAATGCCGAAACCGAAAGTTCACTTGCCCATTTGATGAGCTCTTGGGATTGCTCGAATTTTTCCAAGGCTTTCTCCAATCTGGTGATCGGTCGGACCGTCACGGGGTGTGCATCGAAGTAGGGTTTTAACTTCCTTGTGGCAATGACAACGAAGGGCTTTTTCAATTAGTGGGTAATTTCTCTCGGCAGCAACGAGTGTATGGTCGACGAAGTAGATGGGTGTTCTTGTTTGTCTTCTTCCCTCGATGATCACGGCGGCCGACCGTGGTGCCGAGGTAATCGCTATGTATAGGTATAGCGTCTCCCCAATATCGGCTGGGCCCAGTCGGGAGGGTCGAAGGTGAGCTTTTAGTTGTTTGAAAGCCGTGCTCTGTTCCTCCCCGGTGAAGTCTTTATTTCCTTTCAACACTTTGAAGAATGGGGTGCTCTTGTCGGTGTAGGGAGATGAAACGGGAGAGCCGCCATCCTCCTGGTCAAGATCATAACCTCTTTTCGATTCCTTGGTTAAAGCAGTCAGGATTGCTCGGACTTTGTCCGGATTGGCATCTATGCCTCTGGCGCTGACAAGTACACCAAGGAATTTACCCGCCGGACACCGAAGTTGCATTTCATTGGGTTGAGCTTCATCTTGTATTTCCTTAGTGAACAAAATGTCTCGTGTAAATCGGCCGGATGCTCATTTGTCGGACTTGCTTTTTACAATAGCATCGTCGACGTAAGCCTCAATGTTTCGTCCTTTTTGGTTCTGGAACACTTTGTCCACCTGACCTTGTGTACGTTGCTCGGCGTTCTTCAAACCAAACGGCATCATTTTGTACATGTACGTGCCGTTGGCGGTGATAAGTGCACATTTAGGCATGTCTTCTTCTTGCCATAAACACTTGGTGATATCCCGAGAAGGCGTCCGAAGAGGCTCAAGATGGTGTAGCCAGCCGCCGTGGCGTCGATCAAACTATCTATTCGAGGCAAGGGATAACAATCTTTGGGGCATGCTTTATTAAGGTTGGTAAAGTCTACACACATTCTCCATGCCCCCGATGACTTCTTCACCATTACAACATTGGCTAACCACTCGGGGTAAGTACAAGGCATGATAAAACCCGCCGCTAGTAGTTTATCTACTTCGGCTTTGATGGCGTCGTCCTTCTCGGCGGAGGAGTTCCTTTCTCGCTTGATGGGCGAGCGGCGGGGAGTACGTTCGACCTTGTGAACAATCACCTCCGGCCACGCCGGCATCTCGGCCGCCGAGTATGCGAAAACATCTTTATTTCTCCTCAGCAGATCTAGGAGGTCGGCTCTGAATTTTGGTTCCAGGTTGACACCGAGTTTGTTACGGTGCGGCGGTGGTCAATCTCTACCTCCTCGGTCTCTGCTCCTTCGACCATGCCAATGGTCCTGGCCGCTCCCGGATCCGGGGTGTACTTTCGTATCCAGGAAGGTTTTTAGTTCAAGGCGATGGCTCTAACCTCACCGGATACACGATTGTCCGTAGTCTTGGGCTTCGCACTCGCCTTTGATCGGTTGGCCGCTAATAGTGAGTCCGTTGTCACCATGATACGCTCGCTCCGTGGCTTTAGCTAGCTCAACTCCGGTTATTACCGCCTCATATTTGGATTCATTGTTTGAGGCCAATGAGGTAAGCTTCAAGGCGTGCTCGAACACGTCTCCGTTTGGCCGATAATAACGATGTCGGCCTTCGAGCTATTAGCGTAAACCTCCCATAAATCGGGGTCTTCGTCTTTCGAGGTGAGCTTCTGCGCCTCCCCCCGGTCCGAGACATATATCGATGTCGGGGTCACGATGGATACCACGGCGTCGATCTCGCTCAAAGTGACCCGGCCTACGAGAACGTTGTGGGCGGACACGCCGTCGATGACTATGAATTCGGACATAACGCTTTTGGTCGTATTCCCCTCGCCGAACTTCACCGGCAATCTAACCGACCCTGTGGGTACCAGGCCGTCCCAGAAAAGTCGTACAATGGGTCGGTGCGGGGGTTCAGATCTTCGATCTTGATCCGAGGCCGAGAAAGCATTCTCTCGTACATAACGTTTGTGTAGGCGCCCGTGTCAATCGGCATCGCTTCACCAAGTGGTTGGCTATGTCCAGCGTTGTAAGTGGGTTTATGAAAAGCGACGACTCCATCGTAGTCTTCTTGTCCAATGGTCATGTCCGGGATCTTTGGGAGGCGGGGTTCTTTGTGTTGGGCACAAAGTTGATGGCCGGATGAGGCTCATCATGGGGCCGTTTGTGCCCCGTGAGCGGACCACCGCTTCGTTGTCACGATGACGACATTGACTACTCTAAACGCTCGGCGGCGGACTTGTTCGGTCCGCCAGATCAGTTTTCGGCCCTTGGCAACATATTTCGAGGCTCCCCTTCGGATTAGTTCTCAATGGCATCCTTCGGTGTCGCAATCGTTGGTAAGGTGTCGGTGTGGCGTGGTACTTGCGGTGATCTTGGCTCGTGTCACCGTCACTCCTCGCCTAGGGGTCTTTCCCATTTCGGCCCTCGTTCTTGCTTAAAGCGAAAACTTGGCGGTGATATAACCGGGGGGTGTGATTTTCAATCTTGTTTTTTGTAGTACGTTCGAGCTCCCGGGTATCCGCCGAGCTTTGTTTCCAGCGAGGCTTGTCGACCGCGACCTATCATTCTTACGGCGTCTTTCGTCGGACCGTGACCTGTTGTCGCCACGGCGTCCTTCCCCTGGGTGCTCGGCTTGGCCGGGGCCTACCCGAGGCCTTGTGATAGTCTTCTACCTTGATGGCTTGGTCGCCAACGCTGCTGGCGGCGTCCATGCTCGAGGCCTCCGCACTTGATGAGCTCATTTTTCAAATCTCTCCTTCGGGAGGCCCTCATCGCAAGGCCGCCGGCTCGGGATTAATTTCTCGAATCTTTGGACCTTTTCATCAAACCTCTTCACGTAGCTCGGAGAGACTCGCCCCCAATTGTCGACGGTCGGGAGGTCGATGTCTCTACGGCCCTTCTCTTATTGCGGGAGTATTGGGCTAGGAAAGCGCCCTTTAGGTCGGCGTAATAATACACCGAGCCGTCGGAAGTCCTTTCACCCGGCTCCGAGCCATCCCATGCAAAGTTGTTGGGAAAATTCGGCACTGGACCTCGTGGGCCGCTCCCATACCGACATGTAAGACTCGAAAGCCTCGGCGTGGTCGATGGATCACCATCTCCCTTGACGACAGAGGTGGTAGCTTGAGCTTGTTCGGTTAAGAGGGACTTCTAAGACGTAGGCGTTGAGGGGTCGCTAACCATGTGTCGAACGACACGCGGCGATCGGCTTCTTGCGTCCCTAACCTGGCTCCTTCCTCCGTGACGGGAGGGGCTCCTTCTTCGACTCGGGCTTCTTCTCCAACTCTGCTGAGTCGGACTCCTGCAGCTTCTTCGGGGTGAGCCTCGTTCGTGTGGCGGGGACGCTGTCCTCCCCCGAGTGCGGGAAGGACTTAGGTCTACCACGCCCACTTTGGGCTCCCCGGCGTCTTGATTGGGGCGGCTTCTCCTAGTGCTCGTTCAAATTTCTCGGAGTCATATTTTGGGCCCCGGTCTCCGGACGATTTCGCCGCTCTTGTCGACGTGACGGTGTGAGCGGGCGTATTACTAATTAGGTCAGGAGCATCTTGACCTTGCCACGTCAACCACATGTCCCGTGATGGTGACCTGGTTGGTCGGGGCGGCGGCGTGTCGGGTATTGATGGCATCCGAACTCCGGTTGGATTACACCGCCGGTGGAGGGAACATGTCGACTCAGAATTGTGGAAAGTATCATCTTGGTAAAATGCGGTTTCGTCGATTCTGATTGCATCTTGTTGTTTCGACATTTTCTTAGCTTTTTGGGTGGGTTTTTGTTTTGTGTTTTTTGTTTGGGAATGAATGTGACTAGCTTCTAGTGTCTTTTTCCCCGAGGCAGCGCCAATTGTTCCGGGTATAATTCCGAGCAAGTATCGTTACCACCCGTGGCTTGTAGAATAATGTCTTGGATTAGACCCTTCGTGCTTCTATCGTCTCCCTCGGCCTCCCCTGCAACAATGAACGAAGGCGAGGGCTTGGCTTTGTGCAGCGTACCCACTCCGACGCCAAGTCGGTGAACTTAGAGGTATAAGTTGTATGCTAATTGGCTAGGAATGTATTGTAGAGAGATAAGAGAGATGTTACAGGATGAATAGTGTATTTAGGTTTAGTTGTGAGATCCTTTCCTCAAAGAAGGTTGAGGAGTATTTATAGGCTTTCACCTTTTGTCACGTAGTGGCCAAGTGGCCAAGTGGCTTATCAGGTGGAAAGACCGTTCTACCCTCGGCCGATGAACCTATGGCGGCAGGACAGAGGGTCTTGGATATGAGTACGCGGGTATGTGTCATTTACCGGGCGGGTTGTCGCCGAGACGTCGCTAGCCGCTGGCAGATGGGATGCATCGGCTAGACAGTCTAAGTCGTTGACTTGCTGTGGATATCTTTGACCTTGCTCAGTGTGTTGACTTTGGTCAGCGGTGCAGAATATGCCCCATCAAATACATTCTTCATTATTCCATAGATATGATATATCTACATGGCATTTTCATGGTGTTTGGTAGTGCCATGTGTCAAGTCAATAGGCTCAACTTGCCTTTTTATGTTATTATATAGATTAAAGCTGGTAGCTTGAAAGTTTAGAAGTTGTACAAAAAGGAAAGTAACTTAAATATCAAAATACAAAGTACGCTAAGAGAATTCAAACTTAACCAACAAAAGAGCTATGATGAACTTCCTAGGAGTAAGATTCGAAGTCAAATCAACAAGGATGTCAAAGATAGAGCTTTATAGGTTACCAGTATCAAACTTAAAGGAGGAGCACGATGAAGCGAGGAAGAGAGGTATGAACGGTAAGCTTATGGTCAAAGAAGAAAGGGAATTAGACAAAAAGGAAACGCCAGGTACTCATATCTCAAACAACAACATCATTCAAAGTGGCTCCGAAAACTTCCTAGCAACAAAACTCATAGCCACATCACTCCCAAGGATTTTCTCAAAACACTTACGTTACTTCATCCTAAGCAATTCCATGAAACAAGGTGCTTCATAAAAAGTGTGATTTCACCTCTCCAAATCCTTAAACATCCACAAACAACCTCCACGAGATCAAGGTCAAAGCTATATTCATATCCAACTAGTGTCAATTATGAGTTTCTCAAAATGGCATAACCCTCGATCAAACATCCAAATTCAAAAGTTCCTTTGCACATTCTATCCTCCCAAAGAGATCTTGTTATACTCTCGAAACCTAAAGCATAGATGGTGACATTCTCCAGATCACAAGACAACCACCCAAAAAGTCTAACTCATCTCAACTCAACATCTATCGATCCCAACTTATAATTACATCTCAAGAAATCTGGCTACTAATCCTCAGTACCACAAAGTGAATACCCAAATGAGATCCCAAAACTAGCAACAACTCTCACCTAACCTGGTTCCTATGTAATCATCACAACACTCACAAAATTATACCGACTATTCTAACCTCGAGTTCAACTCAAATTTCCAAGTAACACTTTCATCACCAATGGCCAACAACGTCCTAGAGGTGTTTCCTTCCAAGCTCTCATCATAAACTCTACTCCATGTTAAAACCCAAGCAACAAAACTCGAGTTACCAAATACTCAAATTCCAAGTATAAACAACAAGGTCAAGTTCCATAGTCTTAGTATCATAGGCAACTCACACTTAACACACATAATTCCACCAATAAATTATACTCACTTTACCAAAGAACTAGGTATAAGAATCACTAAGTATGTCTCACCACACTACCTAAGTCCTTCCAACATCGCAACTTCTCGAAACCAAGAGTTATGGGTTAACCACAAACAAACTCCACAAAGCCAAATTATCCAACCAAAATTAACATCTCACAAAAGAAAAAGAACTATAAAAAAGGCATTAAGGGAGGATAAGCAAAGAACAAAGGACAAGTTGGGAGATTACAAGAGTAACTTCCAAGGAAAAGAAAAGAGAGTTTATAAGAAGAAGTAAGCATCAAGAAGTAAAGAATAAGGCAGGGTACACAAAGAATGAAGAATATTTTCGAGGAAGGAGAAGCATTCTTCAAAGGTTGAACAAATCTTCAATTCTTGGCAATAGGCACCAAATCTTGATCTTCACGTCAGTAAGCTCACGGTTATTGATCCAAGGGTACAACAATAATTGACAATTAACAAACATGTTAGAACTTAACAAAGAACAAACACACTATAGACTACCACCTTAGGTCCTTAAGTCTACCCATCTCTCATTCATTATTCAAGGTCAAGTTCAAATTTAAATTTGGGGTACACGTGTGTGCGTTGGGAGCAACATAGGCTCTGATACCAACTGTGAACCCCCGCAAAAACTCGGAAAACATAAGTTATAAATTTAAGCGGAAATTACAAAATTTTCGAAACCTTTAAAGTTTAAAGAGCGGGTTCATTAAAATGTAAAACATAAATAAATAATGCGGAAATAAATATTAAATTATACAAACGTGATAGTCAAGGTGAGGGAAAATATATCCCTCGAATGACAATACAATAAAAGGTGAGTCTAAACAATCCTAATAAACCAACTACTAGGCCAAAGTGCTCGCTAGCTCACACATGTCTTCACCCCATGAACGCACCACTAATACCTGTCATTCATGTAAACATGGACGCCACAGTCAGTGGGGGAGTAATTCAAGGTTCTCCCAGCCACAAAATGTCGAAACGAACATAAGAAAGAACTAAAACAGGTAAGTCATATAAGATACTTACAAAAGATATGTATATTAAGTTTATAATTAAACATGGTAACTAAATGAGATGGAACAAGATAGATAACATTAGCATAATAAAGATTCAACTATTCATGTGAGACAATTTAATAATATGAGAGACAAGAATACGGTAATCTACACCAAAGCATGCATTTCAAGGAAATACAACATAGATGTGAGATTGGAATCCGAATCATGTGAAATAGTCAAGTAGGGATCAATCAATACAAATTACAAAAATAGAAACTGTAGCCATTACTTGGAAAACCACTTAGCCAACATTGCACGGGACGTGGCTACCAATGTCACATTCATACTTATGGCTTGCATCTCACCATAAGAATGGATGGGAGCATTAATCCCGACGATCATATCGCAACTAGAGGGCTTATAGCTCACCCCTAGTATTCGATAGGACCAAGACAAACAACACAAGGCATAACTCTTACCTTGAAAGACAAATACCAATATCTATAACCAAGCAAGACCTTTACTACTCATATATCAATATATAATTCCCCTGGTAGGACGACAATGGTACTCCCAAGACTCGGTCCTAGTCTAAATCGCCGGACTCTCGGGCGAACGGTCCCCGATTCGACATGCGGCGAGTAACGATCCGCATCCAAGACTCGATCGACGTAACTAAGTCGAGAACCCACAATCGGCGAAACGATCAGAAAGAGGCGTAAAGATAAGTCAAGCAATACGGTATAGCATAAAGGCATTATCACGAGAATACGATATAAGCTAACCCACAATCGGCGAAACGGTCAGAAAGGGGCGGGAAAAACATAAATCAACCAACTCCCAGCTGAACGGCACGAGAGCGGCGTAAACCAATACTTGGCAGAACGGCACAAGTAAGGCGTAAATGTAAACCAATCATATATGATAGTATCATGACATTTCTAAAAGAATACGACCCTTACAAGTAATTATTTATAATCATCTTTTCATACTTGTAATATATAAAATAAACATTTCATTTTATAGTTATACATGCCGGTTAAATAAAACGAATAAGGTATAACAAGTAGTAGTGGGTAATTTACGTCATATGAAAATTAACGGAATGCAACCAAAATTTTAATACAAAAGGCAAAATGGGCCCTACCATTAAATTTTAGTAAGCCCATCAATTTAATGGTGGTGAGTCCAAACCCACCAAGAAAATGAGTCTAAATAAAGTAGGCAAGTGAGTCCAACCGGAATTAGAAACCGAGTCCAAAAGATGCAAGAAATGAAGCCCAAAAGATCCAATAATTCAAGCCCAACATAGATTGATCATAAAAGAATTGCCCAAGCATAAAACAAGAAGACAGAACTACGGGAAGGACACACTTACACCGTGACTACAACTGACAAAACCGGGCCATGGATGAGGCCATTCAACCCACAACGATGCCGTGGCCACTGCCACCTATGGTCAGTCCATATCCGCGGCCAAACACGGCCTTCACGTCATCATTAAACCACACAAACAACCCTCAAAACAGGGAGTAAAACAGTCCTAAACACGGTTCCAAAGCAGGGCACCAACAATTCAAAAACTGAGTTTTTCAAGCGGGAAAATATCGGGTATACATGTGACGACATTTGCGTAAAGACACTAGTAGGAAAACCGATCAGAGGGACCGTTTAATCCGTCCCAAAACAGATGACAAGAGCAGTAAAATGGAGGATAAAACTGGGGTGAGCAGCCCAACAAATGTACGATTTCAGACAGACAACAAAAGGTAAATTCGAGACGGAATGAGTACGACTATAACAAGGATAAACACCACCCAATTCCTGCCATAAGTAAACCCATAAAATCAGCAAACAAGATGTCCATTTACTCGCACAAAAAAGAAATCGACAGCCCATGTTTGACAACACCATGGCCGACTACTCCCTATGGGACGAACCACGAAGACACCAAAAACCAGCCATGTAAACTGACCTCGAGCATCATAAAATCAAACCCATCCATGACGAACACAGTAAAGACTTAAACTTTACTTAAACTTTACAGTAAACAAAGACAATGCCGAGTAAGAAGGGCGAGTTTCCCGACGTTTTGTCGAGTAACCTATCACCGTTACCTTAGCTCTCGAATTCCCGAGTAAAACATCCCCAAAACATGCGTTTTTCTTCAGTCTTCAAGGTTTTCAGCTTCAAAGAGGAAAAACGAGTCATATGAGTCACCAAAACCGAGTTTATCATAAGATGCCCATTTCGAAAATTCAACAAAATCAAAGCTTTCTTACCTTAAAAGAATGAGGAAGAAACGAGGAAGAGAATGGTGTAAAAATTAGAGGAAAAGGTGGAGAGACGAGGGAGAAATCTGGGATTGAAGCTCGCGAAAATGGTGTTGCAGTTGGTGTTGTTGTTTACTGGTGACTGCTGCTTGATTTATTCGAAAAAGAAGAAGAAGAAGGGATGAGGGGGTGGGACACGGGTAGAGTAGCGTAAAAACAATAATATATAATAATAATAATAATAATAATAATATATAATAATAATAATAATTATATAAAGGTAGAGTGTGGGGTGGATAAGGGGTACGTGTTGTCGACATATGGTTGGTCCGAGTTTAGACAAGACTCCCAATTGAAATGTGACGGTCTAATGTTAGACGGAAAAGTGTCTCGAGTCTATATTAACTTGAGACGGAAACTAATATTAGTATTGTCACTATTATTACTGTCCGACTAAAATACGTATTTTTATATAAATGAGCTTTTATATATATTACTTTTATAAAAATCGTATTTAAAATAAAATTAATTAAATTGAATAATTCAAAAATATAAAGTAAAGTAATCAAACGGTTTAATAAATTTTAAAATGTCAACGTGGGAAATTCGCGGGTGTTACAGAGAGCGTACAAAATGGTAAAGAAAAGGTGATATTTCATTTTCAATACAAATTACAGAAACCATTTTCATTAAAATGATATCAAATCGATCAGGAGTCCATCCAAAGTACTGTTGAGGATGAGTCCGTCACGAGCTCAGTGAATATCACGCCGACAAAGCGTTCCCTAGATGCATATGAATTTGAAGATGATGGGCAGTTAAGCACCACAAAAAAACATGCTCCAGATGAGGCCGAGTTCATCGGAAAGTCAACTTAGACCTATTTTGAGCAATATTATGAGTTATTTTAGTGATCTACTTTCATAATTTTCATGTTTGTCAAACTCTTACGATGTTATTTTGGTTTGATTTTGATACACTTGTGAGAATAAGGTTTCTATTCTTATGCGTAATTTAGCAAGGTTACTTTTATGTTCAATACTCTACTACCGCTAATTAGATTAATATTGATTTACCTTTATCATCGTTCAATCTGTCCCGATAATTCATGTTTTCTAACCCAGGGACTCAATATAATAAACTCAATATAATAAATGCGAAACTGTAGATAAAAAAACAAGTCACACAATCAGACTACAAATAAGCAAACCTTTTGTTGCACTTAAAGGTATACTGACAACACAAAAAGTTAAAGCTCAAACTTAATTATAAGCAATATCTGCAATGAGTATCTCAAATAATTACAGTCAACCTGCAATATCTATTACCTTTGTCATCGTTCCACCCATCCCATAAAGAAGCTTTACCAAACCAGGCGCTCCATATATGAAAGCAAGCTGCAGTAAACCCAGTCACACAATCAAACTACAAACAAGTAAAATAAAACAATTTTTTTGGAAATAATGCATAAAGTGTATAATGTTGTGTTTGTTTAGCTTGCGTTTCAACTGCGTTTCATCTCAATTAAACATTAAGTCATACTGACAAGTGACACCGCAAAAAACTTAAATCTAAGACCTCGCCATAACAAGTATCTGCAATACATATCCCCAATGATTATGATTATATTCACTCTGCAATAACAAGTACCTTTATTTGAGCCTATTACATCATCCCGACAGTAGTTTTATCTGCTAAAATGCCTTTCTAACTCCATTGAAGATAGATAACCGGAGGTCCGTCTATAAATAGATGTACAAATCCTGCAAATACAGGAAAAAAAAGCATGCACAAAAATATCCTTAGCAATCGATATCATCTAAACACATATCGAACACATATTTACATCTGCACAAGTTTAATGGTGATGAACCGGCAATTAAGATCCAACAGTAGACCGAATACCTTCTTTCAATTTATTATTCTCATAAATTGATTAAGATCGTTTTTCTCGGTGGCTTAGTTTGATCCGGCAACCGATACACCTACACATGCATCGAGGGTCCAATTCGGCGAGGCCGATGATGGATGGATCCACAAATTTGAGCAATCGAATTTGAAATACTAAATCAAAGATATACTAAATTCAATCAAGCACTCGAAATCTCAAGAAGCGAACATACAGAGCTTTAATTAACACCTCCTTATTTTGATTTGAAAAGAAGACCATCGAATCTAAGGTTGCTATTGTGAGGTGCAGATTGTTTTTTATTTTTGGATGAAATGAAAGGATGGCAGATTAAAAAATGGACATACCTCGGTCCGTTATTTTTTCCGGATAAGGATACTATTTTTTTATGCTATCTCGGTTCGTTTGTTCCAAATAGACGACATACCTCTTGTATATTTCTCGATTCCGATTTTTATGTTCTCGATTATATAAATACTCCGTATACTTACATTTTCTGTAAATGTCACATGCTTTTTATTGTTCCATTTTACTTCTTAAATCATAGGCTTCATACAAAATAAACATAATATGATATAAAAAATTATTAACTTATCAAATAATGTCTACTACACCTCAAAGGCTCAAACTATGTAATACATTTATACATACCCGTGCAATTTGCACGGGTTCTAAACTAGTTGTGAGATAAACAAACATCATGTAAGGCAGGAAGGGGTATACACATTTTTCGTTTCCTTTCCGAAAACCTCCAACCTAACACCCCTTATTTTATTCATTATTTCTCTCCTAAATGTCGGATCTTTTTCATTTACAATGTTGCCATACTCTTATTCTTTAGCTTTGAGACAGGATGAATAACATCTCATTGAATCATTTACTTAGAAACGTCATTAGTCCACTTCTAACATAACTTTCCCTACAACTGATATCATCCAAAGGCCACGTTTCGTGACCCTAATCTCGCTTTTGGCGGAATACCTTGAGATATTAGCGGGGTTTGTCAGGTTGATGTTGTAATGATTTAAGACTGAAGGGTTACTGTTGGAACAAAAAACGAAAAGAAAAGGGTAAAAGATTTAAAAATTTAGGCTGTTAAACATTTATGAAAGTGAATTTTTTGCACCCCCGCGGACTAAAGAATTGCAATAGCATGGCAATATATGAATAACACCAGACGTAATACTATCTAATATCCGTCCTCCCATTGACTTGTCCATGTTTTTGGATGAAAATAGTTCCAAAAACATTTACCCATCCACAGAAGTTATATTCATCTTTTAAGCATCCGGAGTAGTCAATATTATCTAGTTCAATAATACTAGCTTATTTATCAAGCAACCTTCCAACATAACCATGGAGCTATCAAGCTGAAAGATCCTCTCGGGACATCCCCCCGACTTCCACTACTTCTTTAGGAATAGTTTTCACAGAGATAAGACCACCTCCATGTTTCCTCAGCAATGTCATGTGCTCATCACTCTTCCGATGAGCTGCCATAGTTGCTTCATCGCGTGTCCCCTTGTTGCACATCTTGCAATGCCAGTACTTCACTAACTCCACGCTTTGATCACCATCAACCTCTAGTATATCCTTAGGAATACTTGCTTGCTTGTTTTCTGGCTCAGCCTGGTCAGGTTTGCTTAGTTCAGAGACGGAATTATCGGGTTTTTCTTCATTTTTCAGAGTATCCTCTTTATCTAAGCTCTTATCCCTCACAACCTCGATCTTTGAACCTTTTTCGGTGGACCCCACCTTAGCTTTGTGTTTTTTTCCTTGTAAATGAGCATTCAAATTGTTCTCGGATGAAGCTGATACTCCACATACTGAGCAGTGCCATTGATTGTCGCTATCAGTAGCATTCCCACCGCTTGAAGGTACTGACATTACCTGTATGCTGTCAATAATTTCACCAGTTTGAAGCTTAGCCTCCTTAGCTTTGTGCTTCTTTCCTTGGAGATGACTTGCTAGGAGTGCCTCAGAAGTAACAGACACTTGGCACAAAGAGCAATCCCACTCCTTGGTATCAGAGCTATTCTCTTGCTCTGAGCTCAAGGTACTAACGTGTTGCAAAGACGGCGTAGTGTCACTAGCTTTGAATCTTGCTTCTTTTGCTTTGTGTTTTCTGCCTTGGAGATGACTATTCATAGTTAGCTCTGATGTAGTAGACACTCCACACAAGGAGCAGAACAACTTCTCTGAATCCCTACTCATAGTTGGAGTTGTGTCTTCATCACAAGGCATCTCGGCTTTCCTTTTCATACCAATTGTGCCAGCACTAGGCATCGCCTGCAAAGTAATGATATGACAAAAAGGTGTTTAGAGACAGATTCAATAGAACAAAAAGACAGAGATCCAAAACAAGCTGAGATTTCAACCAAGAACTCTCGAACATAAATCACATTGAACAAAGATTAGGGCACGTCAAGAGTACATAAAGCAGTAGATTTAACAGTACAGCACTTAAGCCTAACCCATCATTTCTTCGGACAAAATAGCTATAAGAAAGACGAAGGTTATCATTGTGGGATGCATGACGATCATAACAATGAATTCAAGCAGAACATCCATATTCTAACACGAGAAAAAGTAGGTAAGCTTAATTGTGCAGGACTATACATGTGTCCAACACTTGAGATATTTCACAAAACCTGAAGATGAAGAAAAAAGCGAAAAAATGAACAGCATCTAGCATTCTTTCGAGGTGAAGGATGTTTAATAGGAGATATTTCACAAGACCTGAAACCATTAGCAAAATTTCGGATTTCAGAACTCTTTCTAGTAAAAGTTCAGACTCTTATAAAGTTTCCAAGCTCCAACATAGCACTCCTACAGATATTTAGTCAATGATACCGACTCACAGCACTATTACATCACGCGATAAACATGACCAGGGTAATAAAGAACATAAACGGAACATATGCACGAGCAAGAATCGAAAGCCAACGAAAGAAATTGCAATGCGTTAAACAACATAACCAATATAACAGTGAATGCTTGAATCAGATCAAGAAACAGGTTGAGGTAAAACATATCACCTCAGCCATTACTTCCTCAGCCAAATCGGCATTAGACTTCTCTGCAACACGAGCAGCAGCAGAACCCGGGTCTCGATTGAAAGGCCATTTCCCTAAGGCTACCTCTTCCATGTGCAGCTTTCCCTCACTTGCAATCGCATTACTCTCAGATGGGTATGGATTAATTTGCGAGATTTCATCACTCCCACCACCACCACCACCACCACCACTACTGGGACAACTCATCAATTTCATTTCCCTCATTAAATTATCATCTGAAGTGCCTAAATTAAGCAAATATTGATCATAATTAGGCCAATTCTGTGGACCCAAAGACTGATATTTGTTAAGCATATCAAGATGAACATTTGAAAACCCATTAAAATTCCTCATACCCATAATTTGTCTCTCAATCATGAGCTCCATCCTAACCTCATCTTCAAGTTTTCGATGTCGAATCGACTCAGAAGCAATGATCTCTTCCCTAATCTTCCTTTTCTCTATCACTCTCGATAATTGAACAGCATTACTTTCATCTGGGTTCATGCAATTTCCATCAGTATCACCAACATCATTGTTGTTGACAGCAAATTTCCCTAAAATAACACAAAACCCAATCATAACAACAAAAAGAATCAAACATTAAATGCAAATTATCATCATCAAAAATCAAACCTTGGGATGGAACGTTACGATCAGGAGATGTTGCATCATCATCATCGTGTGTTTGTTCCATGATGATGGCAAAAGAAAGAGAGAGTTTTTGATGATTTGCGTTTTGGGTTTGCAAAACCAAGCAGCTCCAAGTTATTATACCACTTTACGCTGATTCTCTCCTTTTGCGTTTTTTTTTTTTGGTTATTTTCTTGTTTTGGTGCTCTTTTTTTTTTTTTTTTTTTTGGTTATTTTCTTGTTTTGGTGCAATTAATTAATTACAAAGGCGTTTAAACTTTGTTCGTCTGGAATTATATTAACTAGTTTGGATGCCCGTGCGTTGCAACGGGGTAATTAACTTAGTTAAAAAATTTGGTTATAAGGTCTTAATATTTACATCTTATCTCTAATCATTTATTTAGATATGACCAAAAGTTAAAACATCTTATTTAAGAGACGCAAAAGATGTTAGGTTGATACCTAAGTTCCAAGGATGCCTCATATTTATAATCATAAGACCACTACATCTTATGTTAATCTTTCGATGTGGGACAATTCTATTATTTTTATATAATCCTACATTATTTTTCAATGTGGGACATATAACATACTAAGAAATACACAATTTTATATATGTACAAATTATATGAAATCTATACGCTAATGATATCATTTTTACCACGAATCAAATTATGTTATTTTCATAATTTTCTTAATGATATTTTTTTGCCAAATGAAATGTAAAATTTTTTATATAAAAATTAGAAACATCACTTGAATATAATATAGGAAATAAATTTTATAATAATTAAAAGATTCTCCACTTTATTTTTTACATCAAAAAATATTATTTATAATACTTTCCTAAATTAATTTTTAAGATCACCCCACCTTATGTGAATTTTCTAATGTGGGACAATTCAACTATTTATATGTAGTATATTTATTACACCTATATTATTTTTCAATGTGGGACAAATAACACACGAAAAAGTACACCATCTTTTTTGCACCTATTTCGATATCCAACCCGATTTAATAATGAGAAAATATTATACTATCTATTTATATTTGTACGTTTTTTCCATTTTTTGTCATAATTAAAATATGTACAAATGATATGATTTAAATTACATTTTTTTTCCTAACACGACTTTTAAGATGTAATTGAGGGACAATAGAATGTATAAACAAATGCAAAATATTTCTTTTTTCTGGCGCGATTTTGATTAATGGTTAAAAATTATGATGTATTTTAGTTACTCAAATGTAATGAGGCATAATAATTAATTACCTATATTTGAAAGTTAAAAAGATTTAATTCTACTATTTATCAAAGTAAAAAAGCTCATTATTGATTTGTTTGTGGATTCAAGATTTTTTTTATGCAACACTTGATTGTATTATAATTCATAAATTTTCTATTTTAGTGCAAAGATTATCATTATATGACACAAACAAATTTATGTATATTTAGCACCCATTTTATTTTTTAATTATGACTTTGTCTTAAATAAAGTTATTATACTATCGATTGTCTTAAAATAAACATTATAATATCACTAATATAGTAATATATAATCGCTTTTATAAATATCTACGTGATTAATATTTGTATGGTATTGTTGTAACTAAGGTTTGCCGTTAATACAAACTCTTATAATAACTCTCTAAGATAATTTTTAAGTGATTCAAAAGATTTTGGGTTGATACCCCTAAGTTATGACTCATATTTATAATCATGTGATACCTCACCTCATGATAATCTTCTAATGTGGGATAATTCAACTATTTATATGTAGTATATTTACCACACCTACATTATTTTTCAATGTGGGACAAACAATATACTTAGAAATACACCATCTTTTTCACACCTAATTCGACATCTAACCCAATTTAATAATAATAATAATAAGCAAATACTATAGGAGTACTATTTATTAATATTCGTATAATACATTTTTTTTAACTTCTTATCGTAATTAAAATATGTGCAAATAATATGATACTATATTTTAATGCTAGCATTTATTTACCACGAATCTAATTATATAATTTCCCAAAAAAAAATTATGTTACTTTGTTGCTAAATGAGATGTATAAGTTTTTATATAAAAATTATAAACATTACTTGGACATATAAAAAAATATATATATCATATCGTGGAGTTAATGATATAAACTCTTAAGAGTTCTCCAAGACAATGTTTAAGAGACTCAGAAGGTTTTGGGTTGGTATTTAGGTTCTAAGGATACCTTCTATTTATAATCATATGATCACCCACCTTATGCTAAACTTTCGATGTGGGACAATTCTATTATTTATACGTAATATATTCACCACACCAACATATTTTTCAATGTGGGACAAATAACATACTTAGAAATACACCATCTTTTTCGTACATAATTCGACATCTAACTCAGGTTAATAATAATGAGCAAATACTATACTCCCTCGATTCAAGACCAAATACAACATTCCTTTTTTTACACTATTCATGAACAAATAGAATCTTTACGATTCCTTGCAATATGTAAGACAAAATATGGTCATGTGAGATCTTATTTGATTCACCTATAAAGTACAATGAGAATATCAAATTTTAAATTTTTTATAATGTGAACTTAAAGATATTTACGTTGTAATTTGTGTCTTGGCAAGTGTGTAAATGAAAATATTGTATTTGGTCTTGAATGGAGGGAGTACTATTTATTAATATTCGCACGTTTTTTTTTATAATATTTTTTTGGCAAATGAGATGTATAAGTTTTTATATAAAGATTATAAACATCACTTGAATATAATACATAATATAGAAAAAATATGTATATATCATACTGTGAAGATAATGATATAAACTCTTAAGAGCTCTCCAAAACAATACTTAAGAGACTCAAAAGGTTTTTGGTTGGTATATATGTTCCAATGATGACTTCTATTTATAATTATAGGATCACCCACCTTATGTTAATCTTTCGATGTGGGACAATTATATAATTTATACGTATTATAATCACCACACTAACATTGTTTTTTAATGTGGACATATAACATATTAAAAGAAGTACACCATCTTTAATACTCGTATGTGCAAATCATATGAAATCTATACTCTAATGAAAGCATTTTTTGCCACGAATCTAATTATATTATTTTCATAATTTTTATAACGACATTTTTTTGCCAGATGAAATGTCAAAATTTTTATATAAAAATTAGAAACTTCTCATGAATATAAAATAGCAAATATAGATATTATAATAATTAAAAGATTCTCCACTATTTTTTATGTGGAAAATATTATTTATGAAACTTTCCTAAATTAATTTTTGATGATGTGGACGCTCTAGAATCGCTCGAAAAAACTCTCTTTTATGTATATATATAGATTGGCTTTCATCACTGCTCAGTGCTCACCTACTCTGACAATCCGCATTGACAGTATCTTCTCCTACAAAAATTCAAACAACTAACTGAATACTATCTGTCAAATGGGCCGCCCGGACTGGGCCCCGAATACGGGTTTTTTATAGGCTCATAGGTCGGTCATAGTCAGAATACGGGTCGAAAATTGTTTATAAGAAAGTTGTTTATAATCTTTTAAGGCTATATATGTTTTTTTCTGACTTAATTTCAGCTTTATCCGGTTCAATTCAACTTCATTAATAATTTAATTCAGTTCAGTTTCATCACTCACAAATTAACTCAACTCCGAAATGGTAGTCGATCTGATCGACATGAAACATCTCAACTCCGAAATTCCTGAGCCATTTTAACTCGACAAACCGACTCAAATGCTCCAATTATCACCTTTACCACGACTTAATGTAAAGAGAGTTTAACTCGGATAAATATCACATAATATCCATATCGAAAACGCGAGTTAAAAAATTCACAAGGTAAGCCACACGACTACTACTTTTGTTAGTTTAAATTTAAAATACTCCTGTCGCAATCATTTGCTTACCATTGATAAAAATATTTACCACAGAATATAAAAAATAAACAAATAATCGGGACGGGGACAGACAGAGTATGTAACTACTTTCAAAACAATCTCCACTCAAAAACGTAACCAAATACTGCAAGGTAGGTGTTTGACGAATTATTAGAAGATTTACGTTTTCTATATTTAGAAGGGGAAAAAAAAAACAAAAGCTTGCACTAATTACCAGAGAATCTGTACATCCTATAAAGCTCCAGCCAGTGGTGGAGCTAGCAGAGGCGGCCGCCCCCTTGCGGATGAAATTTTCGAAGTTTTTACTTAAATTTTTCGAAATTTTTTCGAGGGTATCTTATAAAATTAGTCGTTCGCCCCCCTAAGTTCAAATCCTGGCTCCGCCACTGGCTCCAGCATTTGTCGTGTATGCACTTGAACAGAAATACAATCACCTAGACACATAAGAGTGGGTAATTTTCATATACAACACTAGCTTGAGAAGCCAACCACGAATCTGAATACGAATCATGCTTTTTCTCATATAATTGAATTACAGAATTTAATCTTCTTCTTTTCTAAATTCGCTAGATTCTGTCGGTTTTGGTTCGGATTCGGTCATGGGTTCAGAGGGTGAAGCTTCATTGTCAGAGGAAAGAGTTGAGTTTTGCACGGGTTTCTTGAACTCTACGATAATCATGGTCATGTTGTCCGACCCTTCACCTCCAGCAGTTGATGGGGCCAGACACCGGTCGAACACTCTCTCACAAACAGCAGACAGCTTGGTTTCCTGCAACCAATATGTAACATTTTAGTGAGTTTACTCCCCAAACCACATGGAATATTTGAGGTGTCTCATGCACTTACCGTCTTTAGCTGCTCATGAACAAAATCTACAAGTTGCTGGCTTGACATGCAGTCCCTTTACAAAACAAACAAAAAATTTGCCTGAGTTATTTCCTATATCCATTTATATTATTATCCCTATCGGACTTTGGACGTCACACAATGTCAACTATGAACATTTATTTCTCCAAATATATATACGGTTAGTATGATATATTTGCGCATGTTTGATTGTCAATACACATATTTTTGTGGTATCTTTTTAAAAAAAGTTACAGTTAAAAGTATATTATGAGATAACATTTGTTTAGGAATGGTTTAAGTGAAGATCAATTGGAGATAACTTCTGATTTAGGTTACGACTTTATGAGAACCACAATTACTGAAGTTAACTACGATTGGAGGGGAGGATTGCATTTCTTACCATATGCCATCACAAGCTAGCACAAGAAAATCATCGCCGTCACAAAGTTCAATCTGTAAAGCGAAAAGAGAAAGATAATCAAAAGTCAAACGCTCAAAGCTTACGAAAGACAAATACACAAGAAAAGACAAGCGAGAAAATAAGGAGGTGAGAACATGAAGCAATTCACAAACGAACTCATTATAAACTGCATAATAAACTATCTGCAAATACAAATATTGTTACTTTGTGATACCAACCGTATTTATATCTGGGTTTGCTGTCACAATTTGTTTTTCAACAGGTAAGAACTTATTCTGCTTGAATTCCATATCACCTGCCCAAGATTATTTACATTGGTTCAAAAAAGCTTGTACCTGAACATTTATATTTATAACAAACAAAAACAGAAAGCCTTCACGTACAGGTACAGCTGATTCATCAGCAACTAAGGGAACAGAAGGGTGAAGCTCTCAACAGACAAAATCAATAACTTTCTATCTACTCCGTATCTTTGTTTTTCTTTCCTCTTACTTAGTTGCTACTTTTAATCTATGACCATCAGAAATCACGTAGGTTAATGATCTTAGAAGTCAATTGTAACTGAACCATCGACAATTCTTTAAAATCTCACTAGATTTAGAAAGGAACCAAGTTTATGGGATGGACCAAAACATAAAAGAAGGCCAATATATATATATATGTTATGGAGAGAGTAATTAAAATTGAATCAAGCTGCATTTGAGTTTGAGAAAGATGGAACAGGTACATTAGAGATCAGGAATGGTCACTTCGGTTAATTGGCAGCCACTTAGTCTTTGTTAACAATACGAACTTCATTTCTGAACAGATCAGCCGTTTAAAGAGAACATAACCTTACTAGAAGTTCAGAAACGAAAGAGTACAAAACCACTGTCAAAACTAGACACAGCTAATATAGTCGAATCAAAAGAGGGGTACCTATAGCTCTTGCAAGGTTTAGACTTCCATTTACTCGTCCTGCATGTATGAAACCTCCAGCTTTTAATATCCTGTCTCTCTCGGCCTCCAGTTCAGGTTTATGATCCCTAGATAAATTATAAGCCTGCATCCTCAAAAAAGATGAATTCACTTAACAATGATGGAATATGTAATTGTCGTAATCACTATGTTGAATCTTAGGGTGTGTTTGGATTGAGTGATTTAGAGGGAAAAGAAAGGGAGGGAGAGTAGGGGATTTAAAATCCCTTGTTTGGATAGCAAATGAGGGTGGATGGAAATGGAGGGGGAGAGATTTGGAGGGATTCAATTTCTCTCCTCCTAGCCTAATCAAAATCTCTCCACAATAGGCAAGATTTGGAGGGAAATTGTATCCAAACACCCACACTCCATTCCCCCTCCTCTTCCTTTCCCTTCCTTCCCCTTCCCTCCTTCCTCCTCCCCTCCCTTTCCCTCCTTTTTTCCTATCCAAACACTCCCAATAACTTGCAGTGTCATGTCCCAATAACTTCTAAATTACAAGATAGTTGAACTGCAAGTACACCTGGCCCTTTCTGGAGATCACACAGCGAGAATCACCAGCATTGGCGACAAGGAGTTGGCTGCCCCTAATTAGTGAGACACAGGCAGTACATCCTGAAGTAGGACCCGAAAAGTCCGAGTGAGGCCCCTGGCATAAAGAACGTTTAAGTTAAAGCGACACTGACAATATTTAAAATAATATAATACCAATGATACGATTAGGAACATATTGTTCATAAAAGATACTGCAATATGATATGATAAAACATCGGCACTTTGGTCCACGGCCATGGATTTCGAAACCAGAATTTGGTACAGTAAAAAGATAATGCTTCCTACATTCCATTTTTATCTACTGTAGTTGACTTTGGGAATCAAACAATTTCAACTTGGATCAATACATTCGCACAATATACACTAGGAAAATTTGTTTAAAGATGAAAATACGAGATGTTTTCAGAAATAGAAAGTGATTAGTGTGTGTTACCTATACATACACCTCATAAAATTAACAGTCAAAGCTAACGTCGGTTCACCATCAACGTTAACTGGGGACACTAAGGGTAAGGGGTGCTAGTTTTTGTTCGCTAGTATAATTTCCAGCAAAGGACTTTCGGTCCTAAATGCATATACAGTACCGTAACGCTGTAGTAAAACATTTTCACAATACACCACCAAAGAACATCTTCCATACACTCGGAAGAAGGGAAAAAAATCTGTAATCTTGTGATAAATGAACAAGGCCTTTAAATGGTGTGGGCCTTCTGCCATGAATTAAATCAAATCAGTTTATTTGGAAAAGCTTCCTAAAAACACACAATTCCAATTCCATGATGCATAATTTAGCTTCTTGATATTAGTACATTGTGACCACTGAAATTGTAATATAAATGTCAAGAAAGTGAATATAAATATGCACCCAGAGAAGAAAAGTAATGATTCAAATTGTCTTGATTGTTGAATAAGAGAGGCCAGAACAATAGAAGAAACCCGAAACAGACAAAACAGTCACTGCTTGGAAGTCCACTATGTTACAAAGAATAATGACCAAAGAACGCAACCTTAAATGTTCGTACCCAAACCCTTTCTCAACGTCAGCCACATGAGTAGAAGCACCACAAAGGTGGGGATAAAAAGTTAGATAAACAATTAGATCAGAGCCAACAACAACGAACACCATCACAACAGCAGCAGCAACAACAACAACAATGCCTCACAGGCTCCTACAAATGTTCGGGCCACACACTCTACACAACCATACTCACAAGACACAGTCTTTTAAGGATGACCCATTATGAACATTGTGTCTCACATTTGCACAAACAATACCCAGCATAAAAGAGAAGACATTACCAAGTTCACAAATACCTACATCTTCAAAGGCCCAGCCATCATCATGTTCATTGCCATCACCAGCTTTCGGTGACCAAATGAGTCCCTCAATCATTCCAGTAAACTTGTTTAGCTTATCACCAAGAAAGGCTAATTCTCTCCAGCCTCTTTGTCCACGCATCATCTCATCCATCCTGTAAAAGCTCACATTATCAATACACAAGGAACTACAACAGATACATAAAATACATTTGGAAGTATTAGAATAAGAACCAATAGACGCAAACATCAATAGTGCACCATATAAGACATACCCTTAGAAGAGGTTACCTAACTACATTTTAATCAAACAAATCCAGATCTTCAAATGTAGAAGGCAGAAAACAAAATTGGAATTACTGCTTGAAAAGTATTGGATTTAGAGCATCCACAACAACAAAAACTTTTTGTTGTTTTTTGTGGGTCCCCAACCAATCCATCTCATTTTATGATAAGATGAAATTTTTCCCAAAAACTTTACATAACAACAATAAGTTTTTATCAAAAATTTCACACAATGACCATTGAATTGGGCTCACCAAAAAGAATAAAATACTCTATAAAAACTCCAAAATTGTGTGCCAAACTCATTGTCAAACTCATCAACTTTGGATGAGTTTCACAAAAAGTCATTTTGTGATAAAAAGTTTTTGTTGTTGTGGGGTGATGAGTCGAAAAATATCAACTATAGACATAGATATTTTTGTTGTTGTTCATGGTCTTAGTGGGTAATATAGTTGGAAGTTATTTACTTAGTGAGCCTAGTTTATTTAATAGGAGGTTATTTACTTGGTGGATCTCCTTAGTAGCTGATATTTATATGATGTATGACTATATAAAGGCTTAATTAGTAAGTTTACAAGCAAATCCATAAATTGTTTAGCTTTCAACCCACAAAATTCTACAAAAAAAGTAATGTCAATATGAGCATCTAACCTAATCTAATTGTACAATTTTGTGACAGCTAATAGAAAGATTGACTGGCCCCACAATTCGATAACCAACAGACCATAAAATAATTTTTCTTAACTAACTGTTTCGAGTACCAAAAATGATTCAAAGCTAGGTCTACAGAGGGATGATAGGAACAAAACAAGACATACACAGTGAAGAATACAGATTCAAGGGCTTAAGGAAGCATCATTTTTGTTTCCCGCTAAATTTATTTGGGTCACTAGTCATATCTAAAGAAGAGGCGGGATGACAAGTTGACAACTAGACAAGAGCCAAGTCTCTTTCCAACAAAGCGACTGCCGGGCGGCCTTATCAACATTGTATTCAATTCTATCCAATTTAAACAATTGAGATCAGTGCACGGCACAGATACAGAGTCATGGACCATTATTCCTCATTCTCTTTCTTAGGCCTTCACGAACTGCATATGCCAATGGATGATGACATATCCACGATCATAAAAAGTATATACACTCGCTAGATTTAAGACCTATATCTAGTAAAAAGACCAATTATTGATCAATTTAAGATCATAATATGTTATGTATAATACCTAAAGAAAGCTTTCTGGAGAGCTGTTGTTAAATCTCCAGCTGAATAGGCTTCGCTCTTAAGCACTTGTTGGTGAAGGAACTTAGCGCAGAATTTAGCAACTACCTTACCTAAAAAAATAGAAAAATAAATAAGTAGATAATCACAGCATCAACCATTACAACAGTAACACACCAACAACATTAGCCCAATGCCTTAAAAGGCTCCCATCCGTGGCGTGGTTAGGAGGTTGGATGTACACAACCTCAACCTTGTGTTGAACACAAAAAGTTGGTTTCCAATTGACTGAAACAAAAATGGGATCATAAAATGCACCAAGTCACTGCTACTTCACTATAGTAGAAGTGCACATAGTTTAGAGAACAAATTCACTTCATTACGTTATATTCTAAAGCCAAAGGATAGTGAGTCTATGCCTTCACTGGAAATGGAAAAGCACAAGACTAACCATTACAAACAAGAAAATGCTAACAAACTATCCTTCAAGTTTTACAAGCATCAAAATCCACAATTAACACATACAGCACAGACTAACATGTTCTACAGAAATTGATGGGGTTAATTAAGAAACAGTGCAACTGAGACATGCATTTCCTTACACGCTAAATAGATAGATACATCCTTGAAGTGACGCTGGTGACTGTGTGCATTTTCAACCTTACGCAGAAGAGACACTAAATAGATAAAGTTCACCAGTATCTCCCACGTTAAATGGCATAATTCAAAAACCTATTTTGACAACATTGTCTTGTGCCAGTGAAGTAATGTCAATATAGACTAGAGGATGCTATAAACTTAGAGCTTTTAGCCTGAAAGATATAGAATTTTCCGCATTTACCTCCGTGACCATCATATACGCCAAAGAATGACGTTGAAGCATCAAGATCAGGAAAGGCAGCATGCTAGCAAAGCAACAAACTCAGTTAAGTAGAGTATAATCCGAATGAATAGATGAGATAATGAAATAAGATCCAGATTGTATGTGCCCCGAAATTTGATAACCACGTCATTTCAGCAGGGATCTTTGATTCAAAAAATTGTAAGCATGAAAGAGCATATGTAATTCCCACTGATGAATAAGAAATTTTAAACAGTAAAATCAAAAAATCAAAAAAATGTAGCAATTGGTGGGCAGAGTTGAGGAAACGGAAGAAGCAAGTGTGGAGCAAAAGGCATGCATGTTTTACATTTGCTTGTAATATGGAATTTTCCAATACGAAGACAATAAGCAAGAAGGAAAAAAGAGATGTAGGTAACTCACAGCGTCTTCCATTGTAGCGCGCCAACCTTGCATAGAAGATAGGCCATACCTAGCCCTGATATTTTCACCATCTTCTGAGAACTTGTCGGTCTTTGGCGTGCTCAGGTATACCCCCATCTTTAACCTGAAATCAACCAACCAAAACATTACACTAATAATCATTATGCTACAATACCCATGTATCCAACCAAATTTAGTGATTAAATTTCAATCCCAAATGAAGAAACACAAGTATCGATGGATCCAAGGAAGATAAAGCCTTAGCGTACCGAAAATGGCAGTTAATTCAGAGTGATTAAGCAGAAAACAATGGAATCAAAGCCGCAAAGTTGAATAAACGATAAGATTAAAGAAAGAAGATAATTAAGTAGTTTCAAGTATGTAAAAAGGGGTTGAGTTTAGACCTGTCAAAACTCGACCCGACCCGAAACCCGACCCGACCCGACCCGTTTTCTTAGGGGATTCAATTTTTCGACCAATGGCCGTTTTGAACCCGAAATGACCGTTATTTTAGGGTCGAGACAAGACCGACAACGGGTTGACCCGTTGATCAAGGAAAATCATGAATTTTATTAAAAATATTATTATTTATATATTATATTTGAAAATATAGTTAAAAAATTATTTTTTTATTACTTAAAATTAAAAATTCAACCAAAAAGTCAATTTTATATAACTTTTATAATATTTAATAATAAAATAATTATTAAAAAAACTTTATTTTAATAATTATATCAATATAATTATTGTATATGATGAATATGACTAAAATAATAATTTTAAACATATTTTAATTTTTAAAAATATATTTTTTAAATTAAAAAAATCGTTTAAAAAAGGCGTTAAAAATTATTTCTTGACCCGTATTCTGACCCTAACCCGACCCGTGACCCGTATGACCCGACCCGTATCTGACCCGACCCGTATTTGACCCGACCCGTATTCTGACCCGACCCGTATGACCCGACCCGGGACCCGACCCGCCCGACCCGTTTGACAGGTCTAGTTGAGTTTATAGGAAGTGGTACTTAGTTGACCACCTCACTTGAGACTTGGTCTTCCTTCACCCGCAGAAATGTTAAAAGTCTCGCTCCACCAACACAATTACGAGTATTATTATTCAGGAAATAATTCAAGTGATATACAGTAGATGTTTGGTGATTAGTGAGAAATTAATGAAAAGTGGATTTAAATAATCTATCATTCAATACCAATAATAATAATAATGGTTTTTTTTTTCCAAACAACACCTTTTAAAAAAAATTTGTCAAAACCTTTAATAATTTTTTTTTTGTCAAACACGACATTTTGGCCAAAGTTTGAGCACTTGTACTGGGGGTGACTTTCAGTTGATGTTTAAGATAGCAAACGACGTCGGTTTGAGGTGTTCTTGAACTTGTTGGAAAGGTGGGAGTACAGGCTTTCCAGCGGTTGTCAACACGGTAGTCAAAGGTGACCTTATATGGGGTAGATTGGTGTATAAAGTAAGCCTGGTCACATGGGGTTGATGTAATTCAAAGTAGGATTTTTCCGTGGGTCAATTCACTCCCCTTGAACCACCATTTGCAACCAACGACCACCACAAACAACACAACTACGATATACCCTGCAGTCCCTTTTACCTACATACCAAATTTCAGACCAAACAAAACATCATAACCCCATTAAAAGACCCTCGAAAACTCCTGTAACAACCCGCTATAAACCCAAACTTCTAACCCTTTCTCTGACCAGCCTTAGTTTACGCACCAATCGACCCCACATAAGGCCATCTTTGGCCACCGTGTTGACAACTCCTAGAAAGCCTGTACTCCACCTTTCCAGCGAGTTCAAAAACACCTCAAATCGACCTCATTTGCTATCTCAAATATAGACTGAAAGTCATCCCATTGCAAGCGGCCAAAAAGTTGTGTTTGACAAAAAATAAATTATTAAAGGTTGTGTTTGACAAACTTTTTTTTTAAAGGTGGTGTTTGGAAAAAAAAAAAATTTAAAGGTTGTGTTTGACAAAAAAACCTAATAATAATAATAATGATTGAGAAGAAAGTCATAGAAACAACGAAATTTGTGTAAGTTGAGTGTTTATCTGAAATAAATAAAAGGGTTGATAAAAAAATGACAAAGGAAGAAGAGGTGGGATTCAGACTCATGTGTTAAATCCAGGGATGAACATTTATGATTGCAGTAACTCATACGTAAGTGACATTTGTCTAAAAAAAACTCATACGTAAGTGGGGTTCAAGACTTGAAAGGCCGCTTGATTGGTTCGGTTATCAAAGATATGAATAATATTAGCTTTAACAATTTTTTGTTAAAGTATGATAATATTACAAGTCAAAACTTTTTTATGAAACTCAATTATCTCAAAGACTTAATTCCAAAAGTCCAAAAGAGGATTTCATTAAAATTATCTTTATTTGGTGGAATGCATGGTTTTATAGAAATGACATTATTTTTAACGATGTTCATATCAATAGAAGCAAAATTATTATTTTATGTAATAATAGCATTAAGATCTGGAATGAGACTAGACATAATGATCTCAACACTCCCGAAAAAGATAAGTCAACTAGAATCAATTATAGTAAGGAAGAAATCTGGTGGGAGAAACCTAGAAACAGTTTTCTAAAGCTAAATTTTGACGGTTCGAGAATAGAACGCAATAAAGCTGCTTTAGGATATTGTATAAGAGATCATAGTAGTAAAGTCGTTTTGTTAGGAGCAAAAAAGTGCGGATCTAATAGTATTCTTGTTGCTGAAACTCTCGATTTAAAAGAAGGTATTTTAGCCGCTAAACACTTAGGAATCTCAAAGTTAATTGTGGAGGGTGATAATTTATGTGATATTAACTCACTTTGTAGTACTTGGCAAATTCCTTGGGAAATCTCTTATTATATTATCAAGGATGTAAAATTAAATCTTCATTTCTTCGATGAACTGATAATTAAACATTGCTTTCGTGAAGCCAACAAGGTTGCTGATTTCATGGCTTCTATTCGACATTGAAAGCCGGTGGCTTCAACTTACCTCTCTCATTCAAAAGGATGAGATAGGTTGGTCCTATCCTAGAGGATCAACCTAGTTTTCTTACCTTATCAAAAAAAAAAAACAAAAAAAAAAAGACTTGAAAGGCCGCTGCTGTAATCAATTTGGACAATATAAAACAAATAAACAAACAAACAAACAAACAATAACATCATCTACGATATTTCTATCTACTAGGTACTACTAGAGATATCAATAAAATCAGTCAGGTCGGGTTTGAGTCGGGTTGTGTCATATCGAGTTCGGGTCGAGTTGGATTTGGGTTAGGTCGTTATCGAGACGGACTATTTCAGGTCAAATGCTGTATCGGATCGGGTTTGGGTCGTGTCATTATCTCGCCTGGTTACTTTATGGCATTAATTAATTTTTTGACCATAAAATTTAGATTTTTAACCATTATTTGATTTGACTTAATTACTTCAACATTACGTCTAACGTATCAATCTAAACACTTAAACACTTTCATTAAGCTTAATAATTGCCGGGTCATCAATTTAATCGAGTTAGTCTAGGATCGTGTTCGGGTAACGTCAGGTTACCGGTTGTCGTCAGGTCGATCGGAGTCGAGTTCGGGTTCGGGTAACTGATCATCGAGTGGTGTCGGGTTATGGGTCGTCGTTGGATCGGTTTTTGTTTGCAAAACTCTCGGATTCTATCGGGTTGGGTTTGCACAGGTTCGGGTCGGGTCAGACTTGCCAGCTCTACGCAGTACTATCTAATACCGAGTAATATATATTAGACCTGATCAAATAGCAGAGTATAATACCCCCCTTCTTACTCGACCAAGATAATCGGGAGATGTCACCATCTCGTTTCCCGAGGAGTGAATCGGAACTTCAATTAAGCAACATTTTAAATAATTAACATATTTAATGAATTACATAATGAATAAATGAATAATACAAGTGATTTCTACACATGACCACTACTGATGTGGCGGATTTACACGTCTTTACCAACCCAATTCTTAGCTACTTTAGCCACGATATATGTTATTTATGGTTATTTTAGCTCACTTATGTATTTTGGTAGTAGTTGCGTTGTTTCGGTGTGTTTCTACGCAATTTTGGTTTAATGTGTGTAGACACCTCGTTTCTACACCTTCCGCCAAACACCCAGTGATGATTAGGTCGCATGTTTAATCACGCGGAGTGATTTATGATATTTCGTAAGTTCGTCGAGAAGTGACAGCTCAAACAGTCGAGTCAACCTCATGGTCGTCATCTACGCACCGATACGGTCATTTTGACAGTAACTAGAGTACATTTGGAGTTCGGGTCAAAAACCGTTTCCATTTTCTAAAACTGTCTTTAAGCCGAGTCGGAATGTTCTAGATTTTTATTCCTAAATTTTATTTTTTATGATTTAAATCATGGAAAATATCTCCTTTACGGAATAAGTAAGCATACATCTTCCCTAATTCCTAATTTAACCGCAAAAAAATTTCTTGCTGAGGAGGAAACCACCCAAGAGAAAACGCAGCAGGAGTTGCGCCTCTTGGAAGGGTTCTGCGACCTCTTCCTGGGCTGATTTTTCCTCAGTTTCCCGAATCTTTCCGGATTTCTTTCCTAATCTGACTTTTACCTAAATTCCTCCACGTGATTAGTATAAATAGAGGCCTCAGCCTCACATATTTTTCACGCGAGTGTCCGCCCTTTTCTTTTCCCTTTGCATTCTAAGACCGTGCTCTTGCTTATCGACGCCTACGTGCTTGCTCTACGCGACCACGTAAGCTCAGATCATTTTGAGTACCAATCACGTTGCATAGACCGGCCAATTTGACCAACTCCACCTAATCAATTTAATCAATTTGTTTCTAAATCCTTTTTAAGGGGCACTTTCATTCATACATCGAGTTGAGCAATCACTAAACGACAACTTAGTTAATCTCATTTCGTCAAACATGTAAGTTTGAGGGTGTAAATCCCAATTTTATTTATTTTATTTTCTGTATATATAACATATGTAAGGATTTATATCATAAGTATGCTCAAACCGTCTTTAAAATTGCTTTTCTAAAACCTTTTGACGGAAACAGCAGAGATCTGACGTGGGGAAGAATCGCATCAACTAATGCGTCTTCTGGAAAGGCCGCGGCATCTGCCGCGTCTCTTCCAGAGGCTGCCTTCAGTTGCTGCACTTCTTCTTCTGCCTCGGGTTTTTTGCTTCTTTTACTTTTTATTTTCTTTCTTCGTTCTTTTTCTTCTTATTTCGTCTAATAATTTTCAAATTAATTTTTTATAATTCTTTTCTAACCTTTTTTTCGGCTTAAATCCCTTATAATCCAATATTTGCGGGTTTTCACCATCTTATTCAAACCCGGATTTTAAAGGTTCAATTTTCCCATATCAAGTCCTTAGAATTCGTCTTTGGTACATAGTTTTCCTATTTTCTAGTTTTAGTTACTCTAATTTCGTTTTCGTTCGTTTTCAAGTTTAAAGTTTTAACCTTTATAATTCGACATCGTAAAATTATAATTATGCAAGTCGCCACAATAATTTATTTAATCATGTTCTCTAATCTGACTTGTGACGATATTAGTGTATATAATCTGACTAAATCACTTCTACTCGAGTCAAATATCAATAACCGACATAAATCGACCAACGAACAATAACTAACCTGCGGGTCTGACTTTCACAGTCAGAACCCAGCTCAAGAACAGTCGCACGAACTGATGCGCCTTTTCCAGAGGGCGCACCAGATGCTGCGCCTGTTCTGGGTTGGTTTCTGCCTCTGAACTCTTTCCCGTTTTGACGTAGGTTTCTAATTAGGTTTCTAACTGACTATTATTCATATTATCACCCTTGATTCGACATATTTATCATATTTTCTTTTCTTCTTTTCTTTTCAATTCCTTTTGAGCATATTTTTGACGCAAATTCAATTTAACTCATTGTAATCGATTGTAATTTATTTATTGTAATATATTTATTTTAGATTGTTCTTGTATGATTTACTTGCTTGGCATTCACATATAATCAACCTAAGTTCCTACTTCGACCTATAGAATTGCTAAATTGTTTGTTCACCGACATAGTCTAAACGTGCTAGGATTAATCTATTGGATGTTGCATTGCATGCATACAATTGACAACATATCAAATATAAACAACTTCCCTGATCATTAGTAGACGCCGCTATCGAGGCGGGCGGGATTAAGTGTTCAAATAAAGAGCTTCCTAATACGTACCCTCACCCTTTACTCAAGATCTCTGTGAACATCCGTGTTCATTGGCATCACAAGAGTCATTCTAGACATAGAATTCTAAGGGTAACGGATTTCTTAGTGTTCATGTCACTACTTTGTGTCTTGACATGGCATGAAGTATTCGAACGGTTCCAATTTTCCATAAAACGTGGTGGCGACTCCACAAATGCAGGTTTGTCAAACCTTTCACCGGTTTCAATGCCTTACAAATCGGTAACGACCCATGACGCGCTTTGTTCACCAAAGTTCCGTGGGAGAAGTGCCGCCGCCTCAAACACAAAACGCGCGGGATGGCTCGTGGCGCGGGTGGCCGTGTCCACAGTTTGCCGACTCTGCTGGGGATGATACACTTAGACTAAGTCTAGTATTACCTAGGGTGAAACTTGAACAAGGTTAGGGAATAGTTTATATGAGACAGTTGTCGGTTTTTATTACTCGACCTTCTTAGGTCGTTTTAGCCAGCCTTCCTAGGCTCTTAACCCAACAAATTCGACCAATCGTCCCTTCTGGACGGTGCAAAACCAATTTGTTCCCAAAGATGAATAGCGATTGACGTCAACCATCCCATGATGCTTACTCATGTTTGTATCAAGGGCTTTCACTACTCGAGCAAATGGACTAGGAATCGACCCGACTCATGTTTGGCATGGACCTATCCACAGACCAGAGTATGATAGCTTGGTATGACAACCCGCCCTTTTAACCAAAACCCTTCTAAAAGCACTCAGCATACCGTTATAATACCTATGCCTATGTTTGTAGCTTGTATGTTATCACCTTTTGTAAACAAAACCGTGACGAAATTTTCAAAAATATATTTCTTCAAATTGTAAAATGTAAATCTTTCAAAAATGGCCTAAATAGCACAAAGTTAATAAAGTCTAAGTCGAAACTCTGTCAAAATTTCAAAAGCATTATGCTATCATTTCCAAAGTCACTTCGAGTCAACACTCCTACAATCACACACAATGGCTGTCTAGGATAACATTTCAAAACCATCATTTTCAAAATCCACACGACACAAAGGACGCTCACGTCCTCTTTTTTTGAGTCATTTCACGAGTCTTCTTTCTTCTTCGAGTAAGTGTGCAATGTAGTCGATCGTGTCTTGATTCACCGTCGGTTCTTATCCTCTGTCCAAGATGGTCGGAACTAACAAAAGTCAAGGAAGCGTCCAAGGTCAACCCGATGGTAATGGTAATAATCAAGTTTTGGCTGCACTACTCCGACTCCAAGCCATTCAAGACGCATACGCTCTCCAAACGATCGAGGGCCGCATAGTAGCCGTGTGTTAGGCCTGGAAATTTGCAGATATCCAAGGATGATATTCTACCCCGACTTGACCATCAGGGTGTCAGGACGTCAAGCTACCAGGACGTAAGAAGACAGGCGCCAAGCCACGGAGAGGACAACGGTCAAAATGTCAGGACGATATTTGACCAGAAGATTATATTATAGACGAATATTTGCCAGTAATTGGAGCATTAATGGGAAAGATTTAGCAATAAATGACGGCAATCAAGGGAACAATAATGAGCATTAAGGCGGATAATCAAGACAGAATATTTGGCCTTAACTACTGGATTATGCAGCCGTTCAGCATGGCTATATAAGGAGCACTTAGAGATCATTTGCAAAAAACAACAAGACATACACGAGCATACCATATTCTCTCACAATACTTAAGCTATTTGCAATCATTTGTGCTAAATATTCAATATCATAGTGAAATCCTCTCTTGGCTTGGTGCCCGTGGTTTTTTCCCATTTAAAGGGTTTTCCACGTACAAATTCTTTGTCTTGCTATTCGTTTATTTTTCTTGTTTTATTCTTCTAATTTCGTACCCTGTCATACACACTCACGGATAAGTTTGAGCTAGTTAACCCTAGCCTAACCTGATTTCGCCTTGCGCAAAATCCATACAAAACAATTGGCGCCCAACTTGGGGCATCTAGCTCTTTAAAATCTTTTTTCCCTTATCTTACAAAAATCCAAATAACCTACAAAATATGGCCCAACCTACCATTGAAGAACAATTGAATGCAACCCTCCAACAAATAGCTGAGCTGGAAAGCTTGAAAGACAAGGTAGTGTAAACTGAGGCTGAGATCCTTCAGTTGAGAGAATCTGAGTCAGCTCTGAAACAAAAATTGAAAAAAAACCCAAGGAGCAGGCTCTAGATTCCAGCCAGGAACACCATTTTCATCAATTATCAAAAACATTGATTTCTCCAGCTTTGGGAGTCCAAGTGGCTTTAAATTTATCGATGTTGATGGCTATGGTGAGCCAAATAATAACAATGAAAAACCTGATGAATCTGCAGCAGCCATCATGATGGCAGTAGTCCAGGAGATCAAGAAACTAAATGAAAAATTCGAAAAAATACCCGGAGTTCCTGCCAGTCTAGAAGAAGCTGCCCCTGATAACTATGCCGATTCGCCTTTTATAGACGAAATAGCAAAAGTGGATTTGCCTAAAAAGTTTGTAATTCCGTCTATGAAAATTTATGACGGGACCACAAATCCACAGAATCATGTAGCTCTCTATAAACAGAAAATGTTAGCTGCATCTATCCCCAGTGAGTTCAGGCAAGTCTGCATGTGTAAGGAATTCGGGACAACCTTGACCGGACCTGCTCTACAGTGGTATATCAACCTGCCAGCCGGGAACATCCATTCTTTTGCCAACCTGATCAACAACTTCAACCAGCAATTTGCAAGTAGCAGGGAGTGAAGCGGTCCAGTGATCTTTACAGGATTACACAGAAGCCAAAGGAAACTCTCAGGGTATTCCTCGCCAGGTTCAACAAAGAGAAAGTGTCTATTCCTAGGTGTGACGTTGGAACAGCAGTGGAGGCATTCAGGCAGGGGTTACTACCTCATAGTGACTTGTACAATGAACTCACTAAGTATCCCTACCATACCTTCGAAGATGTCCAGGCCAAGACTCTTGCATATATCAGGCTGGAAGAAGACAAGAGCTACAAAGTCGGATCATCCAGTGGACCAAAAGGCTATGAAAAGAGCAAAAGGAAGAGTAGCAAAGGAAACAATTACAGACCTACTTCGTATTCCAGGCCAGACCATTCAGAAGTTAACCTGGCACATGAGTATCAAGGTAAGGCTAAATTTTTTCCGCCTATTTCTGAGCATAACTTCAGTGTTGATATTGCAGGATTGATCCAGAGGCTTGACAACATGGGACCGGTAGTCAGATGGCCCAGGAAGGTGGAAAATCCCAACCCAAGTACAGACAACTCCAAATGGTGCAAATTCCATATGGACATTGGACATACAACGGACGATTGCTTCACCCTGAGAAAAGAAGTGGCTTATCTGTTGAAATCTGGATATCTAAAGGACTTGATCAAGACGAAAGGCAGAAATGCAGACCAGGGCAAAGAGAACCAGGAGCTTAAACAGGATCGCAGCCTTCCTCCACCACCCCCAATCTATGAAGTAAAATTCATATCTGGTGGATTAGAAATTTGCGGCCTGACCAGTTCAACAGCAAAAAAGATAGCCAGGACGCCAAGGATTACATCACCTTGTAAACCGGATGATGTCCCAACAATCACTTTCAGTGATTGTGACCTGGCAAGAATCCCTGATGTTCATCATGATGGCCTAGTAATTTCTATGAACATTGGAACCGCAGCAATAAGGAGGATCCTAGTAGATGGAGGCAGCTCAGTGAACCCAATCATGCTTGATGTATTGAAAGCCATGAAAATTGATGAAGATCAAATTACCAAAAAATCCAGCGTTTTGGTAGGGTTCAGCGGAGAAACCAGAAGCACTTTAGGAGAAATTCATCTTCCAACTTATGTTGAAAGAGTCTCATCCTATGAGAAATTTGGAGTCCTGGATTGCTTGTCATCATATAATGCAATCTTGGGTAGGCCCTGGATCCACAATGTTAAAGGTGTGCTGGTCGGACTCTCGAGGAGGTTTAGTTTTCGGTACTTGTCGTTAGGAGCACCTAGACCAAAACACAATTTATAACTTCACAAACAACTCTACAATTAGTAAAGAGGCAAGTAAAGGTCGGATCCCAAGGGACGGGAATTGAGATGAGATTTTCTATTGCAACTAGTGGTGTCTAAGGGTGTCACAATTTGGGGTTTGAAGTAGAAGATCACTAAACTAAATAGCAATAAAAGTAAACAAGCAAGATGAATTGAAAGGGATGTAAACAATTGATAAAAGGCACTAGAGTGTCATGGGGTCATAGGGGATTCATGGGAATTGATCATACAAACATATTCTCAAATTATAAGCAAGAAATTATTGTTGTGATGGATCGAGTTGGTTTATATCTTACAATCCTAGGAAAGTTTGGGTCCCGGAGCCGAATCGATTAGATTGTACAACACCTACAAGTCGACTTAATCTTCCCTACTCAACTATATGCATGGTCTAATGAGACTCGAGTTGATTTATATCTTACAAATCTCATTGAAAAGATAGGTGATGGGTAAAAAATGCAAGGATTCATAGGCTCGCATTTCATCAAACATAACATGTGCATAAGTTGAGATCACAACAAGCAAGCAAATAAACTATGAAAACATATTAATTAAGCATGAATCATCCCCCATGTTGGTTTCCCCTAATTACCCATTAACCCTAGCTAAGGAAACTACTCACTCATTATCATGTTGAACATGCTAGCAAGGTTGTCAATCATACCAACAAAGTAAAACATGATGAATAAATGAAAGTGATTAACAATAATTAAAAAGGGATTAAGAGAATTATACCTACTAATGATTCCAATAATAAAGAAAAGAATAATAGAAGTACTTGATGATAGATTGGAAGGTTGTCAATCTCCCAATAATAACCCAAATAGTCTTCAATTACCCAAAACAAAGGATGAACAAGAGAGAGATTAAGGAAATGAAACTTGTATTAAAACTTGATTAAATGTTGATTACAAGATTAAAGAGAGATTTGATTGATATTAACCACTCTAAAGATTGCTAAGAAGAACATGCTCTTCTAATTAGACTAATGGGGTATTTATAGTGGGGATTAGTTACATAAATTAGGGTTTACTAAGGGCTTAAATGACGATTAAGTCCTTGAGGAATCGCCGGTCTCTAGGGAGACTCCGGTCTCCTTTTCGCCGGTCTTAGAAAAATATGCGCATCCTTCCTTGAAGCTTGTAGAAGACGAAAAGGCTGTAAGGGGATCCGGGCGTCCAGGGCACGGGACGGGCGGATTTGGGTGTTTCTGGACGGGCGTCCAGAAGGGGAAGACGGGCGAATTCTGGGCGTTTTCCACGGGCGCATTCTTCTTTTCTTCCATTTTCTTCATAAAATCCTTGGGGATTTCCTCAGGGATGCAAGGATCTTTTCTCATCATTGCCCATCTACTATAGTATATACAAAGGCCTTCTAATCTTGTCTTCTATTTGATGCTTGGTCATTGAATTCAATCAATTTAGCCTCATTTTGCCATGAAAATGCAAGGTTTGCACTCCTTTCCTACCAAGGACACAAAACCTCAAAGAACATGCAAAACAAAGGACTAAAGACAATAAATGACCCAAATATGCACTAAAAAGAATGGGAACAAGGCTAATTTGGGGACTAAATATGCTCTAATTATGGTCACATCAAATATCCCCAAACCGAACCTTTGCTCGTCCCGAGTAAAGAGGTGACAAAGACTAGGACCATTATTTAAACTAACCTAATAGCATAGCCGATATGAGACAATTAGCGGGTCTCACTCCGCCCCTTCAACTCACAACAAGACAACCATGAGGTAGGATGCCTTCTTGCAAGGCAAGGTGGGTCTTGCCAAAATGGCTACACATCCAAACATTAAGCACACAAGGTCAAATAAAGGATGCATCTACAAAAGAATCGCCACTTTCCTCATCTAAGTGGTGGAAATTATCTACAAGGGAAGCAATTCAAGGGTACACACTCCTTCATAGATGCAATTTCTTCAAACTACTAAGCCTAGAAGGATACCAACAAATCACCTCCAAATTGTGTCAAGTTAGGGTACCTTTGTCCTCAATCGTTAAATGCTTTTGTCAAGAATAGACTCCCTATGGTGTTAGAAACACTGGAGGATCGCGGAATTCCCCCTCTTGCCTAGACAAGAAGAAGGGTCGTCCCCTCTCTACCATGCACAAAAATGGATACGATGGATAAAGGGATCAATAGTATTTGAGTTTCACTTTGGGAGTTTGCTTTGTTGATGTTTTTCCCCCCAATTTCTTGTGACATTTGACATTTGAGAACACTTTCTTTTGCCATTTCTTTTGATTTTTGGCTTTTCAACACTTGACAACTTTTTGCATTTCTTTTTGAACATTTTTAAAGTCACCCCATATGTAGTGAGGGTGCCTTATAATTGAAGCTTTAGGAGTCTATTTTTACTCCTCTTTTCATTTGATGCATTTTGCAAACTTTCTTTCACTTTTCATTTCATTGAACTCAAATTGATTTCTTTTTGTGCCCATTCCCTTTGATGACAAAGATGTGGTAGAACATGGATGAATGATGGTTGCATGGTTTCAAGGGTCACCTTGGAATAAACGGTAGCCAAGGAGTTATCACACCACAAGGTACTCTTGACAAGGCCTTAAACCATGGGTCAAAGGATACTAGCATGACACATCCTAGGGTGTTTTACAAGTATTCTAACAAGCAAAGTTTTAAGAAGAAAAAGCATCTACTAGGGCCTATATACACTTGTCAAGCTTCCCAAGTAGACGGTTTCGCAAAATTTTCTAACATGCAACTACATGCCATGATGCAACTAATATATAAACATCCTAATGCAAATGATTCTACCAACTAATATGCCAAATAAACTAGATGCAAGTCCTAAATCACATTGTTATACCGCATCAATCAAAATAAAGCCACATAGTCATTAACATAAAGAGGAAAAAGGAGATTGGAAAGATCATACCATGCGGTGTTCAATATCCTCATGTCTCGGATGTGGCGTAGTCATTCAATGGGAACAAGGATAAAGCAAACACAATATATACAAGACTACACTACAAAGGAAATGAACTTGTTTTTGGATTTTCAAATTTTTTCAATTTTTTTGATTTTTTCGAAACTTTTTGAATTTTTTGAATTTTTGAATAAAAGTTAAGTTAGAATTCCCCATCTCCACACTAATATGGGCATTGTCCTCAATGGCCAAAATGATGGGAAACTATACAAGAATGATGAATGAATTCTACACTAAATGCAAGCTACACTAATCTACACTACATGATGCATGGTTTTTTTTTGTTTATGACGGAGAACGTAATTTAGATTACCTCCCGTTGCGTATGCATGTACTTCCCCAAACCGAGATAGACATTATTTCTAATGTCCTAAAAGTTGGGGTAGTTCATGCACACAAGATGCAATGCATGAAACTAAATTGTCATTTTGGATTTTCAAAAGTGGGAACAATAAAATAAAAACACCTCAATGGGGCCGAGGTGTTAGTCCTCTATGTTGCTAGGACTCTCCAACCATGATCAAGATAAAAATAAATAAAACAAAGAAAGAAGTAGACAAACCTCAAGAGGGTAGGAGCCTCCAAAGCTTGCTAGTCTTCCACCATATCATCATTGTCATCATCATTCTCAATAGAAGTGGACTCATCACCACTTCCCTCTTCACTTCCTTGCTCACTTCCTTCATCATCCTCTTCTTCTTGATTTACCTCTTCAACAATGTCCTCATCATTAATAACCTCATCACCGACAATCTCATCGTCACCCGGTTTTTCACCCCTAGATGCACTTGGAAAGAAAACTTCCCTATCCGCCCAACTAGGCAAAGGACATGAAGGATCAAGTAGTCCTTGCCTAGCTAAATGACGAAGGGGTGGATATTGGGCCAAGTATGCATCTTCCCGATCCTTATAAGCTTGTTTGTGCATCTCTTGCATAAGTAGAGTCATGTAGTCATTGCCCACTTCAACACCTTCGGGTTTGAATTCTTGATATTTGAATGGGTAGGGTGGTGTGACAATGGAGGAGGAGGGTATTTCAATTTCATCCCTTTGTTGCCGGATGATGTATTCGGCTTCCTTTGAGAGGGGAAGAAGGTAGTTTATTTTATGAACACTCAAGCGGCATATCTTGGAAGGCAAAGTAAAAGATCTAGCATCATTGGTGAACCACCCATATTTGGTGTCAAGAGGATTATGCTTGACCCACTTGTACTTGTTAATCATGGCATCCATGTCAATGAGATGACCCCCTCTTTTCGCCACATACTTGCTATCCTTGTTGAAATTCGGATCAAAGTACTTGGCCAAGAGAGTAACTAGACCTCCATTTACGATAAAAGCGGTGCCTTTATTTGCACAATCAACATTGAGCCATATTTCCACCAAAAGCCTTAGAGCATTGTAAGGCTTGGTGAATTCCCTTCCAATATTTAAGGCCGACTCAAGTAGAACACAATCGAGCTTGGTAAAGTGGTTAGTGTCTTTTCTTGCAATGATAGTATTCCCGATGACCTTGTGTAACACTCTAATGCGCGGATGGTGGACTAAAAGAGCGGGACAAGCATGATAGTTCTCAAATTTCTTCCTGGAAATCGCCTCCCAAAGAGGAGCGGGGTCATATGTTTCGGGCTTCTTGTAATAACGAGGTGTATCACTAAGACCAAATGCTTTACTCAAAACATCAAAGGTGATGCGCCTATTGACATTGGCAAGGCGAAACTCGATGTATTCTCTAGTCTCTACCTTAGTCACTTTCAATGAACTCAAGAATTCCAAGGTAAGGGAGGGGTATGTCAATTCTCTTGTAGTAAACAATTTTACCAACCCCATGGCTTCAAAGAAGACTTTTTTTTGCTCAAGGACACCCAATTTGTTCAAGGCATCTTCACATATGAATTTGGTGGGTAGAAAGGATTTCTTAGCATACTTGGCAAATGTATCCCTATGGGAGTTAGAAATGAAAATTACCTCCGGATAGTTTGATAATAGAGCAATTTCCGGAGTTGTTGTTGTTGCTTCCAAGGGAGGATTTTGTTGTTGTTGAACTTCCAAGTGTGCACTAGCAACCACCATAGCGATTGAAGCTTTCTTTGCTTGAAGGCATTGTTGCCTTGTTGAGAGTGCCTTTGCCTTAAGTGCCTTTGTTGATTCTTTTGTTCTTGCCATTGATGATTATACCAAGAAAAGATTGAAAATCTTCAATTTTCAATTTTACCCAAATCGATTTTAAGATGAAAGGCTTTGCCTTTGTATTTCAAAAATTGACTCAAAGGTTGAAGATTTTGGTGCTTGGATTGATTATTGTTGGAAAAGGAGTGATTAATTGTTGTTGAAAGGAAGTTTGGATTTGATTTTGTTGAATTTGGTTGAGGAAATCTTGTTTTGGTGGTGGAGAGGGTGAGGGTTTTTGGGTTTTGGTAGTGTTTTGAATGTATGAATGAAGAAATGAATGTGGGAGGGATATTTAAAAACACCCGAAAATTTTGAAACTGCAGGGGAAGACGGGCGTTTTTCCTTCGGGACGCTCGGATTCTGCCTATTCTGGGTTCAGGAATTCTCGCCTAAAGACGGGCGTCTTTCATCTGGGACGCTCGAATTCTTCGACTGCGGGACGAGCGGATTCTTTCAAAGACGGGCGTATTTTGTTACAGCAGGTTTTCTTATTTTACACTGAAAAAAAGACGGACGTCTTTCTGCAAAGACGAGCGGATTCATTAAGACGAGCGTCTTCTCTGCTGGGATGCCCGGATTATTCAACTGTCCCAGATTTTCAATTTTTCAGTTCAATTGGACGGACGGATTCTGCAAAAGACGCTCGGATTCCCTAAAAACGAGCGGATTCCCCTGAAGGTCGCTCGGATTCTCCCTGGTCTACCCGGATTCAGTTCCATCCGTGCACTTGCATATCCCGTGTCATTTTCATTCTTCAAATCCCATGTTCTTCATTGTAGGGGCACTACTAAGGCATAAATAGCCTAGGCAATTGCTATCCCCACACTAAGCTAAAGCACTATACATCAATTAAAATCATTAGTCCCTCCCTCACTTCTCTCAAAAATGATAATTATCTTGATCAAAGCATAAAAATCCAAAAATGACAAAAAATGCAATGTAAGAATTAAAATGCAAGTTAGGGAGTTAGAAATATTTACAAGTGGTGGTTTAGGGAGGACTCCACCAAACTCTCATCCTTAGTGAGATGTCATGGAGGCATGTCCAAGGTGTTGTTGATGTTGCTCAACACCTTGAAGAAGTAGTCAAAAGCTTGTTCATTGTCATGATAAAGATCTTCAATAGATCTTTGCACTTGTTGTCCTTCATGTTGGTCTTTATCGATAGCATTACCAATATAGGGATTGAAAATCCCTTCAAACTCATCGTCCCAAAGACCACAAACTTCATCTACTTGGTCACTAAAGATCTCTTGAGTTGATAGAGACAACTCTCCCACTTTCTTGTCTTGGCCAAGGAGGCCATCCTCTTCATTGCTTGACTTTGGTGAGCTTTTCAAGCTCTCTTTGTTACAATTCACTTGCTCTTTGAATGGAGCATCATCAACTTTCTTCTTCCATTGGAATTCCGACTTCTTCCTATCATCCTTCCAGCTATAATGATCAACCATAAAATATGGTTCATGCAAACGGGGAGCTCTCATGGTCTTGTCAAGATTGAAAGTTATGCTCTCATCTCCCACTTCTAGAGTGAGCTCTCCATGCTTCACATCAATCACCGCACCCGCGGTGTGCAAGAAGGGTCTTCCTAGAATGATCGGAATATTGGAGTCTTCTTCCATGTCAACAATGACAAAGTCCACCGGGATGAAAAATTTCCCAACTCTTACAGGAACATCTTCCCATATCCCTAACGGTGTCTTCGTCGATCTATCGGCCATTTGGAGTGTGATATTGGTGCATTTAAGCTCTCCCATCCCTAACCTTTTACTCACGAGTACGGCATAACACTCACACTAGCCTCTAGATCACATAAGGCTTTGTTGATCGTGGTGTCGCCAATGGTACACGGTATTGAGAAGCTTCCCGGATCCTTGAGTTTTGGAGGTGAACTCCCTTGAAGTATTGCACTACTCACCTTAGTGAAGGCGATAGTCTCAAGCTTCCGGATCGACTTCTTCTTTGTAAGGATGTCTTTCATGTATTTTGCATAGGCCGGCACGTGATTGATTAATTCCGTGAAAGGGATCGAGACTTCCAAATTCTTCACAATCTCCATAAACTTTCCAAGTTGGTCATCAAATTTGGGCTTGGCTTGACGACTCGGAAAAGGAAGTCTAATCACAATGGGCTCCTTCTCCTTGACCTTGTCTTCATTTTTCTTTGAAACTTCTTCTTTTGATGGTTCTCCATCCTTGGAGTTTTGCACAATTTCTTCTTTGTCACTAGCTTCCACAACTTCATCCCCAACTTGCTTCTTTGGTGCCTCATACCTTGTACCACTCCTCAAGTGAATGGCACTAACCGTTTCATGTCTTGGGGGATTACTTTGAGGTGGTAATTGCCCCTTTTGTCTTTGTGAGTTTGAAGATGCTAGTTGAGTCAATTGTGTTTCCAACATTTTGGTGTGGGCTAGGATGTTGTTGATGGTGATTTCCTTTGCTTGACTATCCTTTTGCATTTGAGTGAAAAACTCTTGTTGATTCTTTTGCAATTGGAGGACCGCTTTTTGAACATCAAAACCTTGGTCATTTTGTTGATTGTAAGGAGTTTGATTTTGGTAACCTTGGTTTTGCTTGTAAAAGGGTCTTTGATTTTGGTTTCTCATGGGAGGTGGGGTGTATGTTGGTTGAGGGTTTTGAACATTTTGGCTTTTGTATGAGAGATTTGGGTGGAATTTGGTGTTCTCATTGTAATAGTTGGAATAAGGGGTACCACTCTTGTATGCTTGAAAAACATTCACTTGTTCATTTGTTCCTCTACATTCACTTTGGTCATGTCCCAAAGTTCCACAATTCTCACATATCCCACTTGGGATTGATGAAGATGCCGTCATGGCATTAACATGATGCTTTGGTGATTTTGAGGCTTCTTCAAGTCTAGCCATAGCTTTTTCAAACTTCAAATTGATGGTATCAATGTGAGCACTAAGTTGAGCACCTAATTGAGTAATGGAGTCCACTTCATGCTTTCCTCCTCTAGTAGCCTTGCGAGGTCTACTATATTGTGAGTTATAGACCGCCATTTCCTCAATTTTGTTCCAAGTTTGATTGTCATCAACTTCGGTGAACATTCCATTTGATCCCATGTTGAGAACGTTTCTTGAGTCTTTATAAAGACCGTTCCAAAATTGTTGTACCAAGAACCACTCGCTAAGTCCATGATGAGGACATGAGCGGCAAATTCCTTTGAATCGCTCCCAAGCTTCATACAAATATTCTTCATCTCTTTGCTTAAAGCCCGTAATTTGAGCTCTTAGCATGTTAGTCTTTTCCAGTGGATAGAACTTTTTGTAGAAAGCTAGAGCCAATTTCTTCCAAGAATCAATTCCGAGAGTAGCCTTATCAAGGCTTTTCAACCATTGTTTCGCGGTGCCAATTAGAGAAAAAGGAAATAAGACCCATCGAATTTGGTCTTGAGTTACACCGGTTTGAGATATCGCATCACAATAGTCACAAAAAGTCTCCATGTGAGAGTGAGGGACTTCACTAGGCATCCCCCCAAATTGGCCTCTTTCGACTAATTGGATAAATGCGGATTTGGCAATGAAATTTCCGGTTAAGTGTTGTGGTGTGGGAGTACCATTGGGTAGGTTCTACTCGGTTGGTACGGAATGTGATGAAAATTTAGGCATTGTGGGTTGATTTTGTGTTGGGTTTTGTGTTGGGTTCTCCTCACCTTCTCTTGCAAAAGGGTTGATGAACTCAATAGTATTTGGTTGAATATCTACAACCTCACCAATACCTCTCAAAGTTCTCCTAACAAGTCTTCTATTGGTTGTCAAAGTCCTTTCAATTTCGTGATCAAAGAGTAACAAGTTACCTTGTGATCTTCTAGACATGCACAATATCAAACAACTCAAAAATAATTAGAACAAACCTTGAGGAGTTTTACTTCCCCAAGGCAAAGAAAGACACAACTAATAACAATACAAGAAAATCTAAATCAAGTTAACACCGTCCCCGGCAACGGCGCCATTTTTGGCCGGACTCTCGAGGAGGTTTAGTTTTCGGTACTTGTCGTTAGGAGCACCTAGAACAAAACACAATTTATAACTTCACAAACAACTCTACAATTAGTAAAGAGGCAAGTAAAGGTCGGATCCCAAGGGACGGGAATTGAGATGAGATTTTGTATTGCAACTAGTGGTGTCTAAGGGTGTCACAATTTGGGGTTTGAAGTAGAAGATCACTAAACTAAATAGCAATAAAAGTAAACAAGCAAGATGAATTGAAAGGGATGTAAACAATTGATAAAAGGCACTAGGGTGTCATGGGGTCATAGGGGATTCATGGGAATTGATCATACAAACATATTCTCAAATTATAAGCAAGCAATTATTGTTGTGATGGATCGAGTTGGTTTATATCTTACAATCCTAGGAAAGTTTGGGTCCCGGAGCCGAATCGATTAGATTGTACAACACCTACAAGTCGACTTAATCTTCCCTACTCAACTATATGCATGGTCTAATGAGACTCGAGTTGGTTTGTGTCTTACAAGTCTCATTGAAAAGATAGGTGATGGGTAAAAAATGCAAGGATTCGTAGGCTCTCATTTCATCAAACATAACATGTGCATAAGTTGAGATCACAACAAGCAAACAAATAAACTATGAAAACATATTAATTTAAGCATGAATCATCCCCCATGTTGGTTTCCCCTAATTAGCCATTAACCCTAACTAAGGAAACTACTCACTCATTATCATGTTGAACATGCTAGCAAGGTTGTCAATCATACCAACAAAGTAAAACATGATGAATAAATGAAAGTGATTAACAATAATTAAAAAGGGATTAAGAGAATTATACCTACTAATGATTCCAATAATAAAGAAAAGAATAATAGAAGTACTTGATGATAGATTGGAAGGTTGTCAATCTCCCAATAATAACCCAAATAGTCTTCAATTACCCAAAACAAAGGATGAACAAGAGAGAGATTAAGGAAATGAAACTTGTATTAAAACTTGATTAAATGTTGATTACAAGATTAAAGAGAGATTTGATTGATATTAACCACTCTAAAGATTGCTAAGAAGAACATGCTCTTCTAATTAGACTAATGGGGTATTTATAGTGGGGATTAGTTACATAAATTAGGGTTTACTAAGGGCTTAAATGACGATTAAGTCCTTGAGGAATCGCCGGTCTCTAGGGAGACTCCGGTCTCCTTTTCGCCGGTCTTAGAAAAATATGCGCATCCTTCCTTGAAGCTTGTAGAAGACGAAAAGGCTGTAAGGGGATCCGGGCGTCCAGGGCACGGGACGGGCGGATTTGGGTGTTTCTGGACGGGCGTCCAGAAGGGGAAGACGGGCGGATTCTTGACATTTTGTACGGGCGTCTTGTGGAGGAAGACGCTCGGATTGTGGGTGCTGGACGGGCGTCTTGAGGACAATCCGCCCGGATTGTCTTACAGCTTCTTTCCTTCTTCTTTTCTTCCATTTTCGTCATAAAATCCTTGGGGATTTCCTCGGGGATGCAAGGATCTTTTCTCATCATTGCCCATCTACTATAATATGTACAAAGGCCTTCTAATATTGTCTTCTCTTTGACGCTTGGTCATTGAATTCAATCAATTTAGCCTCATTTTGCCATGAAAATGCAAGGTTTGCACTCCTTTCCTACCAAGGACACAAAATCTCAAAGAACATGCAAAACAAAGGACTAAAGACAATAAATGACCCAAATATGCACTAAAAAACATGGGAACAAGGCTAATTTGGGGACTAAATATGCTCTAATTATGGTCACATCAAATATCCCCAAACCGAACCTTTGCTCGTCCCGAGTAAAGAGGTGACAAAGACTAGGACCATTATTTAAACTAACCTAATAGCATAGCCGATATGAGACAATTAGCGGGTCTCACTCCGCCCCTTCAACTCACAACAAGACAACCATGAGGTAGGATGCCTTCTTGCAAGGCAAGGTGGGTCTTGCCAAAATGGCTACACATCCAAACATTAATCACACAAGGTCAAATAAAGGATGCATCTACAAAACAATAGCCACTTTCCTCATCTAAGTGGCGGAAATTATCTACAAGGGAAGCAATTTAAGGGTACACACTCCTTCATAGATGCAATTTCTTCAAACTACTAAGCCTAGAAGGATACCAACAAATCACCTCCAAATTGTGTCAAGTTAGGGTACCTTTGTCCTCAATCGTTAAATGCTTTTGTCAAGAATAGACTCCCTATGGTGTTAGAAACACTGGAGGATCGCGGAATTCCCCCTCTTGCCTAGACAAGAAGAAGGGTCGTCCCCTCTCTACCATGCACAAAAATGGATACGATGGATAAAGGGATTAATAGTATTTGAGTTTCACTTTGGGAGTTTGCTTTGTTGATGTTTTTCCCCCCAATTTCTTGTGGCATTTGACATTTGAGAACACTTTCTTTTGCCATTTCTTTTGATTTTTGGCTTTTCAACACTTGACAACTTTTTGCATTTCTTTTTGAACATTTTTAAAGTCACCCCATATGTAGTGAGGGTGCCTTATAATTGAAGCTTTAGGAGTCTATTTTTACTCCTCTTTTCATTTGATGCATTTTGCAAACTTTCTTTCACTTTTCATTTCATTGAACTCAAATTGATTTCTTTTTGTGCCCATTCCCTTTGATGACAAAGATGTGGTAGAACATGGATGAATGATGGTTGCATGGTTTCAAGGGTCACCTTGGAATAAACGGTAGCCAAGGAGTTATCACACCACAAGGTACTCTTGACTAGGCCTTAAACCATGGGTCAAAGGATACTAGCATGACACATCCTAGGGTGTTTTACAAGTATTCTAACAAGCAAAGTCTTAAGAAGAAAAAGCATCTACTAGGGCCTATATACACTTGTCAAGCTTCCCAAGTAGACGGTTTCGCAAAATTTTCTAACATGCAACTACATGCCATGATGCAACTAACATATAAACATCCTAATACAAATGATTCTACCAACTAATATGCCAAATAAACTAGATGCAAGTCCTAAATTCACATTGTTATACCGCATCAATCAAAATAAAGCCACATAGTCATTAACATAAAGAGGAAAAAGGAGATTAGAAAGATCATACCATGCGGTCTTCAATATCCTCATGTCTCGGATGTGGCGTAGTCATTCAATGGGAACAAGGATAAAGCAAACACAATATATACAAGACTACACTACAAAGGAAATGAACTTGTTTTTGGATTTTCAATTTTTTTCAATTTTTTTGATTTTTTCGAAACTTTTTGATTTTTTTGAATTTTTGAATAAAAGTTAAGTTAGAATTCCCCATCACCACACTAATATAGGCATTGTCCTCAATGGCCAAAATGATGGGAAACTATGCAAGAATGATGAATGAATTCTACACTAAATGCAAGCTACACTAATCTACACTACATGATGCATGGGTTTTTTTTTGTTTATGACGGAGAGCGTAATTTAGATTACCTCCCGTTGCGTATGCATGTACTTCCCCAAACCGAGATAGACATTATTTCTAATGTACTAAAAGTTGGGGTAGTTCATGCACACAAGATGCAATGCATGAAACTAAATTGTCATTTTGGATTTTCAAAAGTGGGAACAATAAAATAAGAACACCTCAATGGGGCCGAGGTGTTAGTCCTCTATGTTGCTAGGACTCTCCAACCATGATCAAGATAAAAATAAATAAAACAAAGAAAGAAGTAGACAAACCTCAAGAGGGTAGGAGCCTCCAAAGCTTGCTAGTCTTCCACCATATCATCATTGTCATCATCTTCCTCAATAGAAGTGGACTCATCACCACTTCCCTCTTCACTTCCTTGCTCACTTCCTTCATCATCCTCTTCTTCTTGATTTACTTCTTCAACAATGTCCTCATCATTAATAACCTCATCACCGACAATCTCATCGTCACCCGGTCTTTCACCCCTAGATGCACTTGGAAACAAAACTTCCCTATCCGCCCAACTAGGCAAAGGACATGAAGGATCAAGTAGTCCTTGCCTAGATAAATGAATAAGGGGTGGATATTGGGCCAAGTATGCATCTTCCCGATCCTTATAAGCTTGTTTGTGCATCTCTTGCATAAGTAGAGTCATGTAGTCATTGCCCACTTCAACACCTTTGGGTTTGAACTCTTGATATTTGAATGGGTAGGGTGGTGTGACAATGGAGGAGGAGGGTATTTCAATTTCACCCCTTTGTTTCCGGATGATGTATTCGGCTTCCTTTGAGAGGGGAAGAAGGTAGTTTGTTCTATGAACACTCAAGCGGCATATCTTGGAAGGCAAAGTAAAAGATCTAGCATCATTGGTGAGCCACCCATATTTGGTGTCAAGAGGATTATGCTTGACCCACTTGTACTTGTTAATCATGGCATCCATGTCAATGAGATGACCCCCTCTTTTCGCCACATACTTGCTATCCTTGTTGAAATTCGGATCAAAGTACTTGGCCAAGAGAGTAACTAGACCTTCATTTATGATAAAAGCGGTGCCTTTATTTGCACAATCAACATTGAGCCATCTTTCCAGCAAAAGCCTTAGAGCATTGTAAGGCTTGGTGAATTCCCTTCCAATATTTAAGGCCGACTTAAGTAGAACACAATCGAGCTTGGTAAAGTGGTTAGTGTCTTTTCTTGCAATGATAGTATTCTCGATGACCTTGTGCCACACTCTAATGCCCGAATGGTGGACTAAAAGAGCGGGACAAGCATGATAGTTCTCAAATTTCTTCCTGGAAATCGCCTCCCAAAGAGGAGCGGGGTCATATGTTTCAGGCTTCTTGTAATAACGAGGTATATCACTAAGACCTAATGCTTTACTCAAAACATCAAAGGTGATGTGCCTATTCACATTAGCAAGGCGAAACTCGATGTATTCGCTAGTCTCTACCTTAGTCACTTTCAATGAACTCAAGAATTCCAAGGTAAGGGAGGGGTATGTCAATTCTCTTGTAGTAAACAATTTTCCCAACCCCATGGCTTCAAAGAAGACTTTTATTTGCTCAAGGACACCCAATTTGTTCAAGGCATCTTCACATATGAATTTGGTGGGTAGAAAGGATTTCCTAGCATACTTGGCAAATGTATCCCTATGGGAGTTAGAAATGAAAATTACCTCCGGATAGTTTGATAATAGAGCAATTTCCGGAGTTGTTGTTGTTGCTTCCAAGGGAGAATTTTGTTGTTGTTGATCTTCCAAGTGTGCACTAGCAACCACCATAGCCATTGAAGCTTTCTTTGCTTGAAAACATATTAATTTAAGCATGAATCATCCTCCATGTTGGTTTCCCCTAATTACCCATTAACCCTAGCTAAGGAAACTACTCACTCATTATCATGTTGAACATGCTAGCAAGGTTGTCAATCACACCAACAAAGTAAAACATGATGAATAAATGAAAGTGATTAACAATAATTAAAAAGGGATTAAGAGAATTATACCTACTAATGATTCCAATAATAAAGCAAAGAATAATAGAAGTACTTGATGATAGATTGGAAGGTTGTCAATCTCCCAATAATAACCCAAATAGTCTTCAATTACCCAAAACAAAGGATGAACAAGAGAGAGATTAAGGAAATGAAACTTGTATTAAAACTTGATTAAATGTTGATTACAAGATTAAAGAGAGATTTGATTGATATTAACTACTCTAAAGATTGCTAAGAAGAACATGCTCTTCTAATTAGACTAATGGGGTATTTATAGTGGGGATTAGTTACATAAATTAGGGTTTACTAAGGGCTTAAATGACGATTAAGTCCTTGAGGAATCGCCGGTCTCTAGGGAGACTCCGGTCTCCTTTTCGCCGGTCTTAGAAAAATATGCGCATCCTTCCTTGAAGCTTGTAGAAGACGAAAAAGGTCTGTATGGGGATCCGGACGTCCGGGCACGGGACGGGCGGATTTGGGTGTTTCGGGACGGGCGTCTAGAAGGGGAAGACGGGCGGATTCTAAGGCGTTTTGCACGGGCGTCTTGTGGAGGAAGACGCTCGGATTGTGGGTCTGGCCGGAGGCGTCTTGAGGACAATCCGCCCGGATTGTCTTCTGACTTCTTTCCTTCTTCTTTTCTTCCATTTTCTTCATAAAATCCTTGGGGATTTCCTCGGGGATGCAAGGATCTTTTCTCATCATTGCCCATCTACTATAGTATGTACAAAGGCCTTCTAATCTTGTCTTCTCTTTGATGCTTGGTCATTGAATTCAATCAATTTAGCCTCATTTTGCCATGAAAATGCAAGGTTTGCACTCCTTTCCTGCCAAGGACACAAAACCTCAAAGAACATGCAAAACAAAGGACTAAAGACAATAAATGACCCAAATATGCACTAAAAAGCATGGGAACAAGGCTAATTTGCGGACTAAATAAGCTCTAATTATGGTCACATCAAATATCCCCAAACCTACCTTCAGTGTATCAAAGTACCAGCGGATTGGGGCATAGCCACAATCAAAGAAGAACACAAGACAGCCCAAGAATGCTATACATCAGCCTTGAAACCTTCCAAAGCAGGCAAGTCTCTCGCATAACAATTACCGTACCCTGTCAAGAGTACTTATGTAGTACTCCCAGAATGAAAACAGATCAACCTATACCCTGAGTATCCTTACAGGTATGTTCTAGTAGGATCTGACGCCCCAGATTGTGTCAGGCCAGAACTGGTAAAATTCCTTAAGAATAAATCATCTTAGTTTGCTTGGTCTCGTTTTGATATGACTGGAATTAGTGCTGATGTAATCATACACAAACTTAACATTGATCAATCTTTTAAGCCTGTGCAACAGAAAAGACGAAAATTTGCACCTGAAAGAAATGCAATAATCAACGAGGAAGTGGAAAAACTTCTGGATATGGGAATGATCAGGGAAGTAATGTACCTTGAATGGCTAGCTAACGTGGTTGTTGTGCAGAAAAAGAACGGTAAATGGAGAGTCTGTGTAGATTACACTAACCTGAATAAGGCCTGCCCTAAGAATCCATTTCCCTTGCCGCATATTGATGCCATGGTAGATGCCACAATAGGGCATGGGATGCTGACCTTCATGGATGCCTCCAGTGGATTCAACCAAATAAAAATGCACCCTGTTGACCAGGAAAGTACTGCATTCATTACATAACGAGGCATATACTGTTACACAGCCATGCCTTTCGGTCTGAAGAATGCAGGGGCAACGTACCAGCGCCTGGTCAACATGATGTTCAAAGATCAAATAGGTGATATCATGGAAGTCTATATAGATGACATGGTAGTAAAGTCTAAAAATGCTGAAGATCATGTGAAGCATTTGGAAGTAGCATTCCAAATATTAGAAAAATACAACATGAAGCTCAACCTTGCAAAATGCCACTTTGGAGTCTCTGCAGGTAAGTTTCTTGGTTACATGGAGACAAAAAGAGGCATAGAGGCCAGTCCGGAGCAGATAAAAGCTATCCTGGAACTTCAGTCACCCAAGGCTGTCAAGGATATTCAGAAATTGATAGGCCGGGTAGCTGCGCTGAACCGGTTTATATCAAGATCCTCTAAAAGGTGTAAGACATTTTACAACCTGCTCAGAAAAAATAAACAGTTCCATTGGACACCTGAGCATGAAGCAGCCTTTCAAGACTTAAAATCGTATCTATCATCTCCACCCTTACTAGCTAAACCAGAGAAAGGGGAACCTCTATCAGTATACCTATCTGTCACTGACACAGCGGTAAGCGCAGTCCTGGTAAAGGAACAAAAAGGCCAGCAACATCCTGTTTATTATGTAAGTAAAAGTCTGCTGGATGCTGAAATAAGGTATGGATTACTTGAAAAATATGTTTTAGCCTTAATTATGTCATGTGCTAAATTACGTCCTTATTTTGAGTGTCACCCCATCATAGTCAGGACCAACTTACCCATAAAAGCTGTCCTACGCAAGCCTGAATTGTCAGGTAGGATGGCTAAATGGTCGGTTCAACTCAGTACATATGATATTTCCTTTGAACCCAGGACAGCGATTAAATCGCAGGCCTTAGCAGACTTTGTGGCTGATTTTAGCCCTAACCTGGAACCTGACCTGAAAAAAGAGGTTAACCAATTAGAAAATAAAACCCCAGACCAAGAATGGACTTTGTTCATAGATGGGGCATCCAATGCCTGGGGGACATGGTTAGGATTAGTGCTTAAATCGCCACAGGGAGACGTGATAACTCAGGCTATAAGCTGTGAATTCAAAGCTACCAACAATGAAGCAGAATATGAAGCCCTGATAGTAGGCTTAAAGGTATGTCTAGACCTCGGTGTTCAAAACTTAAAGGTAAAAACTGATTCACTTCTAATTGCTAATCAAATAAAGGGAATTTATACGGCTAAGGATGCAAAAATGATTTCGTATTTAGAATATGCAAAAAATCTTACCGTTAAATTTGCTTTATTTGATATAGATCAAATACCAAGAGACCTGAACACGCAGGCTGATGCTTTGGCCAACCTAGGTTCAAATTTTACCCCTGCAGTTTTTGACAAAATACCAATTGTTTATTTATTAGAGCCAGCTATCAGTAAAACCGAACAGGTTAACCCTGTCAATCGAGATAATAATTCTTCAACCAAACCTTATTATGATTGGTTCCTCCAAGGAATATTACCTCAGGGAAGGCATGAAGCAAGGGCTTTTAAGATCAGAGTTTCAACCTATGTTATTATCAATAACACTTTATTTAAGAGATCGTAGGCTGGACCATATTTGAGATGCTTAGAACCTGATGAAGCTAAACAAGTACTCCAAGAAATACACGATGGACACTGTGGCAACCATAAAGGAGGAAAGAGCCTGGCAAGTAAAATACTCAGGACAGGCACATCGGCCAACATTGAGGGTGATTGCTTGGAATCTTTTGTTCAAAATGCAAAGCTTTGTCAAATTCATGCACCAATAATACATCGCCCATCCGAACTTCTTCACTTAATTTCGCACCCTGGCCATTCATGAAGTGGGGCATGGATATTGTAGGGAAGTGCTCGTAGCTCCGTGACGAAAGTATTCATGTTGGCTATGACTGATTACTTCTCCAAATGGATCGAAGCTGACTCTTTCAGGCAGGTAACCGAAAAAGAAGTAATATCCTTCATCAGGACGAATATTATTTGCAGATATGGAGTCCCATCAGAGATAGTATGTTATAACGGAACCTAATTTGTGGGGAAAAAGAATAAAGCATTTTGCCAAGAATGGAATATTAACCTGGTCACATCAACCCCTGGATATGCAAAAGCTAATAGCCAGGCTGAATCTAGTAACAAGGTAGTCATAAGCTGCTTAAAGAAAAAACTAAAGAGAAGATGAGGCAGATGGGCTGAAGAACTTCTATTAGTGCTATGGGCAGATAGGATAACTCCAAAGACATCAACAGGCCAAACACCCTACTCCTTGGTGTATGGCTGTGAAGCTGTCATCCCTGCAGAGGTCCGGTTACCAACATCAAGATATAGCCTGAACAATGTCGAAGCAAACAGTAGCCTAATGTAAGACAGCCTGGTCCTGACAGATGAACTAAGAGACGCTGCCAAAATCAGGATGGCATCATATCAACAAGCAGTAGCCAGAACTTACAACAAAAATGTCAGGATTAGAGTCCTCAGGGAAGGAGACCTTGTCCTACGAAAAGTCTTTCCAAACAAAAAAGAAAAATCAGCAGGCAAGCTTGCCCCTACATGAGAAGGCCCTTAATTGACTCAATCGTCGGACAAGGAGCATATATGCTTCAAACATTAGAAGGAGAAATGATCCCAAGATCTTGGAATGTAACACAATTGAAATTATTTCATGTATAAAAATCTATATCAGCGCTGAATCAGGTAAAAACTATATCTTTACTATCAGTGTTTCAACCTGACGTGCTATCTGAAAAATTACGTGCTTCACATGTCCTATGTGCAATCCATGTCTATATATATGCAACTAACCCAATTTCTCTTATTTTTTAATCCTGAACAATTATACATGATAAATGTTTGTATGCATAAATATTCAGGATTGAGGGCTACTCTACTCTATATCAGACCCCTTATTTACATATTTTTTAATCTTTTTGCACTTCACTGTGCCTAACGAGTTGGTAACCATCACCGGATACGGTAAATAATAGAACCAACCAGGCATGAAATAATTGCCTGACCTGATTGATTTACTGCATACATCTACAACCGACTGGACGCAGCAAGACGGTGCAAGGGTGTTTTATCCCGACCATCAGTCTAAAAAGCCCTCCTGTCAGGCCGAGTACCAAGCCCTCCAGTTAGGCAGGGGACATAAGCCCTCCTGTCAGGCCGGTTTTCCCACCCCTTCAACCACTATGGCAAAAACCATACATGGTTGAATTACTTACGATGGCTTCAATCGCAAGACAGGTTCAAAAAATCTAACAGGTTAACAAAATCAGATTTTAACAGGCTAATAGGACTGGAGAAACAAGATTCACAGGTTCAAAAGAAAATCAAAAGCAACGAAACATCAGGAAATAAGCAAAATAAGCCAAGGAAGGCCACTACCATCACATTAATAAAGCCCTTACCCCCTGGGGCAAAGGCACTAAAATATTCGTCAAGGCCAGGGATAACCTCCCTGACCTACCCAAAAACAAGAAAATAAGATTGTTTGTCCAGGGACATCCCCCCCGGATGAGCCAATACCATCAAATAAAATATAAAATTACTGCTCCCCTTTGGAAACAGCATCAGCACTCCCACTTTTGGCTTGATCAGCCTCAGCATCAACATCCTGCTCCCCTGGAGAATCAACCTCTTGTTCATTGCCCATATAATGTAGGTTAGGATACTTAGAGGCAGCAAAGGCCATCTCAGCTTCAGGGTTCCAGCTTGCCCTGACCTCCATAGGCTCCAACATGGCAGCCACTTTCCCCTTGATATAGAAATACAGGGAGGCATCATCAAGCTTGAACTCTAAATCATCCCTCTCCAGGGTAAGCTCCTCATTCCTGTCCAGCGCCTCCTGCAGAAGTTGTTTTCTTGAGCCTGCCTCAGCCTTGGCAGCATCCCTCTCAGCCTGCACCTTCGCCAAATCAGCAGCCCTTGCAGCCAGATCAGCCCGAGCAAAATCCAGTTCAGACTTCAGCTTATCATAGTCAGATCTCATAAGATCAATCCTGGCCACCAAAGAAGTAGCCTGATAAGCGTTATGGAGACAAGCCGCGGCACCCTAAACAGAAACAAGAATAGTATAAATATTATGTCATAATACTAAAAACCTCTAAATAAAAAAAATATATATATACATATTAGAAAAAATAATAATAATAAAAACTATATACCTCTCTCACAACAGCCAAGGCACTTGCCAAAAGGCTGACAGAATGATCCACTGAAGCAAATGCCTGGGTAGCAGTCTCAATAGGATCAAGGGTGAGCATAACATCAGATTTCGAAGCAGCATAATCCCTGATTTTCACCTTGGAAGCATCCACATTATCTACCCTGGCTCGCACTTTCCTGACTGGGGCAGATAGATCAACTTCCTCCATTTTTCTCTTCTGGGCTGTTGAACTTGTTTCAGCAGGAGCAACGGGAGTAGCAGAAATCTTGGGAGTAGCAGGCAATTCAGTTAAATCAATGACAGGTTCAACATCACCACCTCCCTGGGAACTCTCCTCCTTGACCTTGGCCAGCCTGGCAGAAAGGTCAGTCATACCAAACCTGGCAAGGCGAGCAGATGATCTAGTAGCTATAACACGAGATACTATATTAGCAATAAAGACAGGCTGTCATAAAAAACCAAAATGAAAGAAAAAGCAAGACCACAGAAAGAACGAAATAAACTTACTGCCTGAAGTAGAAGTACTGGCAGCTTTTGAAGGTTTCGGCACTCTAGCAGCGCCATCAGCCTTCAGGCAGCGAGGAAGGTGACCAGCCCCATAACAAAGAGGCCAAGTCCTCTCCAACTGAGGAATAGCAAGGAAGGCAGAAACACTTGCAGTAGGGTACTCAATTTCAGAGACCCAATCATCATCTACAAGGGAGGTATAATTCGTTTTAATTTATTTTCTTTAAAACTAACAAATAAACATGCAGGATAAAAGGAAAAGTCAGAGTACTCACTACCAACACAAGCATCATAGTTCAAATACGCCAGATCAGGGCCCACATAATTGGTCCCGATAAATATGTACCCAGCAGCCCAGTTCTTGTCATGACCGCTATCCAGATTGCTGAGAAGAGGAGTAGTAGAAGGCCTAACCTTGAAGCTAATGTGGCCAGGACTATTGGTCTTGACAGCATAACAAGCCTTCAAGTCCTCTAAAGAGAAGGAAATATTGTGTTTCTTGCAGAGATATTCAACAGAGCAGACCACCTTCCACACCATAGGCATCAGCTGATAAGAAGGCACACCAATTTCTTTGATGACGTCCACCATAAGTGGAGAGAAAGGAAGTCTGCAACCAGCCGTGAAGGCCCAGTCATGAATACAGAACCAACCAGGACATGCCCAGTCAGCCTTGACAGGGGAGTTTTCAGGGATCCAGACTTCGGAATCGGCATGAATGATTCCCTTATCCTTCAGCACCTTTTCAAATTCAAGTTTTAGACGGTTTGGAAGAGACTGATCATCCTTTAGAGCTTTTGTGGGTTTAAATTCAAATTCACCATGGAAAATTGAAATCATCTCAAGAGGAGAATCAATCGGTTTTTCAACCACAGGAGGTTGAGCAGCAGAAGATGAAGGGAGATTTTCAGAGGTGGTTTCTTCAGGGTTCTGAACAAATGGAGTTCCAGGAGACATCACTCCCCTAGAAGATTTTTTTTTTTGCGGCCATTATTGAAAGATTTTTGAAGATTTATTCTGGAAATTAAGGGAACTTGAAGAGGAAGATTATTAGAAGAAAACAGAGCGGATTTTGGTGAAGATAAATTCAATGAAGTAGAGAGTATTTATACTCGGTAAAATTAGGGTTTCAACCGTAACTTGCAAAGGTAATTATTGAAGAAGTTGCAGTAATTGCAACACCGTCATCAAACCACCAATTAGCCGTTACAGGATCTAATCAGTCATAATCCAACCGTTGCAGAGCAGTTTTCCAAAGTTAGAAGTTATCTCCTTATTTTTGGCCTAACCCAGCGAAGATAAGGAGTTAAGGGCTAATTATTAGGCCTGGAAATTTGCAGATATCCCAGGATGATATTCTACCCCGACCTGATCATCAGGGTGTCAGGAGGTCAAACTACCAGGACGTAAGAAGACAGGCTCCAAGGCATGGAGAGGACAACGGTCAAAATGTCAGGACGATATTTGACCAGAAGATTATATTATAGACGAATATTTGCGCAGTAATTGGAGCATTAATGGGAAAGATTTAGCAATAAACGACGGCAATCAAGGGTGCAATAATGAGCATTAAGGCGGATAATCAAGACAGAATATTTGGCATTAACTACTAGATTATGCAGCCGTTTAGCATGGTTATATAAGGAGCACTTAGATATCATTTGCAAAAAACAACAAGATATACACGAGCATACCATATTCTCTCACAATACTTAAGCTATTTGCAATCATTTGTGCTAAATATACAATATCATAGTGAAATCCTCTCCTGGCTTGGTGCCCGTGGGTTTTTCCCATTTAAAGGGTTTTCCACGTACAAATTCTTTGTCTTACTATTCGTTTATTTTTCTTGTTTTATTCTTCTAATTTTGTACCCTGTCATACATACTCACGAATAAGTTTGAGCTAGTTAACCCTACTCTGACCTGATTTCGCCTTGCGCAAAATCCATACAAAACACCGTGGAAGCCAGACTTCCTCTCGCGGAGGGTCCTATTCCCGACATCCCTTTGCACAACGATCCTCCACCCTTTGGAAAGCCTGAGATCGATCCTCCACCCATTCTCACTGAAGCAGAAAAACGTCTTCAATATCTGGAAGAGCAACTAATGTACCTCAGGGGGGATGACATCTACAGAAAAAATAGCCGAAAGTATGAAGCAGTGATTACTCAACTGCCAACCAACTTCAACATGACTGACATCCCGAAATTTAAAGGGCACGAAAACCCTCTAAACCACATTCCTACTTTCAAAGATTACATGTCTATCAAGGGCATTAAGCTAGAGATGTTCCTAAGGATATTTCCTTCATCCCTCGACACCATTCCAAAACAGTGGTCCTACTCTCTAGACCACAAGAAAATTTCTACTTGGGATGATGCTGCTATCGAGTTCACTAAACAGTACACAGATAATGTTGAGATCCAAGTCAACATGCGCACTCTAGAAGTTATCACCACGAATGAAAAAGAAGGTTTCACTGACTTCCTAAGAGCATCCACATCCAAGAGGATGATTTTCTCCTCTTATTTTTTTCTTTTTCCTTTTCTAATTTAGACACCTCACTTTCACCCATATTCCACTATCTTCATCCTCTCATTTTTTATCTTCTTAAAAAAATTGCACATCAAAGAGGATCCTTTTATCATCCTCTCCCATGTGTTTTGTTACCAAATAATAAAAAAAGAAATATATTATATGCCACATGGTAGATAATGGATGAATAGTGTGCACAAGGGCCAATGTTGCATATCCTCTAAAAATAGAGGAAGTGTTCCTCTTCCTCCTTCTAAGAGGACATGTAACATTGGTTCCACATTGAAGAGGACATCCTCTTAGATGAGAGAGAGTCCTAAGAGGATGGTCCATCCTCTTCAATGTGGATGCTCTAAGTAGGTGGAGAAAGACTAGCACCCAACTTGTGGAGCGTCCAGATGAGGCCACTGTTGTGGAGAAATTTGTGGACAATCTAAGGCCTATCTATGCAAATCAATTGAGGTATCAAATATTTCAAAGACTTAACAGTGCTAGGTACAAGGATCGAAGACGATATTTGCAAAAGACTCTTGTCCAAATCTGTGGGACGTGGATATCAAGGCTCAACATCAGCTTGGAGTCGTTCATACGGTTGCACTAGCAAAACCGATGATGTCAACCTCGTCGAGTCATCTAAGAGAACCAATATACCAAGGAAGTTCACTGACATTGGTGACACATACACAAATGCACTAAAAAGGTTGACAAAATAGAGCAGAATCCAACCAATATGACCTACACCTGACCCATAAACGAAATCTAAATTCTGGGATGACAACGCTTATTGTGAGTACCACAGGGGTAAAGGGCACGACACAGAAAACTGTTATAAGTTGAAGCATGCTATCCAAGACATGATCGAAGATGGGCGTTTACCTATCCCTCCTACGAGTAAGCCTAACAACATAAAGAATCCTCTTGGAATTTAGATGATCTCGGATGAGGAATCCACCTTGGATTGTTCACAACTTATTGTGGACACAGCCACCCGCGCCGCGTGTTGGTTTCGAGGCGGCAACACTTCTCCCACGGAACTCCGGTGCGAGCCAAAGCACGTCATGTGCCATTACCGATTTGTAAGGCATTGAAAACGGTGAAAGGTTTGACAATCCTGCATTTGTGGAGTCGCCACCAATTTTTATGGAAAACTGGAACCGTTCGAATACTTCATGTAACACCCCCATACACCAAGCTGCCTTACCAAGACCACCTTAACATATGGAGATGCTACCATCTCGGTTGCCCGAGGTACAGTATATCAAAAGTGATCATAAAGAAACATACTTTAAAGTTCAACTGTTTAAAGTGCGTACAACTTATAAACCAAAACCAAACGTACAACTGTCATAACAAAATATCAAAACTCTAACAACTGTCAGCGGAAGACTAGCTATCAAACTACATGAAGACTCCATCCCAGCCGAGACCCGCAACCTATCCATAAGCATACCTGCTAAACAATTTCTCACCACCCCCGAATGGATCTCCACGATTTTTCTAAACATTTAAACGGGGCCAGTCAACTGATTAATCAAGATAAGAAATAAACAATATGTATCCAATTAATCCAAACACGTTCCCCCAAACACCAGTTCGTCACCAATCACCTAACTACACACTAAAGTGCGTAGCCCTACCAGAATACGCATTGCAACAGATATTCCACTCCGCCAGTGTGGATTGCAGCCGTACCACCTAAGCCCCGCTCAACACCATAGAGTGAATAACCCATATCCATTAATGTGCACATCCCCCTTGTGACGGGAACCACAAGGGGTGAATCAAGTGCGTGAAGCCACTCCCGCAAGTGACTCCACTCAGCCGAGGGCACACCTCGCGAACCATAGACAAACAAACAACCAATCCACAATACCAATGTAAACAAGCCAATTCCAAGATAAACAATTCCAACAATAATATTAATCAAGTCAACAATGTAATCACCACATCTTAAATTAATTATACAATCAACTGAGTAGGGAAAACCCTACCTTTTCGCAATCCACTATAACCGCAGCCAAACATACAATTGTACAAGAGTACCACATCGTCACCTATAATATTAAACAACAACTACACATCATAAATCGATTTCTACCCAAAACCCCCAAATCACCCAAATTAGGGTTTAAACAAACATTAAATATTTGACATAAAAATGATATAAAAATCTTACCCAAACGATGACGATCACAAAGGTATGACGATCTCAGAAGTCCGACAACCCTAGCCTTGATTTGATACCAAAGAAAGAAGAGGATTGAACGTCGCTTTATTTTTATTTTGTAAAAGGTTTAGAGAATAAGAGTAAAAGTAAAAAGAACTGTCCAAAGCACTTTAAATACCTCTTCACGCATTACTATCAAACCCGGCCGAAAAATCGTAAAACACGACTTACTCGATCGAGTAACTAACATACTCGATCGAGTACCGCTTACTGAATCGAGCAGCCCTTACTCGATCGAGTAACTACGAAGCAGATCACTCTACAGAACGCGTCAAACACTTACTCGACAGAGTAAGCCTACTCGATAGAGTACCCAACAGCTCAAACATCTGAGGTATTACAGTCTTCCCTCCTTAAAAATGAACTTCGTCCCCGAAGTTCAAACCCAACCTATAAAAAATGTACACCTAACACTAACTTCCCCAACTATGCCTACCTCCACAAAGCGGCTCACGATATCGTATCAACTATAGCATAACCTCTCGACACTAACTACATAATACTACCTCCATAAATGCCGCTAACTTCGTCTCACTAACATATTATCCACTAGCAAATCTACTATCAAGACAATCCACCAAGCGAGATCAACCACCAAACGGAATGTTACATTCTACCACCCTTAAAATGAAATTCGTCCTCGAAGTTTACTCACACTCATAAACATCATACTATTGCGAGCACTACCATGACCTTTAATAGTATCAATCACAACATAAATCCATCCTTTATTCTACACCAAGGCTCAAACTTCCAAATATACCGCAACATGTACAACCATCAAACACTCTTTGTCGCATCCTACTCCTCTTAAGATAAATTTTACATCCTCGTAACCCACTAATACTAGATCCTTTGCGATACTTCCCATAATCCTCTTCACCACCGCATGTCAACGATAACCGACTATAACCTTAACACCTACAACCATTCCTTATCCAGGGCTCTCTTTCTCTAATAGTTCTCATACCTCAAATCATTCTGCACTCCACCTAACCTATACCATAAAATCCTCAGCATAACCACTACTCCAATTCTTCAACATTACAGAAAAACGACATACTTCTTTATATATATACTTATCTCCACGATCATAACTCACGATCCTCAATTGTTAAACACATTCACATTAGCTTCTCCAGATCTTTTCTTTTATTACCACAAAACTCACCCATAACTTAACATGATACTAAGTCCCAACACTGCGTATTTATTGTCCCAATAAAAGGTTATAAACCATATGTAATTTCCAGTTCAGTACAACACATGCTCCACAAATCAGTTGTCACTACTATGTCAACCAAGGCCTCCTCTAAAACAAAATCAAAAGTACTCCAGCAACCTCTCACAAATGTGTCCCATCAACAGAATATCACTATACTACGACAACAACGAACATATGCGCAACTCTTTTTCATATCATACTCTACCCTCACTCCCAAGTCAAAACTATTTAGAAACATCAATAAACAAACAACGATCTACATGTCCAAACCGAAACTCACAGGTAACGTTAGTAAACAAATCAACAATCTATATAACTGGTATATGTGGACAGGGGGCAGCCCACGGGGGCGCTTGGTGAAGGTCGAAAACAAGCGTTTGCATTTTGTATGGAGTCGCCACCAATTTTTATGGGAAATTGGAACCGTTCGAATACCTCGTGTCATGTCAAGACACAAAGTAGTGACATGAACACTAAGCAATCGTTACCCTTAGCATTCTATGTCTAGAATGACTCTCGTGGATGCCAATGAACACGGGTGCTCACGGAGATCTGGAGTAAGGGGTGAGGGTACGTATTAGGAAGCTCTTTTGATCGAACACCTAATCCCGCCCGCCTCAATAGCGGCCTCTACTAATGATTAGGGAAGTTATTCGAACTTGATATATCGTCGGCTATATGCATGCAATGCAACATCCAAGTTTTAATCCTAGCATGTGAGAATTAATACTAAGTCGGTTGACAAGTAATTAGCAAACAATTTGGTCGAAGTAGGATTTAATGCTCATTTACATGTGAAACATACAAGCGATAAAGGAAATACAATAATTATAAACTACAATAATGAAAATTACAATAATTACATTGGGATAGGCGATTTATGTCGAAAATACCTTTAAAACGGATAATTTGAGAAAAAGAATAAAAGAATAAATAACGAACAAAACAGAAGGTGATAATACGGTTAATAGTTGATTAATACGTAGACTAATTAAACTATGTCAAGGCAGAAACGGAGCTCAGGGACAGAACTCAACCAGGAACAGGCGCAGCAGAGTTGCGTCTTCTGGAATAGGCGCAGCAGACGCTGCGTCTGTTCCTTGGCTAAGTTCTGGCTGTGAAGCCGTAATTGCAAGCCGTTAATGTCGATTGGTGATTTAAAGGATTAATTTAATTATTTACTCGGATGAAAGTGATTAATATGTTATTTACATGTGAATGATGGTCATAAAAGCGATAAACATGGATGAGACGCAAACGGATTAATTACAAGGTTGTATGATTAATTAGTGAGATCGGTGAATGAAACAAACTAAACATGATGAATTAATGACAAATTAATGACGAACATGTGAATGAACAGATGAAAACTATATCAAAGACGAATTCCAGGAACTCAATATGAACAAATTGAACCCCTACAACCCGGATTGAATTTAATGACGAAAACCCGCAAATATTGGATTATTAGGGATTTAAGTCGGATTTATGACAAATTAAACATGAACATGATGAAGATTAAATACATGTGAATTATATGCTATTACAACGAAGAATTAACAGACGAAGCAAGCAAAAGAAAGATTTGAATACGAATTACGAGAGGACAAACGAAGAAGAAAGGAAGCGAGAATCTGGCGGCCCTCACGAAGAGGCGCAGCAGAATCTGCGCGCTCCTTCAAGAGCGCGCAGCGATTCTTTGCGTCCTTTCTCGACGGTTATTTACTGGAAATCCGCAAAAACAGATTTTAACAAAGGGTTTTAGAAATCGATTTTAACGGTGTTTTCGACATAAACCTTACAATTGATTATACGAAAAGGTAAAATACAATAAATAAATAAGGATTATACACCCTCAGACTTACATGTTGACGGAACGAGAAGAACTAAGATATCGATTAGTGAATGCTCGACGCGAATGCAAAGAGAGTGCCCTCGTAAGAGGAAAATGATTGATTAATTAAATTGATTAAGTGTAGTTGGTCAAATTGGTCGGTCATGCAACGGAGAGGCTGGTACCCGGAAAGATCCGAGCTTACGTGGTCGAAAGTTCAAGCACGTAGGCGCCAATAAGTAAGAACAAAGTCTAGAATGCAAAGGGAGAAGAGAAGGGCGGACACTCGCGTGAGAAATATGAGGAACGAAGGCTCCTATTTATACTAATCACGTGAAGGAATTAGGGTTTCAGAGACTCTTTGGAAGTGAATCTCGGAAAGATATGAAAAAGATACGTAAGACATGCGAGAGAAGGGCTGGGAAGAGGCGCGACCATCTGCGTCTCTTGGAAGAGGCGCAGCAGACTGCTGCGTCTATTCCCGTGGAGGTTTCCTCCCGCTGAAGAAAGATTTCGCGTTTGAGTTATGGTAGGACGGAAATAATTCGATTATCTTAGGAATATTACGGGATATTATTTGCCAAAAGATAAAATTTGTGAAATATGGAATAGAAATATCCGGAACATTCCAGAATATTCCGACTCGGGATTTAACGATTATCAGAAAATGGAGACGGTTTTTGACCCGGACTCCGAATGTACTCTAATTACTGCGAAAACGACCGTATCGGGACGTAGATGACATTTAAGAGGTAGACATTTAATATTTGAGCAATCACTTGACGATAATCTTACGAACTGTCACAAATCGTTCCGCGTATCAAACATGTGGCCCAATCATCATCGGGTGGTTTGCGGGAGGTGCAGAAATGAGGTATCTACAGAGCCCCCACTTTGACTGAGGCTTGGACAAGGCGAAAGTCAAAGTATAGCCATCAGGTCAATCGAAGATTACAACTCGACGACTATGGCGACGCGAGGCGCTCAAGGGGTCGAGCGAGGACTGTCGTCGGGAACATTTTAGAGTCTGTCGACTATCGGGGAGGGTCGTTTAAAGTCCATTAGACTACGTAAGGGGGCTCGCCAGCCATAAGAAGAGACTATACCTGAGACTTCTTTCTCGAGATGCTTCCGGGGGTGCGTAGGAGCTAAGGGTAAGACCTAAAGGGTATATAAGGATTGTGCTAGGGTATGGGGCCCTAAATGAAACCATTGACGGGAAGAAGGCCTAATAAGGTCAACTTAAAGGATAGCTAAGGCTTGGGTATAGGAACTTCTGGAGAACGACACCCTGTCGTACTCCGCGGGGAAACACAAAATATAGTGAGGGACAGCAGGACGTCGGTAGAAACTGCTGGGGAATCCGCTTGCGTCGGTCTCAAGCGAACTCTGGCAAAAACTTGAGGTTGAATCTGCTTGCGTCGGTCTCAAGCGAACCCTTGTTGGGGGAATATATTGACGATTAGGAACATCTTGATCGTCATGGAAGAAATATTGAGTGAGCAATCGCAAAAATCTTTGCTACTGGGACAAATATTTCGACGACTAGGAACATCTTGATCGTCATGGAAGAAATCTTGAGTGAGCAATCTTTGCAAAAATCTCGCTGCGCCGGGGACAAATGAATAATAATATGCAACATTTCTTTGGTGATAAAAATGCGGGCCGGAACGAAAGAAAATCGTCGAATGGGCCAAAAGAGTAAAATAGCATCGAGGAAGAGGCGCACCAAAGATGGGTCCACAAATAACGAACTTATAACGAATTTTTGAAAATCCATGTGGAGGGAACAGAAGGAAGAGGCGCAGCAAGAGCTGCGTCTCTTGGAAGAGGCGCAGCGCCTGCTGCGTCTTTTCCCCAATTTGGCTTTCCTGCGTAAAAACGCGAAATTAGAGGGATTTGTGTTCATTATTTCGAAACACAATTCACTCATTTCTCTCTCAAATCTTCACCATTTCCGCCAAGGTTTGATTCAAAAGCTTGCGTTAAATATGACTAATCGAGGTATGTGTCTTAATCTTGCATTAATCTTCTTCATTTGTTGAATTTTGAGCCGCGAGAATTAGGGTTTTCGACCCTTTTGATCGAAAATTTGGGGCTTTTCCCCCAAATGGTTTTGCCTTGCCAAATTGACACTAGAAATGGATAGTAGGTGACGTTAGGAACATAACCATGCATTTGTTTCGAATTTTCATCAAGTTTTGAGTCTTTGAATGAATTTTGAGACGGTTTTACAGCTGAACCGTAAATTGCTTCGAAAATAGCCTTAGGGTTGCCCATTAGCGATGAAATTTGATATTTGGGATCCTTGAACGATGGGTAAACTTCCTACCATCTCGGAATTTTGGTTTGTGACAACTTTTTCAGGACACCTTTCTAGGGCATAATCACCGTTATAACGAAATGCTGCCGAATTTCCGACTCGAACCCAGAACTAGGCTTTGAATTGGACTTTACTTGACCCAATTTATCACATGAGTGATCGGGTTGATGGGAATATGGTCAAGGATGGCACGGTAGGAGCAGTTTCAGGGCTTTGAAGGCTTGAAAACCCCTTAACAAAGGCTCGTCGTCATGTGACGCGGCCTGAATTTGCTTTAATGTTGCAGGTGATGAGGCTTCTACTTCTGGGAGAGCTCCCATGGAGATAGACGCCGCTACTGTTGAGGAGGCTTTAGAGCAGGCCTTCACCGCTGCGGTGATGACCGTTGAGTTTCACGAGGAGGAGGCCGTCGAGGAGGAGGGGGCCCCGAGACGGGCCAACGTCGGGCGAGGAGGTCGCCAGCTGAGAGGAGCTCCTGCGTGGGCTGAGACCTGGGAGAGTAGACACCTCGTGTGGGCTGCAGAGGGTCACCTGTCCTACAGGACGGTGAAGAGCTTGGTAAATAAGAATTCACTACTCATTATTCATCCTCTTTCATTCTTTTTGTCCAAATTTCTTTCAAATTTCATTCAAAACTAAAGATAGCTTTGTTTCAAATCATAATAGGAGGCCGGGAACATCAGGTCGTTCTCGGGTTACACGACAGCGATGGAGCACTACGAAAATGTTGGCGGAGGAGAGGGCCATGATCGGCGTGGAGCATTCGGTCCTCGGTTCGTGTCCTGGAGGGATATCGTGAAGAGGAAGTTGCGGGCTAACCTTAGCCTGGTCCGCTTTCTTGGATCGATTACGGGATACGACTTCCACGTTTCACCCGCCTTTCGGTGAGGTGGGAGTCACTACGGAGGATTACGGCATGATTTATGGTCCGTGTGGGACCGAGGAGATGGTGTGGCGAGAGCTGCTATGAGGGCGGACTCGGCCGAGGCGAGAGATTGATCGGTGGAACTTGTCGCCGAAGGTCTGTTGCGATCTTCGGGTTTGGTACCCGTGACTTACGTCCGAGACTACTTTGCGGGGAAGACCCGGTCCGTGGTGACGATCGATGGGAGGGAGACAGCTCCTCCTCCTCCTGTACTGGTGAGCAGAGGGCTCGTCGTGGCTTTGGTGGTTCTGTCTTCGATTTACCTCGGAGACAAGGGTGAGAGGTTGTCGACGAAGCTTCTTCCCTTTCTTTCGACCGAGTTCCCTAGGGCGTTGGGACCGGGTCTGCTGGTTTTGCGGTCCTCATCCGCTTCATGAGGGCCATGGTCCGTCCGGAGTTGATGGAGAAGGGGACTTCTCCGGCGCGTCGGACAGGCTCTTGTTGGAGGTATGAACCTTCCTTTAGACCAAAGTAAATTCCTTTCTTTATCAAATCACGAAAGATCGTCATTGATTATTACATTTACTGATGGCGTGGGTGTACTCTTACTTCCCGAGTCTCGCGCCCAAGAGGACGGAGCCGTTGGAGAGGGCCTATCCCGTGGTGAGGGATTGGGTTATGTCTTGGACGAAGAGCAAGCGTTCTTCTCACAATGTCTGGCGGGACGTGAACGCTCTTTCACCGAGCGTGAGTATCCCATTCGTATTCATTTACTCTTCTTATACTTTACTTTTAATTGGACATAGGGATGATCCGTGCTTTTATATTGTCGCAGTGGGTGCCCAGGCCTTGGGCGGAGTACGCAGGAGCGCCTCCTTTTGTCGCTGAGGTCCTTCGACCTAGGAGCCCGAGTCATTCTTTGTTGAGGACGTCGATGGGTCTGTGTGGTACTGGGCGAGCGGTTGGCTCGTCGGTGCTCTCGGGGACGTGTTGACGGTTCCGTCGATCCTCCCGGGACGATGTTTAGGGAGCCTTCGAGCCGAGAGGAGGCGGACTTGGCCGGTGCCAGTGGCGACGACCTTCTTCTGCCTGGCGAGGACTACTCGGCGTTCCTTTATGGGAGGTTGGCGTACTGGCCGGTAGTGGTGAGTATCTTTTACTTTTTGCTTGATTTGATTTTGAGAACTACGACGAAAGATCATCGATTAACGAGAGCTATTTGTCTTTGCAGGAGGTTGAGGCGGCGGGCATCGAGCCCCCAGAGTACCCCGAGACCCTCGAGTACACTGACGCGACTGGGAGGACGACGATCTCCGAGTTGCGTGACTTTGACGTAGCTGTGACGGATGCTGGCCTAGACGACTGGCAGCATTTGATTCGGAGGGTGAGTCTCTTGTTTATATGTCTTTCGTGTAAGAACACATTTGATTGAGTTCGCTCAATTTGCTGAGAATTTCTTTTGAAAATGCAGGTTGCACCGTCTCGGTTCGTGGCACTATGGAGGGTAGCCAACCGGCTGCGAGCTACTGCCATCGAGGCACTCGCCGGTGGTCGAGGCTGTCAGGTATGAACCTCATTTGATTGATTTTTCTTTGATTTTGATTTTGATTTTCGATCTTGCTTGAATTGATTGACATGAGCCAATTTGTTGCTGTTTACAGGGTGACCGCGAGCTGGAGCGAGAGTTGACCCAGTCTCGGGAGGAGACGGCTCGCTTGCTGAGGGAGCTCGAGGTTCGGGACGCCGAGATCGCCGTTCCCGGTGGCGAGAGTTGCCGAGTTGAGGGCGCCAGCAGATAGTCTTGTGTAGTTTTGTAGACTTGTACATTTTGGACATTTGATTTTGAAACATTTTTGGACTTTGTTTGGGCGCAAGCCCCGATTTGCTTGGACTTTTGGACTTTGTTCGGGCGCAAGCCCCAGCTTGCTTGTACATTTGTATATACGATGGCCGAGTGCCCTTTTTTCTTTGGGTTGTGTTGCTTGTACTGCAGTTAGTTCTTGAACAGGTTTGGTAGACAACGGTTTACGCGTCATGTCTGTCGAAATTTACATAGAAATTACGCAAAACATACATTTTATATACACAAGGCCTTTAATCAGCGCAAAATGAGACTCAAAAGAGCACGAGGAAAAGCAAAAAATTTGCTGGAAATGACCGGACGGTAGGGAGGGTTACCCCCTAAAAAAAAGGAAAAAAGAAATCTGTAAGTTAGAGATGTGGAAATGAAATTAAGAAAATAAAAATAATGAAAAAAAAAGGTAAATGAATTATAATGGAAATTATGTCCTAAGATGAGGAATTGGAATTATTTTTTTTTTTTTTAAAAAATGAAAATGAAATGTATTTTCTAAAATGAAAATGTGCACATGTGGTAAAATGGCGAATTGTCGATGTCGTCTCGAAATGCGTGCCCGCGAAAATAGGAAACTTGAAACATGGTAAACTGCTCATATTTACCAAAATAAAATCCCGTAGGAATAGGAAATTATTCGTTATAGAATTAGGAAAGATCCAAACGCGGAAATCAGAAGTGAGATCGGGGAAGAGGCGCAGATGAGTCGTCCCTCAAGAGGCGCAATGAGTGCCGCGCCTATTCCCAAGCTTGTCCGTTCGGCGGATTTTTGAAACAAACAATTAGTATAAATAGAGGCGTCGATGGAGTTTTAATTCACACAAATCTTCCGTCTTTTCTTCGTCTATTCACATAAAACTCTCAAAATAAATCTTCAAGAGAAAATTGTCATTATGAATACTTTGGAGATCCGCTTGAAGGAATGGACCAACGAGTTTTCGAATATGGAGAAGCACGACATGGGTGCTTATAACCTTGGGTCTTTGTTGAGTTTGAAACTCATTAAGGTAGTAAAACCGTTCTTGGATGCTTGCCTTGACTATTGGGACCCGAATTATCATGTTTTCGCGTTCCTGGGAGGTGATATTTGCCCATTTCCGAGGAGATTGTTTGCTATTGGTGGGTGGGACCCGAACATTCACCGCCATCCCTTCCACCGCACAAGGGTACAAGAGCAAATTCAGAGACTTGCTTGGGACCGACTAGACTTGAGGTGGATCGCTTAGTTACCCCGAAAGGCGTGAGAATGTTGGACTTTGTAGACCGATTCATTAATAGGGCCGACCCTACTGTTTCCCATGTTGCCGGGGAGGAGGGCATTTGGCTTTTGTTTGCGCACGTGTATGTCTTCCAAGGACACGTTGATGAAGATTTGAGAGGTGATCCTCGTCTTTTGGGTCTTATTGAGCAAATGGAGCTGCGCAGGAGCCCAGCTTGTTTATGCTTAGGAGAGATCATTTTGGGTTTGGATAATAGGAAATCCAACCGCGATCAGCCGTTCTTGGGGAGTCCCGTCATTTTGCAGGTAAAAGACATCATTTTTTTTTTTTTTTTTTTTTTTTTTTTTTTTTTTTTTTTTTTTTTTTTTTTTTTTCGTTTTTCTTTTTTTTTTTTTTTTTTTTTTTTTTTTTTTTTTTTTTTTTTTGTTTTTGTTTTTTTTTTGTCGTTTTTTTTTAATACCTGCTATTGGTAGGTTTGGCTTATGGAACGGCTCCGATTGATCGAGCCCCCAGTTCATGCACTTTCCTATCATTCCCGTTCGATTACGATGAGGACGCGGTTGTACATGGTGGACTTCACTCGGGTCTGTGACTATTGGAAGAACAAGCTGAAGAATGATGATGGTCCGTTGATTAGGTGGGTTGTACCGTGGTGGCACCTCAAGTCACATCCTTTGGAGTATCTTCTTTGGATCCCACTAGGTCCGTGCGCATTCCGGGATTGGAGTTTATGGTATGGATCTTTCCGGAAAGATTAATGAGGCAAGTTGGGTTGAAGCAGACGATCCCTAGGCTTGATACCGTCCCGCAGACTGCTATGGCGCTTACTACAGAGAGCCGAAGAGAGTGGGCTATTAAATGGGCCCAAAGAAACATGTGGTTCCTGAGCTTTTCCGCCAATGCTTTGTGGGTGTCGGATTCTTATCTGCGGTGGAGAAAGGCTGCAACTCCGGAAGAGCGAGAGATCGAGGAAACGCGAACTCGTTGATTACAAGGTGCGCGAGGGAGAGAAAGAGAAGGAGAAGCATCGGACAGAGGGAGAAGAAGAAGCGGGTTTTGGTCATTCATCCTTCAAAGAAATCAAAGACTACTCCGTCGCGAGAAATGGTGGTTGGCAAGAATGGAAGAGTGGGGCCTCGAGAAAGACCGTTGGTGATTAGGTGAAGTGGTGCAAGAGCGCCCACTCGAGGTCGTGACGGGAAATATGACAAGAATGATAAGGGCAAGGGGAAGATGGAGGAATAGCCCGAGTCCCTTTATTTATTATTTGATTATTATTATTATTGTTGTAATAAAAAAGGTGGGATTTTTAGAATCCTAGCCTATTCTATTTTTATTATGTAACGTACTATTATTATTAGAAAGTGAATGAAATAAAAAGGTTAAATGGTTATGAAACCGTTGAGATTTTCCACTTATTATTCTTGTCGAATTTCAAATGCAATGCAAATGTCCTTCTATTTACATTTTTAGATATAATGGGTTGAATCCCGTGAAGGATTGCCTACGTATTCACTTAAAAAGCGAAATCAAACCCTTGCGCGTAGTTCGAGTAAATGTAAAAGAATAATTGTTCGAAGCAAGAGCTTGTAATGAACATAGAAAATAAGCATGAGCTTTTGCTTACTCTGGAGGTGCGAATTTAGTTTATTTGATGATATGAGGATGACAAACTTGTCAAAATGCAAGAGCACAGTGACATTTAGCTTATTTCAGCTTGGCCAGGGGCCGTTTATTTAGTGCCACAAGAGCGACACGTGGGGTTACGCGAGGCGCGTTTTGTCCTATTTCGGCATAGTACCGTTTCAATTGGTCGAGGTTTGTGGGGTTTGAAAATTCATTCCCATCTAGGTCTGTGATTCTAACCGCACCCCCCGGGAGTATGGATTTGACTAGAAATGGTCCGGCCCAATTAGGTTTGAATTTTCCCCTTGGGTCGACAGGTAAAAGAGCTCTAACCGATTTGAGTACTAAGTCTCCTTCTTTGATGTTTCTTGGCCTAACCCTTTTGTTGAAAGCTCGTTTGATACGGGCTTGATATGTTTGGACATTATGTAAGGCGCGTAGCCTACGTTCATCCAGGAGGATGAGTTCTTCATACCTATCCCTCTTCCAGTCGGCCTCCGGGATTTGACTTTCTAGTAGAATACGCAAGGATGGTATCTCTAGCTCGACTGGTTGTACAGCTTCCATGCCGTAGGTCAAATAGAAAGGAGTAGCCCCGGTGGGCGTTCTAATGATGTACGGTACCCCCATAAGGCGAAAGGTATCTTGCTTGGCCAATCTCTGTAGTTGTCGATCATTTTCTTGAGAATCGTGACAACATTCTTATTTGCTGCTTCTACCGCGCCGTTAGTCTGTGGTCTATAGGGCGAAGAGTGGTGATGCTTAATCTTGTATTTGGCTAGCAATTGCTCGGTTTCAGCTTGGAAGTGTGACCCATTATCGCTAATGATCTCATGTGGGCAACCATATCGACATATGATGTTGTTTTGTATGAATTTTGCCACATTTTTAGCCGTAAGACCAGTGTAGGAAGCCGCTTCTACCCATTTGGTGAAATAGTCAATCGCCACTAGAATGAAACAGTTGACCTCTGTTCCTTTGGGGTTATTTTCCGATTATGTCGATTCCCCATGCAGAGAATGGCCAAGGAGATGTCATCGTGTATAGCAACGAAGGAGGGACATGTTGTACATTCCCGAAGATTTGACAATTGTGGCAGTGTCTCACGTATTTGATGCAATCGAATTCCATTGTGGTCCAATAATATCCCAAACGTGTGATTTTCTTTGCCATCATGGGCCCACTAATGTGAGGACCGCATTCTCCGTCGTGGACTTCTTCCATTACCTTTCGTGCCTGTGAATGATCAAGGCATCGCAGGACTACACCAAGAGGTGTTCTTTTGTATAATTCTCCTTGCATCAGAATGTATTGGGAAGCTAATAGGCGTATAGCACGTTGTCCCCTTTTGTCCATATCCGGCGGATAGGTATCATTAAGCTTGAAATTCAGGATTGCTTGGAACCAGGGTTCCTGTGCGATTTCCTCTTCGTCGGTGATTTGATGGACGTAAGCCGGCTCTGACCGTCGTTCGATACACAAAGGCATTTCCATCATGTGATCTGGCATATTTATCAAAGATGCAAGTTTTGCAAGAGCGTCTGCAAATTGATTTTCCTCCCGAGGTAGGTGTAGGTATGTTACATGATCAAAGAATTGAGCGACTTGGTCTATCCTAGCCTGATAGGGTGCGAGGCTTTCACTTAGGATTTTCCAGGATCCTGTAACTTGGTTGATGATCAGTGATGAGTCCCCATGTACTCGGAGGTTTTTGATGCCTAAGCTTACTGCCGCTTGTAGTCCAATGAGACAAGCTTCGTATTCTACAGCATTGTTTGTCACCTCGAAGTCGAGTTTGACAGCAATCGGTGTATGCTCACCTTCAGGAGAAATGAGCAACACTCCTATCCCAAATCCTCTTAAGTTGGATGCTCCATCAAAGTATAGGTCCCAGGAGTCTACATCTGTTTGAAGTATATCCTCGTCGGGAAATGACCAAGTATCTATGGTTTGTGCGTCGTTGATAGGATTTTCTGCGAAGAATTCGCAACGGCGCGACCTTTTATAACTTTCGGTGGCACATATTTAAGGTCGAATTCGAGAGCATCGAGTCCATCTTGCCAGACGTCCGTTGAGGACAGGTTTCTCGAAGAGGTATTTGACTGGATCCATTTTGGAGTATATCTTGACGGAGTAGCTAAGCATGTAGTGACGTAGCTTCTTCGTTGCCCACACAAGAGCGAGGCATGTCTTTTCGAGTTGTGAGTATTTGCACTCATATTCCAAGAACTTCTTACTTAGATAGTAAATAGCTCTTTCTTCGCTTCCTACAGTTTGAGCCAACATGGCACCCATGGCGGTTTCCGTTACTGTGAGATATAAACCAAGAGGTTGATCTCGTTGCGGTGGCATGAGCACTGGTGGTTTAGCCAATATCTCCTTGATTCGGTCAAACGCCTTTTGACAATCATCATCCCACATGGTGTGGTCTGTTTTCTTGAGTTTCTTGAAGATAGGCTCACAAATCATCGTAAGTTTCGATATGAATCGACTTATGTATTGTACTTTTCCAGGGAATCCTCGACTTCTTTTCTCGTTTGAGGTTGTGGCATTTCGATCAGAGCTTTGATTTTTGAAGGATCTATTTCTATACCGCGTTGGCTAACGACATATCCCAGGAGTTTCCCAGATGTTACCCCAAATGTGCATTTCTGGGGGTTGAGTCTCATGTTGTACTTTCGTAGCCTTGCGAAGAACTTGCGAAGGTTTGCAATATGTCCCTCTCTTTCCTTGGATTTGACGATCATGTCATCTACATATACCTCAACTTCTTTGTGCATCATGTCATGTAGGAGTGTAGTTGCGGTGCGTTGGTATGTAGCTCCGGCGTTGATCAGTCCGAATGGCATTACCGTATAGCAATATGTTCCCCATTGGGTGACGAATGCGGTCTTGTGCATATCTTCTATGGCCATCTTGATTTGGTTATAACCCGCATATCCATCCATGAAGGATAGTAATGCGTGGTCTGCAGTATTATCTACCAATATGTCAATGTGAGGTAGAGGGAAGTCATCTTTCGGACTCGCTTTGTTCAAGTCCCTAAAGTCAACACAAACACGGATTCTCCCATCCTTTTTGGGCACGGGTACTATGTTAGCTACCCAAAATCGAATACTCGGAAACTTTGATGAACCCGGCTTTGAATTGCTTGTCCACTTCTTCCTTAATCTTTAGAGCCCATTCTGTTCTCATTCGTTGAAGCTTCTGTTTCACAGGTTTGAAACCTGGCTTAATCGGAATCCTATGTTCGGCAATATCCCTGTCGATCCCTGGCATGTCTTTGTAGGACCAAGCGAAAATGTCTTTGAATTCATTTAGGAGGTCTATGAAATCGGCCCTTTCGGTTGAGCTCAAGGTAGTCCCTATCCTAAGTTCTTTGGGTTCTAGTTCGGTTCCTACATTGATGGGTTCGGTGTCCTCTATTACAGGTCCCCCTTCCCCTTCCTGTAGTATTTCTTTGGCTACGTAGGGAGGTATTTCGGTCAAGTCTGGGTCTTGGTCATCCTCGTATCATCGTAAAAGAATTGCACTCAAGATAACACAAAGAGTAAGCGAGTAACTCCGATTTATTCATATTAAGATTTGAGTAAAGTTGAAACAAAGAAGCCAACTGATCCATGGTCCGTGGCGGCAAAGGGACGATAGTTGGGGCATTTCCCGAACTATCGTGACTACTCGAGGCTAAGCTAGGAGAAACGAAGGGAGTGGGGATGACAACGGGAGTAGACTCTCTAATGACTTCTCTAGACTCCGACTCGACTCGACTCGACTCGACTCGAATTCGTCGTCTTCTGGTTCTCCTTTGAACATCTCTCCTTCTCCAGTGGTGAGCTTGAAGAGTCTTCCTTGATTGTTGGTCCATTTGATAGATTTTCTCCACCCTTTCTTCTGCTTTGTGTCGATTTCTGTGATCAACGCGGTGGGGTTGAAGCGATCGTCCTGAAGTATCATAGTAATGATCTCATCCTGCGCGGCCCTAATGAATCGATCTTCTCCAAACAATAGGCTAACAGCTTGTTCGTCTAAGCAAGGTGCTTGACGGGTTTTGACGGTAGAAACCGTTTCTGGAGGAATGAAGTAGCAATCGTGAAAGATCTCGATTCCGGCTAGCTTCCTCTCAAGATAATGCCAAGGTTCGGGAAATCCGTGAAAGAGTTCTGAACTTCCTTCTTGAACAAAGTACCCATTTAAAGTGGGGAGATATGGCCTCATTTGGACTCCTACGTGCTTGCGGTTTTGGACTTGGGCGAGCATTTCGAGAACTTCCTCTTTTGTGGGTTTGTACCCTAAACCAAGTGGTATTCTTGTTGAGTTGCCTTCCTTGTATGGTGCGAAGGTATTCTTCCGAATTGGGTTCAAAGGCATTCCAGGGAAGTATCCCTGAGATTTGAGTATGTGGTTGACCACCAAGTTGGAGTAGGGATTATAGTATAAGGGTGCCAACTCACTTTCTATGACGCTTACACTTTGGAAGCCCCCAAGTTCGTATATGGGATCTGCAAGGACTTGATTGTTTGATTGCTTCTCGATTATTGCCTTGATGGGTGACGAAGTGATCGTCACTACTTTGCCATTTAGTGGGATCTTGATCTTTTGATGAAGGGTGGATGTTACTGCTTTGGAAGCATGAATCCAAGGCCTTCCCAGAAGTATGTTGAATGAAGCTTCGATGTCCACTATTTGGAAGTTAACCTTCCGTTCGATTGGTCCTGTGGCTATGGTTAGGTTAGCAAGTCCTACCACTTTTCGTCGCGTACCGTCATATGCACGAATACCTTGATTTGTAGGAGTCCAATCCGACTCTTTCATGCCTAGTTTGTATGCCGTTTTTAGGGGTATGACGTTGACCGCGGAGCCATCGTCTACCAAGGTCATTGGCACATTTTTCTTTAGACAGATGACAGTGATGTATAGAGCAAGGTTGTGACTAGCGCCAAAAGGTGGCATTTCTTCATCCGAGAATGTAATAGGATTACTTAGCTTAGGTGATTCTTGGAAGACCAAGTTGACTATATCTTCAGGAGTAGAGTTATGTGCTACATTCAATTTTGCCAAAGCTTGCAGTAAAGCTTGGCGATGTGGAAATGAGCTTGCCACTAGTTGCCAGACTGAAAGATCAGCCTTGGTTTTCTGTAATTGCTTGAGCAAATGATCAGTGGGGTCATCTTCGTTGTCATTTGGCGTGATGACGTTGGTTGGACCGTTTTGAGTAGTGCTTTGATATGGGCGACCCGAACGAGTTAGGTGATCCACATCTTGGTCTTCACCATTTTGGACTATTTCCTTGACTAGGGAGTTTTCAATGAGATACTCGTCCTCATCGTCATCGGCCCAAACCCCATTAACTGCAACTAGTTCCTTCATTCTCATGATATCACTTTCTAGTCGTATGATTTGATCGACTAGTTTATCACCCACGGTGACTACTTCTTGCATAGTGGCATTTTGAGAGAAGATCAATGGTACGCGTTCTTTAGGTATTGCGTTGGGATTGCGCAAGGCCGTTACCATATTTTCTAGTTCCCACACTTGTCTATCTATATTCCTCGCCCATGTGATGAAGTCGGAAATGGTGGGGGAGATAGTAGAGTAGAGCCTTTCTTTCTCAATTGCATGAATTTCATTTTCGGTGGGAGAAATGAGGTGTGAGCAATCTAAGGTAGATTCGTCACTTGTAATCACTAGAACTCCAAGAGGATTCTGAGTGTTGTTGGGCTTACCTCCTTGTGGAATTGGAAGTCGACCATCTTCAATCATATCTTGAAGCACGTGTTTCAACTTGTAGCACTTTTCTGTGTCGTGCCCTTTGCCCCTATGGTATTCACAGTATGAATTTTCATCCCAAAACTTGGACTTCTTTTCGGGTTCGGGAGTAGGTCCAATGGGTTGGAGTTTACCTTGCTTCATTAACCTTTTTAGAGCGTTGGAGTACGTATCCCCAAGGTTTGTGAATTTCCTTGGTGGAGTAGTTTTCTTAGATGGCTCGAGAAGGTTAACTTCGTCGGTCTTGCTAGTAGAGCCGTATGAACGACTTGTGGACCCTTGATATCCTCGACCTACCGTTTTGGACAAGAGTCCTTTACGGATGTCATCTTCAATTTGTGTCCCTAATACGGTTAAGTCCTTGAAAGTCTTGATGTTTTGATATCTCAAATGGTTGGCATATATGGGCTTGAGATTATCCACAAACTTTTCCACAAGAGTAGCCTCATCCGGGCGTTCAACTAGTTGAGTACTAGTCTTCCTCCACCTACTTAGGAAGTCGGTGAATCCTTCTTTGTCATTTTGGGTAAGAACCTCTAGAGTACGCATGTTGACTTGGATCTCGGCATTATCCGCATATTGTTTAGAGAACTCGATTGCGGCGTCTTCCCAAGTAGCGACCTTCTTGTGATTTAAAGTGTAGAACCATTGCTTCGGGATGGTGTCAAGAGATGAAGGAAAGATCCTTAAGAACATCTCGGGTTTGATGCCTTTGATAGACATGTAATCCTTGAAGGCACGGATGTGGTTCAAAGGGTTCTCATGTCCTTTGAACTTAGGGATATCCGTCATGCTAAAGTTGGTTGGCAATTTGGAATTGACGGCTTCATACTTGCGATTGTTTTCCCTATAAATGTCATCCCCTTTAAGGTACATCAATTGCTCCTCTAGGTATTGGAGTCTTTTCTCAGCTGCAGTCGTCCCTATGATAGGATTCTCATCCCTAGACTCGTCATCGGAGTAACGTAGTACTTCACTTTTAAGGGGAGGCAACCTTCCCTCTACATCAAAGATACGGCCTTCGATGAGTTCAAGGCGGTCATAGGTTTGGTTTTGGGTAACTTGCATTTGGGCTAGCGCGGCTAGGATTCGATCATTACTATCTTGAATTTGTTGGAGATTCGTTTCATCACTTGATCCGGGCATCTTGGAAACTGGATAAGAGATCGGCGACGAATCAAAACACGATCGAACATTCTATCACACTTGCTAAAAGCGGAAAAGTTTTGACTCGTGAAGTGGGTGTGTGCCACTTGTGTTGAGTGAGTTTTGAAGAAAGACAAGGTCTTTGAAAATGTGTGTCCTAGTCAACTGTAGTGTAGTTGTAGGAGTGGACTCGAAGTGAGGTTTTGGAATGGGCTTGTGGCCCGAATTTTGACACGACAAACGGGTAAAGTTTTGACCGGATTTTGCGCTAATTGAAGGCCTTTTTTTTTCGAAATTTTGTTTTGAAATTGGGTTTTGATTTTTGAAAATTCGTCATGATTTGTTTTAGAAATGGTGATCACGTAAGGTTTACACATTTATACAAGCATTATAACGGGATGCTGAGTGCATTTAAAAGGGTTCTGGTTTAAAGGGTGGGTTGCCATACCGAACCATCAAACCCGAAGTCTGTGGAGAGGCTCGTGCCAAACAAGAGTAAGGTCGATTCCTAGTCCATTTCCTCAAGTAGTGAAGGCCCTTGATACAAACAAGAGTAAGCATCATGGTATGGATGACGTCAATCGCTATCCATCCTTAGGCCCAAATAAGAATTAGGACCGTTTAGACGGGACGATTGGTCGAATGGGTTGGGTTGGGCTTAGGAAGGCCGAAAAAAACGGTCTAGGAAGACCGAGTTATGAAAACCGACAATTGTCTTGTACAAACTATTCCCTAACCCTGTTCAAGTTTCACCCTAGCTACACGTAAGTGTATGATCCCCAGCGGAGTCGCCAAACTGTGGACAGCGGGCCGCCCACGGGGGCGCTTGGTGAAGGTCGAAAACAAGCGTTTGCATTTTGTACGGAGTCGCCACCAATTTTTATGGGAAATTGGAACCGTTCGAATACCTCGTGTCATGTCAAGACACAAAGTAGTGACATGAACACTAAGCAATCGTTACCCTTAGCATTCTATGTCTAGAATGACTCTCGTGGATGCCAATGAACACGGGTGCTCACGGAGATCTGGAGTAAGGGGTGAGGGTACGTATTAGGAAGCTCTTTTGATCGAACACCTAATCCCGCCCGCCTCAATAGCGGCCTCTACTAATGATTAGGGAAGTTATTCGTACTTGATATATCGTCGGCTATATGCATGCAATGCAACATCCAAGTTTTAATCCTAGCATGTGAGAATTAATACTAAGTCGGTTGACAAGTAATTAGCAAACAATTTGGTCGAAGTAGGATTTAATGCTCATTTACATGTGAAACATACAAGCGATAAAGGAAATACAATAATTATAAACTACAATAATGAAAATTACAATAATTACATTGGGATAGGCGATTTATGTCGAAAATACCTTTAAAACGGATAATTTGAGAAAAAGAATAAAAGAATAAATAACGAACAAAACAGAAGGTGATAATACGGTTAATAGTTGATTAATACGTAGACTAATTAAACTATGTCAAGGCGTAAACGGAGCTCGGGGACGTAACTCAACCAGAACAGCGCAGCAGAGCCGCGTCTTCGAATAGCGCAGCAGACGCCGCGCGTCATTCCTTGGCTCGCCCCGGCCGTGAAGCCGTAATTGCAAGCCGTTAATGTCGATTGGTGATTTAAAGGATTAATTTAATTATTTACTCGGATGAAAGTGATTAATATGTTATTTACATGTGAATGATGGTCATAAAAGCGATAAACATGGATGAGACGCAAACGGATTAATTACAAGGTTGTATGATTAATTAGTGAGATCGGTGAATGAAACAAACTAAACATGATGAATTAATGACAAATTAATGACGAACATGTGAATGAACAGATGAAAACTATATCAAAGACGAATTCCAGGAACTCAATATGAACAAATTGAACCCCTACAACCCGGATTGAATTTAATGACGAAAACCCGCAAATATTGGATTATTAGGGATTTAAGTAGGATTTATGACAAATTAAACATGAACATGATGAAGATTAAATACATGTGAATTATATGCTATTACAACGAAGAATTAACAGACGAAGCAAGCAAAAGAAAGATTTGAATACGAATTACAGAGGACAAACGAAGAAGAAAGGAAGCAGGAACTGCGGCAGCCTCACGAAGAGGCGCAGCAGGAACTGCGCTCCTTCGAAGAGGCGCAGCAGTTGCTGCGTCCTTTCTCGACGGTTATTTACTGGAAATCCGCAAAAACAGATTTTAACAAAGGGTTTTAGAAATCGATTTTAACGGTGTTTTCGACATAAACCTTACAATTGATTATACGAAAAGGTAAAATACAATAAATAAATAAGGATTATACACCCTCAGACTTACATGTTGACGGAACGAGAAGAACTAAGATATCGATTAGTGAATGCTCGACGCGAATGCAAAGAGAGTGCCCTCGTAAGAGGAAAACGATTGATTAATTAAATTGATTAAGTGTAGTTGGTCAAATTGGTCGGTCATGCAACGGAGAGGCTGGTACCCGGAAAGATCCGAGCTTACGTGGTCGAAAGTTCAAGCACGTAGGCGCCAATAAGTAAGAACAAAGTCTAGAATGCAAAGGGAGAAGAGAAGGGCGGACACTCGCGTGAGAAATATGAGGAACGAAGGCTCCTATTTATACTAATCACGTGAAGGAATTAGGGTTTCAGAGACTCTTTGGAAGTGAATCTCGGAAAGATATGAAAAAGATACGTAAGACATGCAGAGAAGGGCCTGGGAAGAGGCGCAGCAGCCACTGCGTCTCTTGGAAGAGGCGCAAAGACTGGCCTGCGTCTATTCCCTGTGAGGTTTCCTCCTGCTGAAGAAAGATTTCCGCGTTTGAGTTATGGTAGGACGGAAATAATTCGATTATCTTAGGAATATTACGGGATATTATTTGCCAAAAGATAAAATTTGTGAAATATGGAATAGAAATATCCGGAACATTCCAGAATATTCCGACTCGGGATTTAACGATTATCAGAAAATGGAGACGGTTTTTGACCCGGACTCCGAATGTACTCTAATTACTGCCAAAATGACCGTATCGGGACGTAGATGACATCTAAGAGGTAGACATTTAATATTTGAGCAATCACTTGACGATAATCTTACGAACTGTCACAAATCGTTCCGCGTATCAAACATGCGGCCCAATCATCACCGGGTGGTTTGCGGGAGGTGCAGAAATGAGGTATCTACAGTATATACTTTTGAAAGTTCCTCACATAAGTGTCCCGCCTACTTCACCACAACCGATGACGGCATCGCAACACCGCCACCAATAACCGCACCGAAGCGCGAAAGTACCCATATCACAACACGAAGTACCGTGCCCGGATCGCCACCCGAGGCACAGCAACCACATCGATAGTCAGCGCAACTTATACAATCCCATAAACACCGACTCAGTATAACTTCCTTAAAACCGCTTTACTAGATCACAACGCAACATATTACACGGAATAAACAGATAACAACTTTATGACTATCACACTATACAATTACTCGTGAGGTCAGAACCTCACACAAACACTTATACACATCAAAGACCCATAATCGAATCTAACTAGCCAATCCTGATCACGTAAGTTACCACTTGATAAAGGTTATCTCTCACCCGAGCTTAACTCGCATGCCCTTCATAGCGAATTCTCCCATTTGCATAACTATCACCTCCTGACAAAAGTACTTATATCATTAATACCCAACTACTAGCAACCGCCTCCTATAACCACATCTTATACTCCCTCACAACCATACATACCAATCGGGCCTCTACAAAAATCAACCTCTTTAAAATGGCTATGTTTCCTATTTATCATCACCCTTAACCACTACTGACAACACCACAACACCACCACAGTTCGTATAACAAATCTTTTATACTCACCTCTAAATATACAGTTCCTTTCCTATCTTTGGTTAACATCCCAAATAACGAACATCAAATCCATCAACAAAAATTACCTCAACATTCATTCCAATTCTATCCTTAATTATATCGTCACCTAACTCTCCACCAAAATTTCATATCGTGCAAATACTCTACCAACTTCTTACTCCCTTAATTCCTCAAAACTCATGGCTAACATGTCATCTTGAAATTCCTATATAACCATTAACTCACACCCTCATGATAGTATCATACATCTCGACGATTCCTTACTTCTATATCGCATAACTCCGGTCAACATTCTCTTAGTTTACTCCCCTCATTCTTTTCCCTTTATACTCGACAAAATCAATTAACAATTCAACTCCTTATTCCTACTACCTAACTCTTTAGTGCTCCGGTTACCTTCTCATTCCTCCAAAACTCAAATTCCATTAATTCATATTAGTACTTCTCACTCTTTCTTACCATGGATCCTCTCTCATCATGCTACTCACTCACACTTGCCACCATTAGCTCCACACAACCAACGGTTACTCTTCAGTCAGTTGTATCTCCCTTTCATATCTCTAGAAAACCAAAAATTCACCTCATACCGTTAATTGCCCAAAGAATTACACACTAGGCTCACCTCTTAATAATCCAAATTCCCAAACTCAGTCACTATCCACAAATCCACACCGCGGCATAACTTCATCTAAGTTCACTATATAACACTCTTCTCCATCCCTCTACAACGACCTTCCATTAGATATATTCTTAACTAACACAATCCTAACCATCTCCCTCCATAAATCCTTACGCATCTCAAGTTGCCAATATTCACATCCTTCCTTTCAATCTTTTTATTTTCACATTCCTCAGACTTACCTACCCCTTTGACCATGTACGATTATCACTACTATACTTAAACCCATGACCATATCGCCCACCATACCTCACCAAATGTGCCCATTGCCTCAATAAACTCACCAATCTTCCCTTCCTCTTTCCGCTATCCATCACAATGACGTATAATCCATGTCCTTCCCACCAAACTCATACCCATCTTAAAGTGCTACTCCTTACATTATAAGATATGGTATCTCACGCATCAGGACCAACACATATGTAAAACAATGCATAAAGAAGCAAAAAACATCTTTGAAATAAATATGATATGCGATGAGGTCAAAAGATAAGCATGTGACCAAAACATGGGTTACTAGATCGAGTACAACCTATTCGATCGAGTAGGTGAAGATCAGAAGCACGCATAATAAATTACCAGGGCTACTCGATCGAGTACGGGGTACTCGGTCGAGTACAAAGTGGTGTACCCGATCGAGTAAGGGGTACTCGATCGAGAGTACCCTACGCAATTCTCAGCACTGTCCAATCTTCGTAAAACTGTAGTATCTCACTCGTTTCTTGGTCATTTTGGGCGTGTGACCTATCGTTTGAATTATAAGAGAACAAGCTATCACCTCCAAGTGAAATCACATCAATATCATATATGCATCCCAATTTATAACAGTTTAAAGACAACTTCTCTGTAATCGGACAACATAACTACTTGATTTTTCCTTTCAAACAATTTAAACAACAACAAAGCAAACAAAAGCAACTTGATACTCGTAAAACCAGTATCCCTAACCATATGTTACTATCTACAAAAGCCAAACAATAACATCCATCATGCACATATAATATTCAACTTATCAATCATGTACTACCCGCATGCTTACTTAGTATAACTTCCACACATATCAACATATATATATATATACATACCATCATATCTTTCTAACATCACATGCTACTAATATCAACCAAACAATAAACATCAATCATCACTTAAATATATTCTGCATCTTACTTCACATACTTCTATCATTCCATCCAATTGAACCACATATTTCATCCAACACATATACTTTAAAGACAATAAATAATTAGCGATCCCATGACACACCCATAGTGACCGGTTCAAAGTTGTAGGGCAAGTTCGCGACTTTAAGATGTCTCCCAAGCCTTTGCATTAGAATTCAAGATGAAAGTGGGCCGATTTATGAATGGCTAAGAGAAGATAGTCTCATGGGAGTTAGCACCACAACTCCATGGTTTGAGGACCTTGCTAACTACTTGGTAAATGAGTTTATACCGGATGAGCTTGAACCAAGAGAGAGGAGGAAATTGAGGCATGATTCCAATAGATATTTTTGAAATGATCCCCACGTATTCCGTAAGTGTGGGGATGGGATGTTCCGGAGGTGCGTGTCTAGAGAAGAGGGTATGGAAATCGTTGATCGAGTACACAATTCGGCCTATGGAGGACACTTGGCCACTTGAAGAACCATTGCCAAGATCCTCCAAGGCGGATTTTATTGCCCCTCTATGTTCAAAGATATTCACTACTTGGTAAAATAATGTGATGTGTGTCAACACACCGGCAACATCGGAAAGAGGAGTGAGATGCCCCTTAATAACATCCTCGAAATTGAGCTTCGATGGTTGGGGTATAGACTGTTAGAAATTATTAATCTCATTAATTTACATATTCATATATGAATTAATTTATTTAGTCATAAAATAAATTGTTGATCTTATGCATGCAAACTAAATAAGAAGAGATAAGAAAATCGATTTCTCACCATCTAAATTTCGCTCATTTGTGGGCACCAACAAGATCTCCTTCTTGTTAGTTCTTGAGCATTCCAATAATGGATGAACATTCATGACTTCAAAATAGAAGCCCTCCAATAAGTAGCACCCAAGACTATCCCAAAATCCCACAAACTAACATGAACTAGATATTTGTAATGTGGTTTACCTTAGAATCGGTTACTAATACTCATATACTACTACTAGTATTATTAGTGATTGATTTGTACAAATTAGATTCATAAAAATGAATTTTATGAAGAACAAGAGAGAGAAGGTAGTGATTTTCATAAAAATATGAGAGAATAAATTATTGAGAGAAAAAACTCTCAATGGTTGTGCACAAAACCGGTGGGGTGGGGAGGATTTTAGGCCCTTTTTCTTTTTCCTTTTTGTCTTCACAAGACAAATTAGTGTAAGGCTTTTCATGGTCAAGTCACTATCAAGTGTCATAGACAAATGAATAAGACAAATGAAAAAAGACAAAACTTCTAAAAATTGCCCCCCAATTTCGGTCATCATATGTAATATGGAGTCCATTTTATTTTTGTCAATTGTACAATTGTATGTCATGTGACATGTGACATGTCTTATGTCATGTTTTAATTTAAAATGCATATTTAACAAATTAAATATCATTTACAAATTAAATAAATCACATTTAACAAATTGACTAGTAATTCAAAATTACTTTCACATAAAATGGTCATTTAAATACAAGTTAGTATGATTCACAACATCTTGTAATTATAACTAACTTATCATTCTCATCTCGCGTGTTTCGCAAACACCGATTAATTTTAGTAATATAACTTCTTAAATTACTAAATAAAATCTTATTTAATCACATTATAATAAGATGTCATTTTCTCTCTTATGATAATAATTTGTTCAATTTTAAGGAATTAATTAATCTGCCTCGGCATACAATTAATTAACCTTTTCAATTAGGGGAATCGTCCTTTAGGTGTGACCTCTAGGGATCAACTGATCACCACCGTCGCACGACAGTAATGTCAAACTCTAGCCAGCCAATCATTACCGATATGTGTGGACCAGTTGACTATATATGTAATGTATCATCCCCTTCGTATTCTTGATATGAGATTTAAATATGTGATCAATATGATCGACAATTGTGATCGCATTATTGTCGGGGACACTTACTCCAACAATCTCCCACTTGTCCTCGACAAGTGTGTGTCACCAATTCTCTTGTCCTATTACTATCTCCCACTCAATGCAAGGTGTCTTTCAGGTCGTACTTGCAAGTGATCATATCGTGAGTGGTTTCCTCGATCTGGAGAATAACTGATTGACCGGAGTTATCTACCATAGATACCTTCCGAGCGTGGCCACGTATTTCCAGTTCATTACTCCTCGAGTGGCCCTGAGATATTGTTTTAACCCTGACAAGGGGGTGGACAATTCCTATCGCACTATTCCCTTCGACTAGCCACAGCCATCATAACCCAAAATATGCCCATTTGACCCCATTTACGAAGGTCGTAGTAACATAAATCAAAGCTAATCAAATCTGTGCCATCTTAGGCGAACAGTCTTTAGTCAAAAGAATCGACTCATTAGAATACTATAGTAGCTCTCGCCACGACCAGGCTATATAAATTTGCCGAACTCTATAAGCGGTCCTTTGCCCGACAAAGTGTTCCTAACTTGATCATCGCCTATGTGATCGACTAGTCATCTAACATGACTGTATGGCACTGAACTTTCCATCGCATCACACTCTAGTCACTTCGAGACGTCACCTCATACAATTGACAATGAGCGAATACTATGTTAATCCGTGTTCACTTTAACGGGGTTCAATATCGTCATACAACCCGTTTGGATGTAACAAAGTAAAATAAAAGAGTTTTAAAGTAAAACTCGAACGACAAATGTGATTATCACATATGAATAGTCAATGCCTGATTGTAATTTCATATTCTATAATCTAATTTGATCTTATATGTAGTTGTTCATCTCAATGCATTTGAAATGACATATGACATGACTCATCATGTTAAGCCTATGAGAAGGCTTTGGTTAGTAGGTTTTATCAACTTCTTGTACCTTACTCAACCTTACTACATACTCGTTTTCTTTTGTAATGTATACATTTGCATTACAAAACTTTCTGAGTACGTGTCTAGATCCAATCTAGACATATGCCCTCTAGCCTTAGAATAGCTCCCACTGTTTTCACAGTGTGCGGGACCCATCCCTCTTGCATATCTTATGATTGCAAGTGTACTCAATTTCCGTTGTGAGCATCCTCATTGTTCTTTATTCACTACTACAAATCCAGGCAACTACAACGCCCCTTTAACAACGATTATTCACGAAAATCACAATAGACGTTGTAGAATGTATGGCGCGAATTTTACTAAAATCAATTACAATGGGTATGGTTATAAAAACCGTTGTTATTAGTTTTAACAACGGGTCACACATGCACAACCGTTGTTAATAATTTGGCGCAAAATTGGCGCAAAGTTAGTGAAAAGTAATCACAACGGTTATTTTTGAAACCCGTTGTTAAAACTTATTTAACAACGGGTGTTTTTTACAACCGTTGTTAAAACATATTTCACAACGGTTGTTGTTTAATAACCGTTGTCAATACCTTCCATACTATAAACCACACAAACAGAAGTCTGCTGCAGCCACAAAACACAACCCTTAATACACAAACACAAACACAGCAGACAAACAAACACAAAACACACACTCTCTTTCTCTCTTTCTCTCTTTCTCACTTTCTCATCGTCGCTTTATCTTCTCGCCGTCACTGTTGATTTCATCGTCTATTACGTTCAGTATTTATCAGGTAAATCTCTAAAATCCTTTGTTAGTTTCATCGTCATTATTTTCTTTTTCTATTTATTTCTTTTGCATGTATGTGTTTTTATCGACCATTATGTTATTTGTTTAAGTATTGTTCGCATAATTAGTTAGTAAAACAATGAAGAAGCAAGATGAAGAAGCAAGATAAACATAATTAATATATATATATATATATATATATATATATATATTTATAAATACATAAATTAAAAAAAAATTACATATATAAAAATGCAATTCTTATATTTTCATAGAGGATCTTATTATGCTCTATCGTATCCGTCCTCTCCTCCTTGGCTATTTGAGGTTCCGTTCCAGATTGCTATATCGTCATATAGCCGCAATCGTCCTGCTTTGCTCGTCAAGCCATCTTCTTTGGCGTGCTTGGTGCGGATCGAGCATCCGCAAGGTATCTCTGAAACTTTCCTCAATATGGAGGAACCGGCGGATGAAGTTGTTGTTGTTCTCGATCATGGTAAGAGTCTTAAGGATGAAATCATTCATTTTGTTGGAGTTTTTGGAGTTTGTTTTGAAAGATTAAGTAGAGTTTGTTTTAGCAGTTAGGGTTTGGAGATGAATATATTGAGATAATGGAAATGTTAGTTGAGATAATGCAATGTATTTATACTAAGCAATGTGTGGGTTGAGTTGCTTTTTAATTAATATATATGTTAGGAAGTTGTGCCATAATCATCATCATATCTCTCAATAATGCTGCTTCAAATCTTATTACTAACCCTTCTCATTCCATATTATCCGTTCATATGTACAGTGATGTCAGTAATAATGCATGCATCGGAATTCTAACGGGCCGTAATTATGCATGCATCTAGTAATATTTAATTTAATTTTTTTTTATTTATTAAGAACAAACAACAACGGTTATTTACAAACAACCCGTTGTCTTTAGTTATAACAATGGTTTTGTATATTAAAACCCGTTGTTATAACTTTCCCCCCAAAATTGAGTCACACTTTCCACAACGGGTTTTTATACTTAAAACCGTTGTTAATATTTTTAACAACGGTTTCCTTAAGAAAACCAACCGTTGTTATAACCTTTTACAACGGACGCTTTAACAACGTCCGCTTTTTTATATAACAACGGTTTTTGACCGTTGTTATAGCCTGTATCTGTAGTAGTGATTGCTTAGAACGATTCTAACAAATCCATTTCTTAAATAACATAGCCAAAATGGTATCTTAACCATCCTAATGTGTTTTGATTATGGTTTGTCGGAAACCATGCGCAATCTCAATTGTCAATTGTCATTTGTGTAACACCCTTACACAAAATTGCATCAAATACACTTTGCTTTACATCCTTAATGTTTCTGCAAGCACTTAAGGGAAATCTTTATAGCTTACTTGGTAACTATTACTTAAATTCGATTTGAAACAATTCATCATACTCAAAGTATATGAAGTGTTATACATCATTTCCTATTTAATTGATTCGGCAGCGGAAACAATGGAATCAATCAAATATGTTCAACTCGATTGAACTAGTCATGAATCTTATCAACATAAGACTCCTTATTTGACATTAATTTCATATAGATTTATCTCCATAAATCCGGATATTAAAGATGTACTATATTTCTCCAAAGTCTTAAATCATTCGCAATGATCAATATGTCATCCACATATTAGACTAATTAAAATTACCGTAACTCCCACTAAATTCTATGTATAAACACAACTTCTCGACCTATCGAGAAAAGTTTTATAACATGATCAAAACATTGATTCCAACTCATTGATGTCCTACTTAAGACAATCTCTTAAGTTGCACATTATCTTAGGATTGTAAGAATCTATAAAACTCATGACATGTATTGAATACATTCCTTCTAATTGATGAAGTGGGTTTTAGATTCACTCGCTATATATCACATAATGATACACAATCCCTAAGAAGATCCAAAATAGACTTAAGCAATTCAACCAGTGCAAAACCCTTTGCAACCAATCAAGCTTTGATATCTAACAATTCACTTGGAATTTATTTCGGATTTCCATAGCTCTAAGCCTTGTATTGAGTTGTGACTTAAACACTCTCATGTAAGTCATATGTTCATTACTTTCCAGAAGTAATCAACTTGAATCAAACAATTTCTTCGTAAGTTGCAAGCTCTTTACTTTCTAAAAGTAACACTAATTCATCATCTTCAACAAGTGATGACTTTAACCTCCTAGATTTTGAAGAAACAACGTCTTACACAAAACGTCTCATGTAGGCAAGAAAGACCAGTTTTTTGCGACATAATCATTCTTTGTGGCTCTTGAATAATTTCTCCCACTGTCTTCTAGAAATAATCTTGTGTTCTAGAAAGACAGCTTCACGAGCCACAAACCCGTTGAACTCGTGATTATAGTAAGGGAAAAATGAGGAATTATTTCTTTTGAAAACCTACAAACATGGTATCCTACCATTTCATATCTCATATGATTCGTTTTAGATTTAGTGGAAAAATAATTTAGACAAAATGATAAAATCCCCAAAAGGATCAAGTAACTCAAAGTAACTTTATTAAAGTCCAAACCGTATCGAATGGAGTTTGAATTCTTTATCCAACCACACATTATCCCATAATGCGTGCTAAGAGATATTAATTTGTGATACTATATCACTTTTCCTTTGGCTTATATCAAAGTCTTCACTTTGATAATCCCATCACGACTAAATCGTGATTCTTTGAACTATTTAAACTTCTTCAAAGATTTCTCTATTTACCTTATTAAGTGAACACATTAGTGTCAACCTAAATCGTTGGTAAAAGAAAATGATCAACCTATTTTGGATCAATGATTTACAACCTCGATCTCCTTTTCAACAAAAAAAGGCACGAGATATCTTGCTTTGAATACAAGATACGCATATACCATAAGATCTAATGGTTTCAAGAGTACTCGATAACTCTTTGCGTTCATCATTCCAGAATATAAGGTTTAATCTTTGGGTTACCCTTTTGAGTCTTGCATTATCTACATGATATATCATTCTAGTTTGGTTTAGAATATAATCACCTTGATAATGGGCTAGCCATTCATCAAATCATGGTGTATAGGGTCACAAAAGTGAACCCTTTTTTTGTATCTTAACAAGTTTGTATTCTTATTTAGAGTTTATGCACTTAATAGTCACAATTAAGTACAACTCTAAACCCAAAAACTAGATTGAGTACACAATGACTCTATCTCTCAACATCATTGTTGCTAGTCGTCATATTCTAATCATCCTATGTATCAAACACAATGATGAAAACCACCATCGGTTTCTAATATTGACGAAGTAGTACTAGGAAAATTTATGTCAATCAAATAAACATTTAAAGAAGAAGGTCCCATTAGATGTCCCACAACTAACTTGTTGATTCTTCAATAATTTGGGGTAGTTTCCTTTCTAGCGTCCAACAATTAAGACAATAGAAACTTTATCGGTCGGGATTTATAGGTTTAGTATCGTTATTCTCAATAACTTTACTTTTATCATAACCTTGTATCAATTCCATTCTAGTTTTACTTCTTTGAACCTCGCCCTTTTCTTAACGGTTTAAGAGAATGCTCCCACTCATTTCAATGAGTCTTTGCTTAGAGAAGCAAAGTTGAATTTCATGAAGACTACTCTTCAATTCATTTGTTTAGTCTTAAAACTTTCATTGAAGTGGTTGCGGTATTTTGGTCAATTTTGATTTCAAACAAATCTAGTTACCAAAATGATGTAACGTTTCAAAGTACTTAACTCAATTAAGCATATGAGAAATAATTCATTGTAAGTAGATATGTTAGTCAAGAATAAAAAACCCTTTTGATCACGAATAACTCTTATCTATACTCTTCACAAGAGATTCTTTCAATGGGTAACACGAGGTTTTAGAAGAAAATTCATATTTGTCTTTAGTTACGATGTTTTAATGGAGATTTGAACTAAAATCGAGATGATATCGTATATAATTTGAGGTAAAGAAATAGAACAATATGATAACGGAATAATGAAAACAAAATATTTATCGTTATAATAATAGTTGTAAATATAATAACAAGTAGAGAATTTACATAGTGACCTCTACCCAACTATGATAAATGACTCCAAGATCTAAATTCATATTAACTTGGGCACGGTAGAGCCGATTCATCCCTTATCAATATAACTCGGTGGATTAACTCTTTAATCGATCTTACTTTTAGAACTCATGGTCGATAAAATTACATTAATATTTATCTTTAGCCCGGAACACATGCGACTACGGTCACGAATACTTCCGTTGAGCTCAATCCAAATTTCGAATAAATGTGTCCATGATCCAAATCCACATCAACTTGGGCACGGTAGGACCGATTCATCCCTTATCAACACGAATTCGGTGGATAGACATTTATCACCCACTTCCCCTACGTAACAAGGTTTGTACCCCGGTAGGGCCGAGCGCACTCCCTTATGAAATAGGTTTTCATGGTTTCTACTTTTTGGTAAGGCTAAGTCTCAATTGTTTATTTATTTTAGCGAGAGGTCATGTGAATTTATTATCTATCACGTTTTAAGTGAACTAAAGCGGTGAACTGCGATAATTGTAATTGACACGGTCGATAAACTCGATAAAAATGCATGTTTAGTTATGGCGATTTAGCGATGCAGGTAACATATAAATAAAATGCAAAGCATAAATAAAATCCTAGTATGGCCTTCCTAAATAGTAAATCTAATAAACTATTACAAATTCGGAAACCAACTCCTTTGGTCCCTTGAAATTCGGTCTTGGCACGCATTTCAAGGCAACAATTTCTTTAATGGATCGCCTTCTCGAGTGGCACCGTCTTCAAGGAACTCCGGAATAAATAAATTACATAACAAATTACATAATTTCCTATTATACATTTGTAATAAAAATAAAAATAAATCTATTAAATTACAAAACGGTGATACGAGATCACAATAAATTACAACCGAATCGATATTCCCATACATTTCGGGTAATATCAATTAAAACTAAGGCCATACTAAGTAAAATTACATAATTCAAAAATTACATAAAATTAAAATATGACAATCATAAATAAAATGCAGCATTATAATATGTATGAACATGCCCAATTTTATGCTAAATCGCCTTTAAGGAGCCAATATCGTATATTAATCGGTTTTTACGGATTTGCGTGATTTAACCTTTTTAAAATCACAATAATTACATAACATCATATTTATGTACTAGTTAATTACCCTAACCATCATAGGACTCAAAATTAGTTTCCACTAACATATTGACAATAATTAACTTATAATTGTTAATATTGTTCTTAAAAGGACTTAAAATTACAATATAATGCCATAAACTTCAAATAAAACATAAAAATTTCAAATAAATTTGAAATTTGAAATTCTAAACTTATGAAAATTCTGAAAAAATAACATGACACTCATAATATTCAAAAACTTAAGTTAAAAATTTCGAAAATTTATCGAGAAAAAAAATGTTGCGGTTTATCGATTTTAACAATTATGACCATAAAAATATGAGAAAAATTATATTCATCAACTTTTCAATTTTATATCTGAAATATGTGATAAAATACAACATGTGACATTTTTCCTTGGTCATGAAGTATGTTTTAGCAATTTTTACTAATTAAAGTCACTATTAATGTGATTTTTCATCAAAAATTCATAAATCATGCATAAAGACGTCATTATAGCCAATTAATTTAAACACATCTTGTAGCATTGCATGTGACAACATAATAAATTTATATGACCAGATTCGAAATATAACTCATATTAACCTATTTTTCCATTTAAATTCGATTTTATCTTGAAAAATCCATATTTCGAGCATAAGAACTCATAAAATTATGAAAAAATTACAGTTCATCAAAAGATAATATATGTGAAAATATATCCAAAAACCACTGGAAAAAACGAAGTTTAGCTAATTTTAGTCCAAAAATGACATTTTTATCATAAAATCACATTTTAATGCCATTATTATACAAAATAAACAATAAAAATCCATAAATTAACCAAAATATCCTAAATACATTTTAGGACCAGAAACTTTAACATGCATAATAAATTTCGTGATATATCATATTAAACACAAATTTATAAGTTTTGTTTGTTAATCGTATAACTCGGAAAAACAATAACCGATTTGCATGCAAACAACCTAAGGCTCTGATACCGCTTGTTAGAAATTATTAATCTCTTTAATTTACATATTCATATATGAATTAATTTATTTAGCCATAAAATAATTGTTGATCTTATGCATGCAAACTAAATAAGAAGTGATAAGAAAATCGATTTCTCACCCTCTAAATTTCGGTCATTTGTGGGCACTAACAAGATCTCCTTCTTGTTAGTTCTTCAGCTTTCCAATAATGGATGAACATTCATGACTTCAAAATAGAAGCCCTCCAATAAGTAGCACCCAAGACTATCTCAAAATCCCACAAACTAACATGAACTAGATATTTGTAATGTGGTTTACCTTCAAATTGGTTACTAATACTCATATAATACAACTACTATTATTAGTGATTGATTTGTACAAATTAGATTCATAAAAATGAATTTTATGAAGAACAAGAGAGAGAAGGTAGCGATTTTCATAAAAATATGAGAGAATAAATTATTGAGAGAAAAAACTCTCAATGGTTGTGCACAAAACCGGTGGGGTGGGGAGGATTTTAGGCCCTTTTTCTTTTTCCTTTTTCTCTTCACAAGACAAATTAGTGTAAGTCTTTTCATGGTCAAGTCACTATCAAGTGTCATAGACAAATGAATAAGACAAATGGAAAAAGACAAAACTTCTAAAAATTGCCCACCAATTTCGGTCATCATATGTAATATGGAGTCCATTTTATTTTTGTCAATTGTACAATTGTATGTCATGTGACATGTGAATGTTTTAATTTAAAATGCATATTTAACAAATTAAATATCATTTACAAATTAAATAAATCACATTTAACAAATTGACTAGTAATTCAAAATTACTTTCACATAAAATGGTCATTTAAATACAAGTTAGTATGATTCACAACATCTTGTAATTATAACTAACTTATCATTCTCATCTCGCGTGTTTCGCAAACACCGATTAATTTTAGTAATATAACTTCTTAAATTACTAAATAAAATCTTATTTAATCACATTATAATAAGATGTCATTTTCTCTCTTATGATAATAATTTGTTCAATTTTAAGGAATTAATTAATCTGTATCGGCATACAATTATTTAACCTTTTCAATTAAGGGAATCGTCCTTTAGGTGTGACCTCAAGGGATCAACTGATCACCACCGTCGCACGACAGTAATGTCAAACTCTAGCCAGCCAATCATTACCGATATGTGTGGACCAGTTGACTATATATGTAATGTATCATCCCCTTCGTATTCTTGATATGAGATTTAAATATGTGATCAATATGATCGACAATTGTGATCGCATTATTGTCGAGGACACTTACTCCAACAATCTCCCACTTGTCCTCGACAAGTGTGCGTCACCAATTCTCTTGTCCTATTACTATCTCCCACTCAATGCAAAGTGTCTTTCAGGTCGTACTTGCAAGTGATCATATCGTGAGTGGTTTCCTCGATCTGGAGAATAACTTATTGACCGGAGTTATCTACCATAGATACCTTCCGAGCGTGGCCACGCATTTCCAGTTCATTACTCCTCGAGTGGCCCTGAGATATTGTTTTAACCCTGACAAGGGGGTGGACAATTCCTATCGCACTATTCCCTTCGACTAGCCACAGCCATCATAACCCAAAATATGCCCATTTGACCCCATTTACGAAGATCGTATTAACATAAATAAAAGCTAATCTGAAACTGTGCCATCTTAGGCGAATAGTCTTTAGTCAAAAGAATCGACTCATTAGAATACTATAGTAGCTCTCGCCACGACCAGGCTATATAAATTTGCCAGAACTCTATAAGCGGTCACTGCCCGACAAAGTGTTCCTACTTGATGCCGCCTATGTGATCGACTAGTCATCTAACATGACTGTATGGCACTAAACTTGCCATCGCATCACACTCTAGTCACTTCGAGACGTCACCTCATACAAGTGACAATGGGCAAATACTATGTTAATCCGGGTTCACTTTAACGGGGTTCAATATCGTCATACAACCCGTTTGGATGTAACAAAGTAAAATAAAAGAGTTTTAAAGTAAAACTCGAACGACAAATGTGATTATCACATATGAATAGTCAATGCCTGATTGTAATTTGATATTCTATAATCTAATTTGATCTTATATGTAGTTGTTCATCTCAATGCATTTGAAATTACATATAACATGACTCATCATGTTAAGCCTATGAGAAGGCTTTGGTTAGTAGGTTTTATCAACTTCTTGTACCTTACTCAACCTTACTACATACTCGTTTTCTTTTGTAATGTATACATTTGCATTACAAAACTTTCTGAGTACGTGTCTAGATCAAATCTAGACATAGGCCCTTTTTCTTTTTCCTTTTTGTCTTCACAAGACAAATTAGTGTAAAGCTTTTCATTGTCAAGTCACTATCAAGTGTCATAGACAACTGAATAAGACAAATGGAAAAAGACAAAACTTCTAAAAATTGCCCACCAATTTCGGTCATCATATGTAATATGGAGTCCATTTTATTTTTGTCAATTGTACAATTGTATGTCATGTGACATGTGACATGTGACATGTCTTATGTCATGTTTTAATTTAAAATTCATATTTAACAAATTAAATATCATTTACAAATTAAATAAATCACATTTAACAAATTGACTAGTAATTCAAAATTACTTTCACATAAAATGGTCATTTAAATACAAGTTAGTATGATTCACAACATCTTGTAATTATAACTAACTTATCATTCTCATCTCCCGTGTTTCGCAAACACCGATTAATTTTAGTAATATAACTTCTTAAATTACTAAATAAAATCTTATTTAATCACATTATAATAAGATGTCATTTTCTCTCTTATGATAATAATTTGTTCAATTTTAAGGAATTAATTAATCTGTATCGGCATACAATTATTTAACCTTTTCAATTAAGGGAATCGTCCTTTAGGTGTGACCTCAAGGGATCAACTGATCACCACCGTCGCACGACAGTAATGTCAAACTCTAGCCAGCCAATCATTATCGATATGTGTGGACCAGTTGACTATATATGTAATGTATCATCCCCTTCGTATTCTTGATATGAGATTTAAATATGTGATCAATATGATCGACAATTATGATCGCATTATTGTCGGGGACACTTACTTCAACAATCTCCCACTTGTCCTCGACAAGTGTGCGTCACCAAGTCTCTTGTCCTATTACTATCTCCCACTCAATGCAAGGTGTCTTTCAGGTCGTACTTGCAAGTGATCATATCGTGAGTGGTTTCCTTGATCTGGAGAATAACTGATTGACCGGAGTTATCTACCATAGATACCTTCCGAGCGTGGCCACGTATTTCCAGTTCATTACTCCTCGAGTGGCCCTGAGATATTGTTTTAACCCTGACAAGGGGGTGGACAATTCCTATCGCACTATTCCCTTCGACTAGCCACAGCCATCATAACCCAAAATATGCCCATTTGACCCCATTTACGAAGGTCGTAGTAACATAAATCAAAGCTAATCAAATCGTGCCATCTTAGGCGAACAGTCTTTAGTCAAAAGAATCGACTCATTAGAATACTATAGTAGCTCTCGCCACGACCAGGCTATATAAATTTGCCAGAACTCTATAAGCGGTCACTGCCCGACAAAGTGTTCCTAACAGTCTGCCTATGTGATCGACTAGTCATCTAACATGACTGTATGGCACTAAACTTGCCATCGCATCACACTCTAGTCACTTCGAGACGTCACCTCATACAAGTGACAATGGGCAAATACTATGTTAATCCGGGTTCACTTTAACGGGGTTCAATATCGTCATACAACCCGTTTGGATGTAACAAAGTAAAATAAAAGAGTTTTAAAGTAAAACTCGAACGACAAATGTGATTATCACATATGAATAGTCAATGCCTGATTGTAATTTGATATTCTATAATCTAATTTGATCTTATATGTAGTTGTTCATCTCAATGCATTTGAAATTACATATAACATGACTCATCATGTTAAGCCTATGAGAAGGCTTTGGTTAGTAGGTTTTATCAACTTCTTGTACCTTACTCAACCTTACTACATACTCGTTTTCTTTTGTAATGTATACATTTGCATTACAAAACTTTAAAGTACGTGTCTAGATCAAATCTAGACATAGGCCCTTTTCTTTTTCCTTTTTGTCTTCACAAGACAAATTAGTGTAAAGCTTTTCATTGTCAAGTCACTATCAAGTGTCATAGACAACTGAATAAGACAAATGGAAAAAGACAAAACTTCTAAAAATTGCCCACCAATTTCGGTCATCATATGTAATATGGAGTCCATTTTATTTTTGTCAATTGTACAATTGTATGTCATGTGACATGTGACATGTGACATGTCTTATGTCATGTTTTAATTTAAAATTCATATTTAACAAATTAAATATCATTTACAAATTAAATAAATCACATTTAACAAATTGACTAGTAATTCAAAATTACTTTCACATAAAATGGTCATTTAAATACAAGTTAGTATGATTCACAACATCTTGTAATTATAACTAACTTATCATTCTCATCTCGCGTGTTTCGCAAACACCGATTAATTTTAGTAATATAACTTCTTAAATTACTAAATAAAATCTTATTTAATCACATTATAATAAGATGTCATTTTCTCTCTTATGATAATAATTTGTTCAATTTTAAGGAATTAATTAATCTGTATCGGCATACAATTATTTAACCTTTTCAATTAAGGGAATCGTCCTTTAGGTGTGACCTCAAGGGATCAACTGATCACCACCGTCGCACGACAGTAATGTCAAACTCTAGCTTGACCAATCATTATCGATATGTGTGGACCAGTTGACTATATATGTAATGTATCATCCCCTTCGTATTCTTGATATGAGATTTAAATATGTGATCAATATGATCGACAATTATGATCGCATTATTGTCGGGGACACTTACTTCAACAATCTCCCACTTGTCCTCGACAAGTGTGCGTCACCAAGTCTCTTGTCCTATTATTATCTCCCACTCAATGCAAGGTGTCTTTCAGGTCGTACTTGCAAGTGATCATATCGTGAGTGGTTTCCTTGATCTGGAGAATAACTGATTGACCGGAGTTATCTACCATAGATACCTTCCGAGCGTGGCCAAGCATTTCCAGTTCATTACTCCTCGAGTGGCCCTGAGATATTGTTTTAACCCTGACAAGGGGGTGGACAATTCCTATCGCACTATTCCCTTCGACTAGCCACAACCATCATAACCCAAAATATGCCCATTTGACCCCATTTACGAAGGTCGTAGTAACATAAATCAAAGCTAATCTGAAACTGTGCCATTTTAGGTGAACAGTCTTTAGTCAAAATAATCGACTCATTAGAATACTATAGTAGCTCTCGCCACGACCAGGCTATATAAATTTGCCAGAACTCTATAAGCGGTCACTGCCCGACAAAGTGTTCCTAACAGTCTGCCTATGTGATCGACTAGTCATCTAACATGACTGTATGGCACTAAACTTGCCATCACATCACACTCTAGTCACTTCGAGACGTCACCTCATACAAGTGACAATGGGCGAATACTATGTTAATCCGGGTTCACTTTAACGGGGTTCAATATCGTCATACAACCCGTTTGGATGTAACAAAGTAAAATAAAAGAGTTTTAAAGTAAAACTCGAACGACAAATGTGATTATCACATATGAATAGTCAATGCCTGATTGTAATTTCATATTCTATAATCTAATTTGATCTTATATGTAGTTGTTCATCTCAATGCATTTGAAATGACATATGACATGACTCATCATGTTAAGCCTATGAGAAGGCTTTGGTTAGTAGGTTTTATCAACTTCTTGTACCTTACTCAACCTTACTACATACTCGTTTTCTTTTGTAATGTATACATTTGCATTACAAAACTTTTTAAGTATGTGTCTAGATCAAATATAGACATAGGCCCTTTTTCTTTTTCCTTTTTGTCTTCACAAGACAAATTAGTGTAAGGCTTTTCATGGTCAAGTCACTATTAAGTGTCATAGACAAATGAATAAGACAATTGGAAAAAGACAAAACTTCTAAAAATTGCCCACCAATTTCGGTCATCATATGTAATATGGAGTCCATTTTATTTTTGTCAATTGTACAATTGTATGTCATGTGACATGTGATATGTGACATGTCTTATGTCATGTTTTAATTTAAAATGCATATTTAACAAATTAAATATCATTTACAAATTAAATAAATCACATTTAGCAAATTGACTAGTAATTCAAAATTACTTTCACATAAAATGGTCATTTAAATACAAGTTAGTATGATTCACAACATCTTGTAATTATAACTAACTTATCATTCTCATCTCGCGTGTTTCGCAAACACCGATTAATTTTAGTAATATAACTTCTTAATTTACTAAATAATATCTTATTTAATCACATTATAATAAGATGTCATTTTCTCTCTTATGATAATAATTTGTTCAATTTTAAGGAATTAATTAATCTGTATCGGCATACAATTATTTAACCTTTTCAATTAAGGGAATCGTCCTTTAGGTGTGACCTCAAGGGAACAACTGATCACCACCGTCGCACGACAGTAATGTCAAACTCTAGCCAGCCAATCATTACCGATATGTGTGGACCAGTTGACTATATATGTAATGTATCATCCCCTTCGTATTCTTGATATGAGATTTAAATATGTGATCAATATGATCGACAAATATGATCGCATTATTGTCGGGGACACTTACCCCAACATAGACTTTACGGGACCATTTCCCAACTCATGCGGCAATGAGTACATTTTGGTCGCTGTGGACTATGTTTCGAAGTGGATAGAGGCGGTTGCATCACCAACCAATGACTCCAAGGTTGTGATGAAGTTGTTCAAGAGCACAATCTTCCCCCAGTTCGGAACTCCACGAGTTGTGATAAGTGATGGTGGCTCCTATTTCCGCAAGAGCACCTTCAAGGCGTTGCTAGTGTCACATGGAGTGTGGCATAAAACTGCCCTTGCCTACCACCCTCCAACTAGTGGGCAAGTGGAGGTTTCTAACTGCCAAATCAAAGTTATCTTGAAGAAGGTGACAAGCAAGAGCCGGAATGATTGGTCCCAAAAGCTCCCGGTTGTATTATGGGCATTAAGAACGACGTACAAAACACCTCTTTGCACCACACCCTACAAGCTTGTGTGTGGCAAAGCATGTCATTTGCCTGTTGAGCTAGAGCACAAAGCTTGGCGGGCTCTCAAAGAAATGAATTTTTACTTTGATGCCACCGGAGAAGTTCGATTCCTTCAAATGAATGAACTAGAAGAATTGAGGCTGGAAGCTTATGAGAGCTCCAAAATTTACAAGGATCAAACAAAGAAATGGAATGATGCCAAAATTGTGAAGAAAGATATCGATGTAGGAGACCTTGTTCTCCTTTTCAATTCCAAGGTGAAAGTGTTCCCGGGTAAGCTACGATCTAGGTGGTCAGGACCTTTCAAGGTGATGGATATATCTCCTTACGGTACCTTTGAACTTTGGAGTTAGGAAGGAGGGACCTTCAAAGTTAATGGGCAACGATTGAAGCGTTACTACGACGGAGATGACAAAGGTCCGATTGAAAAGCTCTACCTCGGGGAACCACTTCCCGAGGAAGAGACAAGTTAAAAGTTTTGAACAATGATTTTGTTTAGTGGAGTTCCACAAGAACCACCACTTGTATAAAGCATGCATATAGTTAGACAATGAGAGATTCGGAAACATCGTGCTTGGCACATATTAGATTGTGTGATGGGACCCTTCACTTGGCCCAATTCCCGACATGATGAGTCGGTTTGAAAGTGGAAAACACGAGAAAATGGTTAAGTGAAGGAGCCGGGTTAATTTGAAAAAGGAGAAAGTAAAGAAGAGGAAAAGATAGGAAATGGGCTGAAAATTCACTAATAGTGCTCCTGTGCCGGTGGGCCGGCTGCCGGTGCCCCTACCGACAGCGAGCGCTTTTCAACTTGAGGATAATTTGTTGAAGCAAGAAGAAGGAGGGGTCTCTGCCGGCATGCCGGCATCCGGCTCACCGGCAGGGAACACCCCCACATTGAAGAACACTGAAAAAAATCAAAGGGAAAAGGTTCTCTGCGGGCCGGCAGCCGGCCCACCGGCAGGGAACCCAGGTATTGAGGAAAACTGAAGAAAATGGAGAAAGGAGATTTCCCTGCCGGTAAGCCGGCAACCGGCTCACCGGCAGGTAAACCTGTCATTTGCTGAAAACACGAAGAACAGAGAAGGAAAGGAGTCCCCTGCCGGTGGACCGGCAGCCGGTGCCCCCACCGGTACGACTTTGATATTCTGAAAAAATTGAATTTTTTTTGAATTAATGGTATAGGACTCCTTGCCGGTGGACCGGCAGCCTGTGTCCCCACCGGCACAGAGCCCCGAAATCCCCTAATAATACCCGAGAATCACCACAAATCACTCATAATTTCAGAAATCCCTATCTCTATAAACACTCCTTTCCCTCTCCTAACTCATCCAAACCCCATTAAAACTCCACCTTACCTCCACCTTACCTCCACCATTCAACAAACCAACCAATCCTTCATCTATGGCGGGAAAGAGGACAAGGGGCGATCTCGTAAGGGCAAAACAACAACTAGCGGAACCTAGGATACAAACCTAGGTTAACGATACAAACCCAGATCCCAATTTTACGGAGGTTGAGTTTGTCACACAAACTCAAAAAGGTAAATTCATACTCTTTAAGCAAGGCCCCATAACTCCGACTCGGTTTATTTGTCGCCACTCTATGCGGAACCTAGGTTTAGATAAGGAGACAGAGGCCTTATTTAAGGGAGTAGGTATGAAAGGCATGTATACCATCCATGAGAGGACTTACCCCCGTATTACTTGGGAATTCTTGAGTAGTTTACGTCTTGATAAGGATAGACAAATCGGGATGGTGGCCCGATTGCACTTCCGTCTCATGAATCGAGACCATACAATTTCCCTTGCCCGACTTGCCCAAATCTTCGGGTTGGAAAATGCCCCTACCCACGAGGCACCCGTCACCCTCCACTTTTCACGGGTGTGGAAGGCTATTTCGGGATTGGATGATAGAAATGGTTTGAAAAGGCCGGGTACTTCATGCCACAATGCACCCATGAGGATTTGACACCGATTTATGGGGTGCACCGTCTTTGCCACCGATGATCCTTGGGTATTTAGGGTCATTGAGCTTAAAATTTTAGGCTCATACTTAATCACGAAACCTAAGCCCTACAAGATCAATGTGGCTCATCACTTAGCCAAATTGGCCAACTCTCCGGGGCTCATCACATGTGGGTGGCATCATCACCCGCATTGCCAAACACATGGACCGATCGGTGGACTTCTCCGGCATGAATTTGCTTCAAGGAGAGACTTACATAACAAAAGACTACACGATGAAGTCGCTTGAGTGGATCAAAACAAACCCCTTTGAAGGCCTTGAATATTGGCAAATTCAAAAGCGGAACTCAATCCCGCTCCCAAATGCCAACAAAATGAAAATCAAACTCGATCAAGAATCCTACCTCCTTGAGGTTGAAGTGGAGGAAGACACGTCCCAACCTCCCCAAAATCCACCAATCACCTATGGGAGGGACAACCCAACGGAGACCGCGTCTAGTCTCCGGTTCATGATGCCGACTCCGCAACCCTTCCAATCAAATCCTTGGAAGCCTTAATTTGGTGGCGGAGCCTCATCATGCCATCTGCCTCAACCAACCCCTCTCCACTCCGACTTGGTAACATTTATGAATGACATGATATTGGGATTACAAATGGCCGTGAGTGAGAGGCTCGGTTTGCAACAACGGTTGGATAGGATATACTTCGACCAATCGGTGGGCCAATTCCCTATTTATGATGATTATCGAAGGAGGCAATACAACCAACCCTCCGGCCTTTACCCCTCTTACTACCTTCAGACAGATGGTGGGTATCCCAAGGATGGGACTTTGCCTACGCCGACATGAACATTCGGCCGGACTACTTTAGCGCCCCGGTTTTCCCCACCCCGCCCTCTACTCAAGGGGAGGGGCATGATACTCAATGGTTTGGACTTTGGAGGGACCCCTCCATTTTTGGTGATGTCGGGTTTGCAAGTGGCCCAGAAGCGGGGCGGGAGGTCGACATTGACTTGACCACGAGGATTGATGACTTGACCATGGCCATGAACACGGATGACTTCATACGGGAACCCAAGTTTGGGACCGGAAATGATGATGATGAGGACGACGAGTCCTAGATGGCCTAGATATATGGCCTACTGTTGCTCCCAATCCAATCCAAAGCCGAGTATGACTCACTTATTCCAAACTCTCTCATTCATATTTAGTTTCGTATGCATTTAGATTACTTGTAATATATTTAGCCTAGTAAATAATTTAGTTGCATTCATTTAGGTTTGTATTAGAGTTAAATTTTGTAAAATATTATCACATGTAGGAATTGCATTCAATTAGCGTAGTTTGCATCGTAATTTCAATATTGCAAATAGGATAGTTCATGCACTGCATCCCCTTTTCAAAATCCAAAAAAAATTGAAAAATCGAAAATTTCACAAATAATGCAATTTGGTTTCCGAATCTCCTCCATAAACTATGTATATAAATAAGTGTGGGGAGGAGATTCCATAATTTCAAAAATACAAAAACATGTCTCTTATTTTCAAAAAAAAAAAAAAAAAAAAAAAACCAAAAATACGTTATTTTATTTCAAAAATTCCCTCCTATCCACATTTCATCCGTCATCGGATATTGTATATAATAAGTGTGGGAAGGAGACCCAAAAAAACAAACAAAAACATGTTATTTGATTTTAAGAAAAATACAAAAACAACAAAAATATGTTTTTCCTTTTCAAAAAAAAAAAAAAATTGCAAAAACATAAAAATATGTTTTCTTTTTTTCCCATTCACTCCCTATACTTTGTTCCATTGAGGACAATGTTTTCAAGTATGGGGAGGGAAATATCCACTTTGTGTATATTTGTTTATATTTGTATATATATATATATATATATATATATATATATATATATTTGTAAATTCGATATAAAACTTTCAAAAAATGCCTAAAAATTTAAAAATTTTAAAAATTCAAAAAAATATTGCATTGTATATATATGTTTGTCTAACAAGTGGCACATGCACATAAGGAACATTGGAGGTATTAGAAGACTAGAAGATCGCCCGGTTTGATCCTTCTTATCCCCTTCTCCTTTCCCATTCCTTTTCTTTTACAATTGTCGTATATATGAAGGAGGATGGGCAATGTTGATGAGGACGTTCTATTTTGGAACCTGGTTTGTGTGCTTATGTGCTGCTAGGTTAGAAAAATTGTTTGCATGTCTAATCTTGTTGCTAGTTTAGAATTGCATCTCGTACCTTGTAAATGTTTGTTTGTGCTTTAAATTCCGTTTGCATCGAGTTTGTACATATTTTTGAACAAAAATGTGGTCTAGTAAGGGAGAATGATACCCTCTATGATGATATTGTCTTGGCCGTGTCTATCCCCTCTTAGTGGCTTGCACCTTGTGACCTCCTTGTTAGGGTGTTTGCATGCAAATACCGGAGAAATGAGGCTTGACCGGAGAGTATTGACCACCTTGTGAGACAGAATACCATCGGCTAGACCTAGATTTCGACATAGCTACTTACATGTGAGATTTAGAGCCTCCTTAGGACCGGTACATCCATACCTGGTCTCCCTTAGGTTGTGAGTAGGTTCCTTGCGTGGCATATCACATCACGACGCATAAGCGTGGCGTAATTTCCTTTTAGACCATGAGATGTTCATTTGTGTGCATAATTTGAAACAATTCGTTGCATTTCGTTCTTGACCCTCACATTGCCAAATAAGCCTAATTTTCGACCCTTTAGACTAGGTTTGATTTTGCTAACCCCATTTGAGCTCGAACCTTTCATTTGGCACCTACAAAACTAACTACATACCATAAACAACCTTCCCTTATCAAGAAAGTTGCTTACATGTTGTCGGTTGTATGAAGAAGGGTATTTGAGTCCTAGTTGACGAGTTGAGTCGAAATAATAGTTTTATTTGGTTTGTTTGAATAAGGAGGTTTTGAAAACAAAAGAAAAGAAAAAACCGTGCAACACTCCTCATTCGTCATTAAGGAGTAGAAAAGGCTTTGCAAAATAAAGGGGCATATGATGATTTTCCAATGTGAGTCAGGTTTACACAATTTTTGCTTGAATTTGGCAAGCCGAGTTCATGTTAGGGTGTAGACGTTACTCAATTGTTACAATAAGGTGATGATTTTCATGTTTTTTCCCGAAGTGAGTCGGGATTGCACAATTTTTGCATAAATTTGGGAAACCAATTTTTGTTAGGGTGTAGACGTTACTCATTTGTTGTAATAAAGTGGAAGAAATGGAATTTTGGCAACTTTTTGATGTGTACCTCCACATTTTTCCAAAATGGTGCTTGCACCAACCCTGTTTCGTCCCATCACCTAGCCCCGTCACAACCCTTGTTTCTCTTTATGCACATCTCCCTTTTTGCATTTCATGCATGTATGGTCCTGTAGGAGTGGATTCCACATTAGATTGTGGGCATGTTTCACGAGTCGAGTAGTAGAGTTATCTTGGTTACTTTTTGTTACAAAATCCACCCGTCCTTAAAAAATGAGCGACTAGTGGAAGCCGTGAGGAAGTCGGTAGTCTAGGGCCTCTCAGTCATGGGTCAACTTGGTCGAATCTTGTGTGTGTCATGTCAATCTTGAAGGTTAGGCTTTGCTTCCCCCTTTCCTGCCTTTGAATTTGTTTCCTAGGCATTTGGTTTTCATATTGAGGTTGCTTGAGCCATCATTAGGGCATTGACACACCGCCAAGACTATGAGACGGTATCTCCCGACCAAAACCTTTAATCTTTCGAAACAAAACCCTCCGCTTAGATGAGGAAAGCGGTTGACTTTTTGATTGATGCATCCTATGCTTGATTACGTGCTTAAATGTTGGATATGTCTAGTTTTTCCGCAAGCCCCCACTTGCCTTGCAAAGGAGTGCATACCTCATTGCATTTCATTGTGAGTTGAAGGGACGGGGGAGGCCCGTTAATTGCCTACCATCGGATATTATTAGTTTAGATTAGTATTAGTCGAATAAGAGTCTCATTTTTGCTCACTTACTTACTCGGGGACGAGTAATGATCAAGTGTTGGGAGGTTTGATGTGCGATTTATTTAGACCTCTTCCCCTCTTTATTCTCATGCTTTTTCGCCCCATTTGACACGGTTTTAGCTCAGATTCGCTTGCATTTTACCCCTTTTATTCCATGTGCTCCCATACTATGAATTCCCATCTCATCTTGTAGGAAATAGGCCAAGTAAGAGGCAAAACGGAACAAGGAGCAAGCACGGACGATAGCTTGTGTTAACATGAGAAGAAGAAGAGAAGGAAGCATTGAAGAAGTGTTCCCTGCCGGCAGGGAACCCCTCCCAACGCCTTACCCATTTTGAAGAGAATAAAGGAATAAAAATGAAGAAAAGCTCGCTGCCGGCAGGTGGACCGGCAGCCGGTCAACCGGCAGGCGCACCTACATTATGAAGAAATGGAGAAAAAAGCCAAGGAAGAAAGATTCTCTGCCTGTAGGCCGGCAACCGGCTCACCGGCAGAGAACCCCCTCAGATGAATTCTTTACATTTTGGCAAAGAACTCGCTGCCGGCAGGTGTAACACCCCCATAATCCAAGTGCCTTACCAGGACCACTTAAAGCATGGAACAGCTACCATCTCGGTTACCCGAGGCAATGTATATCAAATAGACAATAAAGAAACATACTTTAATAAATATAGTTAAAGCGATACAAGTCCAAAAACCAAAACTGATAAAGTAAAGTACAAATGTTCCTCAAAACTTTCAAACCAACTAAAAACAATGTAAAAGAATGTCTATGACACAGCGGAAGACTTCTAAACAGCTCGTGGCGACTCAACCCAGCTATCCCATGCACATCAACTCATACCTGCTCAATAACTGCTCACCATCCCCGAATGGATCACCATAGTTTTTAAATCATTTAAACGGGGTCAGTACTGATTACACAAACGTTACAACCAGAGAAATACAACAATCGAATCCAACCAAACCAATCTCCATCAAATCACCACACACCTGACTACACACTAAAGGGTGTAGTCCTGCCAGAATACTCATCGCAACAAGTATTCCACAACGCCAGTGGGGGACCACTGCCGTTCCCACATAAACCCCGCTCATCTCATCCGAGCGATAAACCCAAGTTCCTAAATGTGCACATCTCTTCTGTGGCGGGTTCCACAGAAGGCGAATTAAGGGCGTGAAGCCACTCCCGCAAGTGACTCCACTCAGTCGAGGATGCACCTCGCAAACCACAGACAATTATACAACAATCACATTATTTTATCATCAATCACCAATTCAAAATCCAATATGATATAAACCAACAACGATTGATCATCAATAAAGCCATGTAAACAATACTAAGTAGTGAAACCCTACCTGTAATAGCAACGACAAAACCGTTACAGCAGCTAATCAAAAACGTTCCTTTACGAATCCTCCTCCTATAACACATATACGTACAATTACCACCAAACCCACACAATACACCCAAAACCTCCGAAACTACCCAATTAGGGTTTAAACCAAACTCAACGAAATGCTATAAAAATTATACAAGAAGCTTACCCTTGACACGACGATCACAACGGCGTAAAGAACAAGACAATCCGACGATCCTAGTCCTTAGGATTTGTTAACAACGCGAAGAGTAGAGACAACGTAACTCTTTTTCTCACTTGAAAAGTTTTAGAAAAGTGTAAAGATGATTAAGAAGAATGACGGAAATCTTTTATATTAATCACGCGTCATTAACAAATCCCGGCTAAAATAACCCGTAAGACTCACTTACTCGATCGAGTAAGTGACTTACTCGATCGAGTGCCCCTTAATCGATCGAGTGTCACACATACTCGATCGAGTACCCATCAGGTCAGCTACTGTTTAGCGTAAGAACTTACTTACTCGACAGAGTAAGCCCCACTCGATAGAGTACCTATAGACATAGAAAACCGTAGTATTACAGTCTTCCCTCCTTAAAAAGAACTTCGTCCCCGAAGTTCAACCCATACTAAAAAAAAAAAAAAAAAAAAAAACATACTATCTCAACTCCTACATAACAACGTAACCAAAACTCAAAACAAAACTCCCAACCAACACTCAAACTGACTCAAAGCAACTAATAACTGTACTAAAACCAACAAAAAAGTATACAAAAACCTTATGCGACCATCTCCTACCCCCCCCCCCCTCCCCCCACCCCCTAAAAGAAACATGGTTACGTCCCCGTAACCACACATACCTGATAAAAAAGAGACGGATACCGCTCCCTCATAGCCTTTTCCGCGTCCCAAGTAGCCTCCTCAACCTCATGGTTAGACCAAAGAACCTTAAGCAACACCATTTCCCCAGTCCTAGTTTTCCGAACCTTGCGATCAAGAATTTGTTTTGGCACCTCATGATAAGACAAGGACTCGTCCAACTCTATGTTCTCTACCTCTAACACATGTGAAGGATCGCTCATATACTTCCGTAACTGAGATACATGAAACACATTATGTACCATATCCAAAGCTGCTGGCAACGCTAACCGGTAAGCAACCTCACCCACACAATCCAAAATCTCATATGGTCCGATAAACTTCTAACTCAGCTTCCCTTTCTTACCAAACCTCATGATCCCATGCATAAAAGACACTTTCAAGAGAACCTTGTCCCCAACTTGAAACTCTATGTCACGGTGATATAAATCTGTATAGCTCTTTTGTCGATCCTGGGCCACTTTCATCTTTTGTCTGATCAGCTTAACCTGTTCTATCATCTCCTGTACCATCTATGGTCCTAAAACCATTGCCTTAGCTCTATCATCCCAACAAATCGGACTCCTACACCTCCTCCCATACAAAGCTAAACGGTGTTATCCCAATACTCTTGTGATAGCTGTTGTTATAAGAAAACTCAATAAGATCCAATGAGTCCTCCCAGCTACCACCAAACTCCATCACACAAGCTCGTAGCATATCCTCCATAGTCTTGATGGTCTTCTCTGTCTGTCCATTAGTCGCAGGATAAAATGCAGTACTCATCTTAAAAGTAGCTCCCATCAACTCCTGAAACTCTTTCCAAAACCGTCATATGAACCTCGCATCTCTATCTGACACTATATCCTTAGGCACCCCATGCAAACGAACCACATGCTTCCTATAAGCCAAAGCTAACTGTATCCTGGTCCAAGTATCTTTCATCAGTACAAAGTGAGCTGACTTGGTCAAACGATTAACTATTACCCATATCATGTTGTTACCATGTTGACTCCTCGGCAAACTCACTATAAAATCCATAGAGATAGACTCCCATTTCCACTCAAGCACCACGAGAGACTGAATCTTACCTTTTGGTCGTCGCTGCTCTCCTTTAATCCTCTGACATGCCAAACATCGAGCCACGAACTCAGTTGTTTCCTTTTTCATCCCAGGCCACCAGAAAGTCTTCGTCAAATCTTTATAAAACTTGTCACCACCTGGATGTACTGAATATGGTGTGAAATGAGCCTCTATCATGATCATCTTCCTCAATTCCTCATCATTGGGTACACACTACCTGCCATCAAACCTCAAACTGCCATCTGTATGAATAGAGAACCTAGACACTGTCCCTTTCTCTACTCCAGCTCTCCACTCCTCAATCTTAGGATCCAAAGCCTGTTTCCTCCGAATGTCCTCATAAAGGTCTGGCTCCACTGTCAAGTCCCCTCTAGCATCCCCTTTCTGTATCATATGTATCCCCATGTTCCCCACCTAATCTCTTAACCTCATCAAAGACATAGCCGTGCATAGAGAATGCACACTCTTCCCACTCAGCGCATCTGCAACCACGTTCGCCTTCCCTTCATGGTATAAAATATCCATGTCATAATCCCCAATCAGCTCCATCCACCTCCTCTGTCTCATTTGTTCAGCTCCTTTTGAGTGAAGATGTACTTGAGACTCTTGTGATCTGAAAACACCTTAAAATTCGCCCCATAAAGATAGTGCCTCCAAATCTTGAGAGCAAACACAACTGTACCCAACTCCAAATCGTGTGTCGGATAGTTCTCCACATAAGGCTTCAAATGCCTATAAGCATAGGCAATTACTTTCCCATTCTGCATCAACACACATCCCAAACCTTTCTTTGAAGCATCTGTATATACCTCAAAGTTCTCACACCCTTTAGGTAATGCTAAGACTAGAACTGTGGTCAAACGCTCCTTTAATGTTTAGAACGCCATCTCACAACTTTCATCCCAATGAAACCTGTTCTCTTTCCTCATCAACGCTGTCATAGGTCTGGCTATCTTGGAAAAGTCTTTCACAAACCGACGGTAGTACCCTGCCAAACCCAAGAAACTCGTGATCTCCGCCACATTCTTCGGTGCTTCCCACCGAGTGACTGCCTCTATCTTTGCCGGATCCACATCTACACCCTTCTTTGAAATCACATGCCCCAGAAAGGCAACCTCATCGAGCCAAAACTCACACTTAGACAACTTTACATATAGCTGATTGTCACACAAAGTTTACAACACTAACCTCAAGTGCTCCTCATGCTCTTCCTTAGTCTTAGAATAGACTAAGATATGATCGATGAAGACCACCACAAACCGATCCAAAAACAGACTGAAGACCCGGTTCATCAAATCCATAAACACTGCAGGTGCATTAGATAACCCAAACGGCATCACAACATACTCATAGTTACCATACCTCGATGTAAAAGGTGTCGTCGGTATGTCCTCATCCCGAATCTTTACCTGATGATAACCCGACCTCAAATCAATCTTAGAAAAGACCGCTGTCCCGTTCAACTGATCAAACAAATCATCTATCCTTGGCAAAGGATACTTGTATAACCCTGTTCAGCTCTCTGTAATCGATGCATAACCTCAAACTCCCATCTTTCTTTTTCACAAACAGAACTGGTGCTCCCCACGGTGATACACTAGGTCTAATGTATCCCTTATCAATCAAATCATCCAGCTGTTTATTCAGCTCCTCAAACTCCTTAGGACCCATGCGGTACGGGACCTTAGAGATTGGTCCCGTCCCTGGTTTCAACTCCACACTGAAATCTATCTCCCTCTTTGGTGGTAAACTTGGTATCTCTTCCGGAAAAACAGCTGAAAACTCTCCCACCACTAGTATCTGATCAACTGTCGAACTCACCATACTATGGTCCCTCACATGGCATAAGATCAATGGACACCCCTTCCTTAGATAAGACTTCAATGTCATTGCTGCAATCAACTTGACTTTGGGTTTGACAACAAACCCACGATAAGACACACTAACTCCATTAGGACCTCTCAAAGAGACTCTCTTTTGGTGACAGTCTATTCTAGCCTTATACTTACCCAACCAATCCATGCCAACTATCATCTTAAAATCATCCATAGGAAACTCTAACAAGTCTACTGGTAGGTCAACCTGCCAAACTATCATAGATACCCCCTTATACAACCTACCATAAGATACGGACTCGCCTACCGGTATAAAGACTCCCTCTTTTACAAACTCAAACTCTCTCAAACCCAAAAGCTTAGCATTACTCGATGATACAAAAGACTGTGATGCCCCCGACTCAAACAAAACAAAGGTAAAGACACCATTAACAAGAAAAGTACCCGTGATTACGTGAGCATCATCCTCAGCTGCTTTCTTCTCCATCATGAAAAGCTTACCACTGGTATTTTGTCCACCTCCCTGGACAGTACTAGCAGAAGTTGACGGCTTAACAGTCGATCCCTGGTTGTTGTTCGTCGCTGGTCTCTGATATGAATTACCGCCATTACGGTTAGCCCGACTGTTGTTGTTGTTCTGACCACCCTGATTGTTCCATGACCCAGCCTGCCTATTACTAGCATAACTCTGAGATGGACCCTGAGAGAAACTTCCCTGTGATGGTCTCTGGAAACCCCTGCCTACAGCACTGGTACACTCATGTCTCTTGTGGCCCATACCACCACAGTTAAAGCAAGATAAACCCCAACTGCTACTACCACAACCACGGCCACGCCCAAAAGAAGCTCCACCACTGAACCCCGATCCCGAAGAGTAAGCCCTCACCTGGTTATGGTTGCCCCTCTTGTAACTAGACTGACCACCACCCTCACTCTCAGGCTTCCTCTTCTCAAAAGCTCTCTCCCTATTCTCCTTTGCCATCTCTACCAACCTCTCAGCTCTCCCGGCATGCTCATATACCTCCTTAACATCAGTAAGGCTCCTACAGGCAGCTTCTCCATGATCTTGGGTGTCAAACCCTTCTCAAACCTCAATGCCAAGTTCTCCTAACTCAGCCCCATCTCCTCAACATATCTAGACTACTCATTGAACTTGTGATAGTACTCAGCTACTGTAATATCCGGAGCCATCTTGAAATCATCAAACTCCTCCCTCAACTTACTAGGGACATGTTCCGACACGAACTCTCAACGCATAGCTCTCTTGAACTCACTCCAATGTATAGATGACAACCCATGTTTCACATATAGGTCCAAGGCACTCTCTCTAACCATATCCCACCACTCTCCGACCACATCTTTTAAGTAAAACGCGGCTTGCTCCACTCTAAAGTCCTCAGGGAAATGAACCACACTAAGTATATTCTCCATCTCTCTGTGCCAATTATCAAGCAAGATCGGCTCACCGGTGCCCATGTACTCTTTCGGGTTGAAACGGGCGATGTTAATACTCATCTTGGCGAAATGCACACCCGCCTCTTTATCTTTCCCGAACTTCTTTAGAGCTTCTGTAAGCGCATCCTGATGCTCTAGCATCTTAACTATCTCATCAACACTCATATTTTTAGCCCTGGCATACAACACATTTCTCTTTGGCGGTATCTTTGCACTATATAAGAGAAAGTTAAACATAAACACACATCCCATATCTCAAACACGTATATGACCTGTGCAGAACCTACTCGATCGAGTAACACAACCCACTCGATCGAGTTGAGGCCATTTGATCGAGTTGCCCACTTACTCGATCGAGTGCCTCGACTCCAGGACCTGACCAAAATGCATCCAAAACCTCACTCGATCGAGCCACATACTTACTCGATCGAGCTGACCCACCTCGATCGAGTGCCCCTACCTACTCGATTGAGTGCCCAAAAACAATACACTGTCCAGAAACGAAAAACACCCCACTCGATCGAGTCATACCTGATACGTGCCTAATGTATAGTCTTTTTAGCCTATTTCAGCACGTATTTCTATGCATTTCTATACTGTTTTTATGGTATTTTGCCCCGAATTGGCTACTTTGGTGTATTTTGTCCTTTTTGTAGGAATGATCGCGAAAGTAGTGGAACCACACTCCTTTTCGTCCTTTTTGCATGCATTTAGAGGAGACGGGATTGTCCCAGAGTAAGATGCTGCATTTGGAAGCGTCATGGCACGCACTACGAGGCACTTGGGTGAAGACGTGAGCTGAATTGAAGACATAGTCACTCGATCGAGCTGTTTGTTGGTCGATCGAGTGGTTTCTACACCCTCTGATGCTCGATCGAGTAACATCTTACTCGACCACTGACCTGCACAAAGACCAAGTTCTCGATCGAGTAACCATTTGGTCGATCGAGTAACTTTTGCTGAGAATTTAGTCGATCGAGTGGTTTAATCCACTCGATCGAGTGGTTTTTATGGGCATGGGCTTTTAATTAGTCCGTATAATGTTTTGTTCCTCAAGCTTTAGTTTCTTTTCTATTTAAACCTATGTTAATTAGGTTAATAGATCTTTCAATATCTTTTTTATCTAGCTTTTACTCTAGCTTTCACAGTAGAACTTTACTACGTAACTTTTATTCTTCTTCACACTTTGGGGTTATTATTGCTCGGATTCAGTTGTTCTTTACGCCGGATTCGCACTGATTGTAATCCTTTCTCTCCCTTTATTAATAATAATCATTTGTTGCTTTAATTTCTCATTTGTGTTCTTATTTTCCTTTGCCCTAATTTTCATTATTGCGAGTTTTAGTTTATTTATAATGTTCACTGCTGGGAAATTGTCTGCTGTTAGTTTAATCACTGATATGAGTAGCTAAATTCCCTCCATGTTGGTATTAGGGAATCTACGGTAGAAAGATGACGATTTTGTAGATGAATCAGACGAATTAATCACGAGACTCTGTCACTATAGCAATTTAACTGTAATTCCCGACCTAGTTGAGTGCACGCTTCTATGTCACCCATTAAACTGGCTAAAATTAATCCTGGATCGAAAGATTGGACTAAATAGGCCTGCTATAAACAGTAGACTACCCTAATGAGGACGAAAGTTAAGTTAGTGGTATTTTAGGATAGAAAGTGGACCGAAAGGACCTTTTAACATCCATCTCACATTAGTTCGTCCGAGTCATTTTTGGTGAGTTATTGGACTGCCGTAGTGAACCGAAATCCCGACATGTCCCTCTCTTCTTGATAGTTTCAACCGTTTTTATTGCTCTTACTGCTCTTCCTTTTATTTCTCTTCCTTTCAAACTTCGTAGTTTAGAACCGATTTCAAACAAACCCTCAATTGTTACCATAGGATTCGAAATAGATAGCTATAGTTACATTACCTCCCTGTGGATTCGATACTCGACTGCCTCTACTACATTTTAGTTGAGATCGTTAGGTTTTATCTTTGACAGGGTTGCGATAGCCGTGTCAAATTTTGGCGCCGTTGCCGGGGAGGCAATTGTTCAATTTATTAGTTGTTTAATTTTAGTCCCTTTTCAGTTTAAGGAACACCCGTTCCTTAGACTATTCTTATATCCTGTTTGTAGTTTCCTCTTATGCGCAGGTCACAGGGCGGTGAATTATTGCCTTATAATCCTGAGCTTGAGAAATCTCTGCGCGAGTTGAGGCGAACACAAAGGGTATTGCCGACAGAGGAAGAGCTTAGTACTCTGTCAAGCTTCCACGAGAACGAGATTTTCGAGGAAGATCCGTCTTCATCTCCAGTCTCCAATTCATCAACTGAGACAGTTACTTCTCCGGACTTTCTACAAATGGCCGAAGAAGCAACCATTGCCAGTCATTCTGAACCAACAGCTGAGGATCTCTATAAGGGATTTGTACTGCCAGGGGAGGCAAGAAAATTCGAACCAAAACCTGCTTATATCAGCTTGATCGAGAGAAATCAGTTTGGGGGAGCTGCAACTGAAGATGCAGCTCAGCATATGGAGACCTTTATTGATTACTGCTGCTCCATACCCCCTCATTTGGCGTGACAGCGGATCAGATAAAAGAAACCATGTTTATCTTCTCACTCCGCGATGCTGCAAGGGAGTGGTATAGGGATTTGGACCGAGCTGCTCACGGTATAACTGACTGGAATTCACTGGCTTTAGCATTTTATAAGAAGTACTTTTCTGCATCGAAGAGTAGCGCCATTAGAGCTCAAATAACAAGTTTTAAACAAGAGCCTGACGAGAACTTCCACGAAGCATGGGTTCGATTTAAGAAGCTAGTGCGAACCATACCGCACCATGGTTTCGAAAAATGGAGCTTGTGCAATCATTTCTATAATGGATTGTATGATGATCAGAGAGCTATTTTGGATGCTGCAGCCAATGGCCGATTTGCTGAAAACTTGGGAGCAACTAAGGGGTGGAAGATCATAGATGATTTGGCCATCAATAAGGCTGAATATGGGAACTCGAGAGGAAATCAAAGAAGTGCTGCTGAATCTTCTTCTGTCGCTGCACTTGAAGCTCTCACCGCAAGATTTGATAAATATGAGTTGGGAGGAGCTTCCAAGGGAGGGATGTATCAGGTTAATGCTATGACTGACGGTTCTTTCGTCTGTAGAAGATGTGGAGGAGAGGGGCATGTTTCAGATCATTGTCCCAGTCCTTTTGAGCAATGCGCTGCCTTTCAACATTACACGCAGAACAGCACTTATTACGAGCCGAACGTCCATCCCAATTTGAGGTGGAGCAATCAGAATGTGCTCAATCCCACTGCTCCTCCAACCCAGCAGCCGTATATCCCTCCACACAAGAATCAACAGGGCTATCAGAAGCCTCCTTCTTTCAACCCTCCTAATCAAGGTGCATCATCTCCAAGTGGTGTGAGTGAAATGAGAAAGTTAAAGTCTATGATGCAGTCCATTTCAAAACAATTACAACAGAAGGACGCGTCATTTAAGGCACTTGAGACCCAGGTTGCCCAACTTGCTGCAAATCAATCCTCGAGAAAGCCGGGTCAATTACCGACTCAAAATGAGAAGAATCCACATGAGACGGTAAATCTGATAGAATTGAGAAGCGGTCTTTCATATGAGGGACCGGAAGTGCAAAAATCAGACCCTAAGGAAGCCATTACTGATGGTGAACAGTGTACTGTCGAGAAAAAAAGGCTCACGATAAAGCAGCTACTCGATCGACTGAAGACTGGTGTTCGATCGAGCAGAATTGTGGATGATAGTGGTCGATCGAGTGATTTTTCCACTCGATCGAGTGAACAGGAGGAACAAACTGGTCGATCGAGTGAAGCAGATAATGGGATTGGTCGATCGAGTGGGAAGTTTGCTCGATCGACTGCTGTTGAAGAAGAAACTGCTCGATCGACTGAAGAAGTTGATCGATCGAGTGGTACTGATGACGGGAAGCTTATACGAGAGCCTGCTAGTGCTCGTTTAAGTGAGATATCACCGGAAAGACCTCGTTCGAGAGGTAAGAAGCGTCCAAAGGATACTGAACTTGCTCCGGAAGACACTTTGGAAGAGAGAAACAAGGGACTCGAGATACCAATCACGGTTCCCTTCCCGAGGCGGCTGCAGAATACCAAAGTTAATCAACAGTTTGGCAAATTTGTCGAACTTTTGAAGAGATTGGAAGTCTCCGTGCCGTTCACTGAATTGCTAACTAAGGTACCCTCTTATTTAAAGTTCATGAAGGAAATTTTAGCGCGTAAGAGGACCATTAATGACAGTGAGACCGTAGCTTTGACTGAGGTGGGGTCAGCCCTATTTCAAAATAAGTTACCCCCTAAGCAATCAGACCCGGGTAGTTTTTCGATTCCGTGTCATATCGGTATGCAATTGATTGATAATGCGCTATGCGATTTAGGCGCTAGCGTAAGTGTCTTACGTTTGTCTCTGGCTAAGAGACTTGGTTTGACAAAGCTGAGTTGCACCAACATGACTGTCCAGATGGCCGACCGTAGTCTATCACGGCCATTAGGTATAGTAGAAGACGTACCTGTTCAGATCGGGAAGTTTTTTATTCCCGTTGATTTTGTTGTCCTAGACATCCCCGAAGATGCACACACCCCTATTATTTTAGGGAGACCATTTTTGTCCACTGCCCGTGCCGTAATAGACGTCAGGGGGAAGACTTTGACCTTTCAGGTAGGGGATGAGGAGCTGATTTTTCATCAGTCCAAGTTCCGGAGAGCTCCCATGCAAGCCCAGCCTTGCAATGCTCTCTCTTCTATTGTTCCTATTATTGACACTCCAAATGAAAATTTCGAGAATTGTGCCGCTATTGTTGACCCTCCGCCTCAGTTTGAGAGCAAAAAGGAGGAAAATTCGTCTGTTTTCCTTACTCCAGGTGCAGATGAAAGCAAGGATGGGGCTGTCAAGGGACATAATACAACCATTATCAATCAAACTGGAAGAAAGGATGCCAAAGACGGTGATAGAGGAGCAAGGACGAGAAAAGCTGACGCCTACGTGGATGCGAGCTACTCTCCTCCTCCCGTTTCAAGTGATAATTCATGCTCATGGAAGATGAAGAGGACAGTCAACGTTGCTGAGGTGACGTCCTCCAGTCAGAAGCCCACGAAGGGGCTACAGAAATTTGATGGGAATTAAACGGGGAAATGCCCCGTGTAACACCTTGTAATAGACAATTTTTGAATTTCTTTTGAATTTGTTTATTTGCGTTTTAATTAGGACTATTAGTTTAGACAATTTTTAGCATAGATGTAAGACTATAGACTGTGCTTTTGCGTATTTGGTATTTTGGGAAACTCTTGGATGTGTTTTTATGCAGGTTTGGGGAAGTTTCACGCAATTCAAGGAGGAAAAGAAGAAATTCAAGAGCCTACAAGAGGAAAGTCCTCGATCGAGTACTTTTTGTACTCGATCGAGTGAAATTATGGTCGATCGAGTAGTTCATGTACTCGATCGAGAAAAGCCAAAGGAGCAACTGGTCGATCGAGTGAGTGTTTATCGATCGAGCAATAGGGACATCAAAAGTCCTCGATCGAGTGATTTAAAATCACTCGATCGAGTGAAATGAACAGGACACGGGAGTTTTCTAAACTTAAACTCTTTATTTCTTTTTCTAATTCATTTACACCCCTAATTCCGTCTAACCCTTCCCCTAATTGCGTTTTGAACTCCCCCAAATCCCCATTTTCTTGCCCAAATCACCAAATCCGTCACCTACATTTCATTGCTAGCATATTAATCTTCAAAAGCCCCTTGATTTCTACTCTATTTGTGTCCATTTTCGCGGTTTAAAAAGGGATTTAGGGTTTGCGGTTTTTCGACTGAAAAATCGTTTGTTTTTGCTTGATTCTTGAGGATTATTTGCATTTGTAGGTCGTATATCATCAAGTAAGTGTTTCTTCATTCCTCTTGCATTTTAATTTCAATTATTTCGAATTTTATGAGGTAGAAGTAATTTAGGGTTTCGAAAATCCATCTTCAGTCGAATTTTTCGACTTAATTGCCTTTATATGCCCTTAATTAGCTGCTTGATGATCTTATCCCAATTCCTTGCTATTGTTGCTTGCCTAATTCGAATTTTGCGCGAGATTTCCGCGATTAGGGCTCCTAAGTCGAATTTTTTCGATCGTCGATTTGTCTTTATCGCTTGTTTTGTTTAACCTCAGCCCTTTCTTACTTGCTGCTGTTGTTAACTGCCTTTTCCGTCCCCTATCGCCATTACTTGTTGTAAATTGTTGGGAAATCTTGTACTGTGAGTCGGAATTCTAGACTGCTAGGAGTCTTACGTGCTGTCATATGCAGTGTCTCATGCTAGCCATAGTCTCCATTAGTCTTACATTGTCAATTCATCATCACTCATGTACTTCTATTCGTAATTTCAGAGGAATTGTTGGATTTATCTGCTGGAAGTCGAATTTCTCGACTGATAGGGCCTTTACGTGCTGTCACATGTTGGTTAACGTGTTGCTTTAGCCACGGTTAGCAGCCGTTTTTATTATCATGCCCTTTACCATGTTGCAGGATGGCTACTAGTTCTTTACCTTCCACTAGTTCGTCCTCCAGCCCGTCAGTGAGCGAGTCAGTGGCCCCTGATGTTGCCACTAGCTCCGCCTTAGCCACCACTGCAGCTTTGGCTAGTGTTTCTACCCCTGCCAGGCCTTTCTCCATGCTGGACAGAGGACTCACGCCTCGTTTCCCGATGCCTGGTATGCTGCCACCTAGGCCGAATCCGCCGGCTAGCCAGTTAGCCATTACTTCCAGCCCTTCTGGGGCTGTTGTTACGAGGGAGGCCGCTCTTACTCCTTTACCGGAGTTACCCACGGTACGTTTCGCTTCCGCGGATCACCGGACTCGGTTATCCGCTTTGATTCGTTGCCCTCTCTCCTCTACCCGTTTCATTGCACGGACTGACCTAGAGACCTTAGGAATTTATGAGGAGGTCTGTAGTTTGTTGAACGGGACGGGAATGTCGGGTCTGATTACCATGCAGGAAGCTGCTATTCGTATCCCTACATACGAGTTTTTCAGCTCCTACTCTTTTGACACCGACTCTTACGATGCCAACCACTCTAGTCCTTGCATTCACTTCCGACTCCGCAATGAGTCGCACCATTGGACTTTGGCCAGGTTTGGGGAGGTTCTAGGCCTCGTTAGTGATGGCCCCATCGACCCACCTCGGGATATCCGTCATCCACTTTGGGCTGCGCTCTCTCACACCCCCTTCCCCACACGGAAGGGAGCCCACGTACACTTACCTGCTCCCCGTTATTTCTTGCGACTTATGGAGAAGACCATCTTTGGGCGACCTGAGCCCAATAACGTGACCAACACTGAGCTAGCGATTCTCGCGGGGTACCTCAACATTGACTACGGTACCCCGTTTGTTCTAAACATTGCATATTTGGTAGCTCAGCATTGGAACGGAATTGGGAAGAAGGTCAGGACCTCTGTTGTCTGCGGCGGGCTAGTGACCAGGATAGCCCGCCATCTTTACCCCTCTGAGCCTGGACTTACCGCGCCTCATAAGCAGGCTTACCTTGATTTGGCCGCCATGGATGACTTCACCTGGCTCCCAAAGACGAAGGGCGCGAGGACGTGGAAGATTTGTGGTTCCACGTCTGTCACCTTGCCGTGCCCTACCCTTCCTCCACTCTTACCGCTCCCGACTGCTGCTGAGGGAGCGAAGCCACCTCCTCCCACCTACCACCTCACTCTCACCCCTGCTTCTACCTCTTCCAAGAAGAGGAAGCGGGAGGCCGGAGAGCCTTCTCGGCTCTCGGACTGCACCCCGCCTCGATCGGGACCCACACCCACGCCCACACCTTCACTTACCCCCTCCTCCTTCGGTTCGCCCCGCCGCCAATTTTGTTTGCCCTCCCGCTTTAGGGGCGCCCGAGGTCATGGACCAAGGACGCCCGCATGCCTTGCTTCCGGATATGTGCAGGTACATTTCCGAGATGAGACGGGATGAGGCCTTGGCCCTATTCCCGCTCTACGAGTTCCATATCCGAGCACGACGACCGATTCCAGCAGGGTGGACGCATCCCTCCTTCTACCGATACCCAGAGGGTGGGTACCCTCCACTCCCTTCCGACTCGGAGGACGAGGCGGAGGAGACACCGGTAGCACGAGAGAGGTGCGGGCCGCGGATGAGCAGCGGCACAAACGAGACCGCCGAGAGGAGGCGAGAGACCCCCGTTTACACCAAAGTGCGGAGGATGTGATCGGAGACGACGAGTAGCTCTATCGGGTCTACTCACTTCCCGCCGGCTGGTTTGGGGAAGTTCGTTTGTGTATGTACCTCTTACTCTTTTTATTTTGTCTCCTTCATTTTTATTTTATTGGTTGTATATTTCCGTTCCCCATATTTTCACAGGTTGGTGGCCGGAGGACAACGAGGGCGTTGTCCGTTTTGGTTTGGGGAGGGTATTGCATCCTTTTGAGTCTGCATCTGCATTTGTTTTGCATTCACGTTTACTTTTCAGCTTGCATTGTTCTTTATTTTCCATCAAAAATCCAAAAAAAAAAAAAAATTAGAAAAATTTCAAAAATTCAAAAACATTTCACGTTTATTTTTGCATATAGGTTGAGTCGGAACGGTAGATTCCCGTGATGAAATTGCACTATAACTTGTCAATTTACTTGAGCCTTGCACTTTTATTGATAGTTATTAGCTTTGTCATACGCATAATCTACGAATTTCTGTTTAAATATAAGCTGACTGTTTAGACTTGACCTATAAATTGGCAAACTACTTAAAAATTCTGAGTTTTTAGAGCCATAACTGGTGCCATTCATGACCAGTTCATTAGGAATTTTGAGAGTAGTACTCCTTGCATAGCATGTTCATCTCATTTGTACATTTATGACATTCAATTTCTTGTCAAATGCACATATTCGGGTTTGTGGTTGGTGTCACATGCAGGGAGGGTCTTGCAAATTCCCCTTTCTTTATATCTTTCACCCATTTAGCTCCACATTAGCCAAAACTTGCCTTTTTGACCCATTAGCTACATTCCAAACTAAGCCTGCCTAGTCAAGCTAGTTAGTATGTTCTTTTGTGGTATGTTTTCCATTGCAGTTTGGTCCGTAATTCTTGTTTGGAGTTGGTGTTTGTACTAAGGAAAGAGGAAAGTAAAAAAAAGTATTGAAAAGAAAAAAAAAAAGAGAAAGAAAACGTGAAAGAAAGAAAAAAAAATATGAAAATCAAAAAAAAAAAGAGCTGGAACCAAAAAAAAATAGAAAGAAAAAAAAATTGTGAAAACAGTTGTGCCCTCTTGTCAGAGTTGAGAAGATGTTTGAAGACGTACAATCGAAAAGGGGTGTTTGTTTCAGTCAGTTGTTTCAGACGGTGCTTTTAAAGAGAAAGTTTGTCACCGTCTGACTCCTCCGTTCTATCCTATATTTTTTGAGGAGATTGTGCTTTAAGTCTAGTGAGTTTAGTGCCAAATGAAGGGCACTTGTACTTAGTTTTTCAGTCAGTTGAGATCGGGATGGTTTCATTATGGTCCTGTTAGGAACTAGCTTGACGCTTTTACCTCCACATTTCCATAACTTGTTTTGCCTTTTCTCACCTGAACCTCACTATTCCCATATTATTTGTAAACCCTCGGCTGTGACGGACATTATCGGTTGGAATTTGTGCATTAGTACTTGAATTGTCTTTCATTTTTGTTGCATGCATGCTATGTAGGTCGCAGTTAGGTGAGAGTCCAGTTTTGTTGGTCTTGCAAGGTCGATAGGTCAGCTTTATTTCTGAACAGCTTATAATTCGTTTGCGTATTGACTGCTTGGCTTTAACTGTTGATTTTTGTTGCATTAAATTGGTTCAAGTAGACAAGTTAAGCTAGCTCTGAGTTATCATTTCCGTTCCATTAGTTTAGTTTTGAGTTTACTCGAGGGCGAGTAAAGGTTTGGTTTGGGGAGATTTGATACGTGCCTAATGTATAGTCTTTTTAGCCTATTTCAGCACGAATTTCTATACATTTCTATACTGTTTTTATGGTATTTTGCCCCGAATTGGCTACTTTGGTGTATTTTGTCCTTTTTGTAGGAATGATCGCGAAAGTAGTGGAACCACACTCCTTTTCGTCCTTTTTGCATGCATTTAGAGGAGACAGGATTGTCCCAGAGTAAGATGCTGCATTTGGAAGCGTCATGGCACGCACTACGAGGCACTTGGGTGAAGACGTGAGCTGAATTGAAGACATAGTCACTCGATCGAGCTGTTTGCTGGTCGTTCGAGTGGTTTTTACACCCTCTGATGCTCGATCGAGTAACATCTTACTCGACCACTGAGCTGCACAAAGACCAAGTTCTCGATCGAGTAAACATTTGGTCGATCGAGTAACTTTTGCTGAGAATTTAGTCGATCGAGTGGTTTAATCCACTCGATCGAGTGGTTTTTATGGGCATGGGCTTTTAATTAGTCCGTGTAATGTTTTGTTCTGCAAGCTTTAGTCTATTTTCTATTTAAACCTATGTTAATTAGGTTAATAGATCTTTCAATATCTTTTTTATCTAGCTTTTACTCTAGCTTTCACAGTAGAACTTTACTACGTAACTTTTATTCCTCTTCACACTTTGGGGTTATTATTGCTCGGATTCAGTTGTTCTTTACGCCGGATTCGCACTGATTGTAATCCTTTCTCTCCCTTTATTAATAATAATCATTTGTTGCTTTAATTTCTCATTTGTGTTCTTATTTTCCTTTGCCCTAATTTTCATTATTGCGAGTTTTAGTTTATTTATAATGTTCACTGCTGGGAAATTGTCTGCTGTTAGTTTAATCACTGATATGAGTAGCTAAATTCCCTTCATGTTGGGATTAGGGAATCTACGGTAGAAAGATGACGATTTTGTAGATGAATCGATTTAATTAATCACGAGACGATTTGTCACTATAGCAATTTAACTGTAATTCCCGACCTAGTTGAGTGCACGCTTCTATGTCACCCATTAAATTGGCTAAAATTAATCCTGGATCGAAAGATTGGACTAAATAGGCCTGCTATAAACAGTAGACTACCCTAATGAGGACGAAAGTTAAGTTAGTGGTATTTTAGGATAGAAAGTGGACCGAAAGGACCTTTTAACATCCATCTCACATTAGTTCGTCTCGAGTCATTTTGGTGAGTTATTGGACTGCCGTAGTGAACCGAAATCCCGACATGTCCCTCTCTTCTTGATAGTTTCAACCGTTTTTATTGCTCTTACTGCTCTTCCTTTTATTTCTCTTCCTTTCAAACTTCGTAGTTTAGAACCGATTTCAAACAAACCCCCAATTGTTACCATAGGATTAGAAATAGATAGCTATAGTTACATTACCTCCCTGTGGATTCGATACTCGACTGCCTCTACTACATTTTAGTTGAGACCGTTAGGTTTTATCTTTGATAGGGTTGCGATAGCCGTGTCAATACCCACTCGATCGAGTCACTCACCTACTCGATCGAGTGCCCCCCACTCGATCGAGTCACTCACCTACTCGATTGAGTGCCCCCCACTCGATCGAGTCATGCTGACTCGTATACTACCCGCATGCTTTTGTCAACACTTTCCCAACCAACAGCTATATGTATATATATAAAAATCAATTAACATACGAGTGTACGTAACAAACAACACCCTATTTCACATGTTTCTAATAAGCCACATTAGAAATCATCTATCATGCAAATTCGTTATTCAATCAACATACATACTCATATTACTCATCATGTTTCACCACAACATCCCCTATCCTCCACATGCATTCATCCACCGATTCACGCAACACATTTCTATATAAACATGCAACATGCTTAGATAAACACATAACGATCCTAAGACACCCCATAGTGACCGGTTCAAAGTTGTAGGGCGAGATCGCGACTTTAGGACGTCTCCCAAGTCATTGCATTAGCTCCTAGCAACTCCTACCCGGGTTCATTTTATTTTGACTCCCTAAGTTCATTGGGTTCATTAGTTACAGGTTCCAAAATCGTCGCTCTGATACCACTTTGTAACACTCCCATACCCTAATTGCCTTAGCATGACCACTTAAAGCATGTAAGAGCTACCATTTCGGTTACCCGAGGCAATGTATATCAAATAGACAATAAAGAAACATACTTTATTAAATATGTTTAAAGCGATACAAGTCCAAAAACCAAAACTGATAAAGTAAAGTACAAATGTTCCTCAAAACTGTCAAACCAACTAAAAACAATGTAAAAGAATGTTTATGACACAGCGGAAGACTTCTAAATAGCTTGTGGCGACTCAACCCATCTATCCCATCTGCATCAACTCATACCTGCTCAATAACTGCTCACCATCTCCGAATGGATCACCACAGTTTTTAAAACAATTAAACGAGTTCAGTACTGATTACACAAACGTTATAACCAAAGCAATACAACAATCCAATCCAACCAAACCAATCTCCATCAAATCACCACACACCTGACTACACACTTTAGCCAGAATACTCATCGCAACAAATATTCCACACCGCCAGTGGGGGACCGCAACCGTTCCCACCTAAGCCCCGCTCATCTCATCCTAGCGATAAACCCAAGTTCCTAAATGTGCACATTCCTTTTGTGGCGGGTTCCACAGAAGGCGAATCAAGGGCGTGAAGCCACTCTCGCAAGTGACTCCACTGAGCCGAGGACGCACCTCGCAAACCACAGACAATTATACAACAATCACATTATACTATCATCAATCACCAATTCCAAGTCCAATATGATATAAACCAACAACAACGATTGATCATCAATAATGCCATGTAAACAATACTGAGTAGGGAAACCCTACCTGGAATAGCAACCACAAGACCGTCACAACAACTAATAAAAAACGTTCCACTACGAATCCTATAACACATATACTTACAATTACCACCAAATCCACACAATACACACAAAACCCCCAAAACTACCTAATTAGGGTTTAAACCAAACTCAACGAAATGCTATAAAAATTGTACAAGAAGCTTACCCTTGACACGACGATCACAACGGCGTAAAGAATAAGACAATCCGACGATCCTAGCCCTTGGGATTTGTTAACAACGCAAAGAGTAGAGACAACGTAACTCTTTTTCTCACTTGAAAGGTTTTAGAAAAGTGTAAAGATGATTAAGAAGAATGACGAAAACCTTTTATATTAATCACGCGTCATTAACGAATCCCGGTTAAAATAACCCGTAAGACTCACTTACTCGATCGAGTAAGTGACTTACTCGATCGAGTGCCCCTTACTCGATCGAGTGTCTCACATACTCGATCGAGTACCCATCAAGTCAGCTACTGTTTTGCGTAAAAACTTACTTACTCGACAGAGTAAGCCCTACTCAATAGAGTACCCATAGACATAGAAAACCGTAGTATTACAGCAGGTAGGCCGGCAACCGGTGGACCAGCAGGGGAGCCACAGCGAGATTTGGGCTTACTTTTCTTTTGAGACCTAATCTAAGGGGATACTATAAATACTCCGTCACTAATTCCCCTTAGACATATAACCCTAGATCTAAAACTTTCCCTTAATTTATGCAATCTTTCCTTAATCAAAGTACTAATCTTTCCTTAATTAGCTTAGTAATAGTTAATATCAATTGTTTACATTTAGTTATTGGGTTGTATTTTGAAGATATTGAAGAATCTCTTACTTAATTCAATCAAAGTTGCAATTGTTCCTAATTGTTGGCATAATTCTCTTCTTTATTTGCTTTGATTATTCAATAGTTTACATTTCCTTTTATTACTTAGTAATTGTTCATCTTTATAAAATGTTTGTTGCCTTGTTTGTTTGCTTTTGTTCAATTGTTTACATTTTCTTTGCAAGCATGTGTGAGTAGTCACCCACTAGGGTTTAGAGGGAACCTAAGTGGAGATTTAAGTTAATAAAATGGGTTGTTAATACATGTTTTTGGGTGATAATGTTAGTGTTTATAATCATGCATATAAGGTGTTTGTTGAAATGTGTCTATGAGAGTTCATGCTTTTCTACAAAGTTTGCTTAGCTTCCTTATGAATGAGAGTTTATGTGGTTGCTTGATAGCATGTTTACGATGAGATAGGATGCTTAATGAAGATTTTGTGTCTGTCTTAAGACGAGTTTAAGAAATTAGCTCACTTTCTTCACTAACAATTACCTGGGAACCACTTGACACCCATTGTTAACTTGCCTTGCTTAGGGGAACCCGACTACCCTAGTTCCTAAATCAACTGTTTACACATCTTATTAATTACTTGCTTTAGTTTAAAATTACTTGCTAGTATTCAATCAATCTCCCTCTTTATTTGACTAGACTAAGACCCAATCAAATTATCGTGTAAGCCCCCGCCATCCTTGAGACCGACACCCTAATTATACTACTTAATTTGGGTACTTTATAAATTGTTTTTGATATCAAAATTGACGGTAAAACCGACTCATCAACCACGCCCAAGAGAGGGTCCTTCTGTAACACCCCCATCTACCAAGGACCCTTAACAAGACCTTCCCCAGTAGATAAGGGCGTTACCATCTCAGTTTCCCGAGGAATAGTAAATATCAAACGTCAATAAAAGAACAATTAAGTTATTACATGTTATCTCGATAAAAGAAAGGTACAACTGATGACAAACTATCAACTACGTGATACTATCCATGCCATGATTCATGATAGACTCGTCCCTTCAAAGCACCCAGCTGAGCTCCACATATCAACACCTGCTAAGACTGACTGCTTAGCATAAAGGATCACGGTAGACACAACACAAGAAGAAACACGGACAACACTACACAAGGTCAGTAACTGAAGAAAAACTTAAAGCATGTGGCACAACATACATAAAACCAACAAAACTTCAAATTACCCACCACTCATCTGACTACCCGAAGGTAAAGTCCTGCCAGAGTATCCGTCGCAACAGATATTCCACACCGCAGTGGGGGACCTCAGCCTTTCCCACCTTAGCCCCGCTCATCTTTACCAAGCAAAAACTCATATTCCTTAATGTGCACATAACCACTTGTGGCGGGTTCCACAAGGGGCGAATCAAGGGCGTGAAGCCACTCCCGCAAGTGACTCAACTCAGCCCAGGGCGCACCTCGCGAACCACAGACAAATAACAATAACCAACCACACTATCTACAATACCAATACCAACTAATCAACGCAACCGACATACCAAACAATCAACAGTACTGAGTAGGAAAACCCACCTTTAGCATTCGCAACAACACCGCATATGGCCATATGACGACAAACAACCACCATTACCACCTATTAGTAATAGTATGACAAACCCTATTACTACCAACACAACCATAACCAAAACTAAGGAATACGACGATGATGATGACTTACCTATACTCAGCGTTCCGGCGACAAGACCGCTACCTGACTCATGCTTCCCATCCCCATAGTGTCTCAAAGCTCAAAGGGTTCCAAGGAATGAAGGTTGGTGAAGTAGAGATATGTATCGATGATTAAGTTTAGGAGAAATGAAATGAAAACTGATTTTGGGTTCACGACTTCACGATATATATTTTACCGCTAAACTCCACTTACTCGATCGAGTATGGGACTTACTTGATCGAGTGGCCTCTACTCGATCGAGTCACAGAGCTACTCAATCGAGTAGCCTACGCTAGATCGAGCCTCCTAATCCCAAAGGTTACTATGACGTAAGATCGAACTACTAAGGCTTCCAGAGGTCTAGACATGTGTCTAAGGTCAGTCAACGGGTCCCCAATAGGGCGGGTATTACAGTCTTCCACCCTTAAAAAAGAATTGTGTCCCTGAAGTTCAACTCATCGTTTCCTGCAACTTAAGGTGTAACATGAACTAATGTGACACCCCTCGTTGAGGTAACTAAATATAACTAGTAAATCGTGGAAGAAACACGAGTTTTTTAAAACTTTTAAGGCTTCTAATGAAGTCCAACGCGAGGTATCACCAACACGATAAATAAGTTTAGATAGTTAAGTTTAAGTTTACAACACAAGTCTATTTATTGGGGAAAAGATATCCCACGAATGAACATGAGTCTAAAAGTAGGTGAGTCTATTAAAGTGATAGCTAAATAAGGTCCAAGGTAAGAACTCGCTAGCTCACACGGTCTTCCCCACTTAAGCTTCATCACCAACTTGTCATTCATAATAAATATGAAAGCCACAGTCAGTGGGGAGTAACTCAGGGTTCTCCCAGCCACAATATGTCAAAATACAAGTAATTAGGAATTTAATGAAACAAACAAGCATAAGAGTAAATACTTACGGTAACAAGAGAATTATGATTAGTATACAAAATGCAATAAGAGTAGTTATGCACAAATGAGATAAGAATAATTAGATCAAATGGTCACATATTGACTCGACTCAAATGTAAGACAATTTACAAAGTATGGACAAACAAGACTCCCAACATAGACTCCAACCTCCTGGTAGGACGACGATCATAATACGGTCTTAGTCTAAACCTGGCCAGACTCTCGGGATGGATGACACCCGATTCGATAGGCGGTGACCCATCCGCATCCAAGACTCGAAACATGGTGCACCTAACCATGCCCGAAAGTCGAGTAACCCCAAATCGGAACATTGTCACCAAACCGTGACCCCCGGTACGAAGAGGCGGAAGGAAAAATAGCCCAATCCGGAAACATGGCAGCTAACCGTAACCAATGGTCCGAAAGGGTAAATAAGGAATGTCAAGTCGTCATATAATGTAAATCGTTACACTTGGATCACAAATACGAGTAACAATGATTGCATAAACGTAACGTAAACAACTCATGTGAAGCATGTATAAGTATAAGAGTATAATAAACATCAGGTGCTCTCTGCCGGTGTGAGCACCGGCTGCCGGCCCACCGGCAGAGGATACATGCTAAGGTGAAACAAGGTCAAAATAGATGAAAGTGTATTCTCTGCCGGGTGGCCGGCTGCCGGCCCACCGGCAGGGAATACAAGTAAAGGTAAACAAGGTCAATAATACTCAATGTGTATTCTCTGCCGGGTGGCCAGCTGCTGGCCCACCGGCAGGGAATACCTGCTATAGTCAATTAAGTTCAACATTTCACATTGTGTATTCTCTGTCGGGTGGCCGGCTGCCGGCCCACCGGTAGGGAATACACCTTATTATAAAAGACACCAAAATTCCATGTACTCGCTGCCGGTTGAGTAGGCCGGCTGCCGGCCCACCGGCAGGGACATACACTCTAACATGTGAACTTGGCAAAACACAAGGGACTCTCTGCCGGTTGGTGGACCGGCTGCCGGCCCACCGGCAGAGACATACAAAGGCTAAATTCCCATTTTTTCCAACTCAAAAATGCAAGGTCTCGCTGCCAGTTGGGTAGGCCGGCTGCCGGCTCACCGGCAGGGATATATAGTACACGAAAATCAAACAAATGCCCATCCAAAGTTCTCCAAATTCAACCATCTTAATTTCAATCATCTTATATTTCTCTAATATGATGGATACATGAAAAATTACCACATTCAAGATGTAACTAACATATGGGGTGGATTATAAATCATTAAAGTAAGGCTTAATCATGTAGTTATGAGGGAATTACACTAACACCATCTCATATTTCACCATATTATAACAAGACATGAATTCACTCCTTAAACATATGAGAATCATCATACAAGTAATCTACTCAACACCAAATCACCACAAGTCATGAAAGACACCAAATTTAACATTCATATGAGTCTAATACTACATAATTCACATAATTTTAACATAAAAGTCGAGTAACCCATCACCGTTACCTTTTTGCACTTCAATCTTCTATTGAGTCGTCAATGATGTAGCTATCCTCCTCCGGGTCGTCTAAGCTTTCCCCTAAACACAAAAATGTAAGATGAGTATTTCGAAAAAGAGGAAAAGATGACAACTTTCTTACTTAGAAAGAAGGAGAACGAGACAAGAAAGAGAATGGAGCGAGAAGGGGCAAAATTGGTGAAGAATTGAGTGAGATATGATGGTTTTAGGGTTGAATGGAGATGGTTCAACAATGGTGGTGTGTTCGTTGGGAAATTTCAGAAATTAGGAGTGAGGAGGATGAAGTTGTGAGGGTTTAGTTGGGGTTTTGTGTAGACAAAAGAGAAGGAAAAGGCTCATGAGTCATGATAAGCCCAATAACTCAAAATGAGTCGGTTTCTACTAGAATTTCCGTCTCCAACCTACTATAATTCAAGACGGAGAATACTATTATTGGAATCTACACTATTATCTCCGTTATACGACTACCGCGATATTATATAAAAATAAGTTTTAAATAATAATTATTTAATAAAAATTTCTTAAAAGTTTATTTAAGATATAAGAAAGGCTCGGCAACTATAGCACCAAGATAATCAAAACCACTCTCCACAAGTTGCAGACTTAGCTTACGAAACTCGGCACAAAGGTCGTCGGGGAGCACACGAATGGCACTCAAGGAATGAGTAGACTTCCTACTAAGGGCATCGGCAACCACATTTGCCTTTCCTTCATGATACAACAACTTTACATTGTAATCATTCACCAATTCCAACCATCGTCGTTGTCTCATATTTAAATCTTTTTGGGTGAAGATATACTTCAAACTCTTATGATCGGTGTAGATACGGCAATGAACTCCGATGAGATAGTGTCTCCACATCTTCAAGGCATGCACAATGGCGGCTAATTCCAAATCATGAGTGGCATAGTTCACCTCATAAACTCTCAATTGTCGCGAAGCATAGGCAACAACTCTCCTATTTTGCATGAGAACACAACCCAAACCATCTTAGAGGCGTCACAAAACACATCAAAATCAATTCCATCCTCGGGCAAGGTCAACACGGGAGCGGTAGTCAACCTCTTCTTCAGCTCTTGGAATGCACCTTCACAAGCTTCGGTCCACACAAACTTGGTCTCTTTCTTCAAATATTGAGTCATCGGTCTAGCAAGCTTGGAAAAGTCTTTCACAAAGCGACAGTAATAAACCGCCAAACCCAAGAAACTACGGATCTCACCAACATCGGTTGGACTCTTCCACTCAATCACGGCTTCAATATTCGAAGGGTCTACCATGACACCATCCTTATATATAACATGGCCTAGAAAGGACACCTTAGACAACCAAAACTCACACTTGGAGAATTTGGCAAACCACTTTTGACGACGGAGGATCTCCAAAATGATACGAAGATGTTCGGCATGCTCTTCTTCGGACTTGGAATAGATGAGGATATCGTCAATGAAGACCACAACACACTTGTCTAAGAACTCACTGAAGGTTCGGTTCATTTGGTCCATGAAGATAGAAGGGGCATTGGTTAAACAAAGGGCATCACCTTAAACTCAAAGTGTCCATACCTTGTGCTAAAGGCGGTCTTAGGGATATCGGACTCACGAACGGGAATTTAATGATAACCGGATCTCAAATCAATCTTGGAAAAAGTAAAAGAACCTTTGAGTTGATCGAACAAATCTTCAATTCTTGGTAGAGGATACTTGTTCTTGATGGTAACACGGTTAAGCTCGCGGTAGTCAATGCAAAGTCTCATGGATCCATCTTTCTTCTTCACTAAGAGAACGGGAGCACCCCTAGGTGAGGCACTAGGTCTAATGAATCCTTTCTCAATCATCTTATCAAGTTGCTTTGTCAACTCCTTCAACTCGGTTGGCGCCATACGGTACGGGGCTTTAGCAATCGGTCCGGTTCCGGGTACAAGGTCGATAGAGAACTCAACATCACGCTCGGGAGGAATTCCGGGCAATTCTTCGGGAAAGACATCGGTGAACTCAGAAACCACGGGCACTTCTTCGATCTTCGGTAAGGAAGGGGAGGTGTAGACACCTCGTTTCTACACCTCCCGCCAAACACCCAGTGATGATTAAGCCGCATGTTTAGCATATGTCGCGATTTTATGACGTTTTTTAAATCGGTTAATAAAAGGTAACTCAAACATTTGTGTCTACATCATGGTCGTCATCTAGGTGTCATTACGGTCGTTTTGGCAGTAATTAGAGTTCATTTGGAGTCTGGGTCAAAAACCGTCTTCATTTCCTAAAACCGTCAAATCCCGAGTCAAAAGCAATGTGCTTGTCTACCTAAGGTTAGGATGTCATACAATGTTGAGATTATATCTCATTTTGAGTCACATGTCATTTCATTAGGCTAAACTAAAAGTCTACATCACCAAATGTGCATTTCATTTAGCTAAAATGATAACCCGACCTTTAGGCCCGTTTTACAAGGTGATAACGACTTTTTTGGGTCAGGCCTATTTCAAAGAAAGTTCTAGATCTCTTTCTTAGCTTTCCAACGCCACCAAAATCAACTTATTCCGAGTCTTGTAGAGAAAGTTATGCCTAAAATACGACAGGCTGTCAAACGCGCTTTCTTACGCAGGAGGAACCCGCTGAGGAAAGGACGCAGCAAGCGCTGCGCCTCTTCCAAAGGACGCAGCACCTGCTGCGCCTTTTCCCAGGGCTTTCTTTTTGTCCAAGTTTCCGTGTTTTAACCTAAGTCGGTTATTTCCGAATCTTTCTCTCCTTTCCTAATTCCCTCCGTGAGATTAGTATAAATAGGGACCTTCGTTCCTCATATTTCTCACGCGAGTGTCCGCCCTTCTCTTCTCCCTTTGCATTCTAGACCACGTTCTTACTTATTGGTGCCTACGTGCTTAAACTTTCGACCACGTAAACTCGGATCCTTCCGAGTACCAGCCTCGTTTTGCATGACCGACCAATTTGACCAACTGCACTACACCATAATCAATTAATCAATTCAATTTGCTTTTAAATCCTTTTTCAAGGGCACTTTCATATTTGCATTATAGATCGAGTCGAGTTACCACTAAAAACCGATTTAGTTAAATCTCGCGACGCTAACACGTAAGTCTGAGGGTGTAAAATCCCAATTTTATTTAATGTAATTTATTAATGTATTTATTTTCTGTATTATAATTAATGTAATAATTTATGTCATAAGCATGCTCAAAACCGTCTTTTAAAACCCTTTTTAATGGAAGTAACACAGATCTGACATGGGGAAGAATCGCATCAACTGCTGCGCCTCTTCCAGAGGATGCTTTCAGTTGATGCACTTCTTCTTCTTCCTCGGGTTTTTGTTCCTTTCGTCTTTTATTTTTCTTTCTTCGTTCTTTCCCTTATTTCACCTAGTAATTTTCGAATTAGTTTTTATGAATCCTTTTCAATAATTTTCGACTTAAATCCCTTATAATTAATATTTGTGGGTTTTCGTCACAAATTCAAACTCGGATTTTAGAGACTCGATTCGTTCATATCAAGTCCCTTGATTTCGTCTTTGATACATGTTTTAAATCTGTTATCTTCATCAATTCGTAATCTTTTGTTTCCACCATTAACTTCAAGTTTGTAAATAAATCAATTCCAACATCGTAAATAATATCAATCTTATAATAATTCGTTTTAAATTGTTTTCTTTCACTTCATGACGATCCCAGATGCTTGTAAATCAATTAATCACTTCTACTCGAGTTACCAATCAATAAATCAATGTAAATTAACCAACGAACATTAAAAAACCGCGAGTCTGACTTTCATAGTTAGAACCCAACTCAAGAACAGACGCAGGAAGTGTTGCGCCTCTTCCAAAAGGCGCGGTCCTGCTGCGCCTGTTCCAGGATGATTTCTGTCTCTGAACTTCCGTTCTGCCTTAACCTGTTTAATTAGTTTACGTATAATTAACTATTGACCATATTATCGCCTAATCATCTGTTCGTTAATTCATTGTTTTATTCTTTTTCTCAATTTATCCGTTTTAAAGGTATTTTCGACATAAATCGCTAAATCCATTGTAATTTTTGTAATTTTTATTATCGTAATTTTCCTATTGTATTTATCATTGTATTTTGTATCATTTGTATGTTTTCACATGTAATTGAACTTAAATCCTACTTTGACCCAATTGTTTGCTAATTAATTGTTAACCGACTTAGTTAAATCTTCACATGCTAGGATTAAAACTTGGATGTTGCATTGCATGCATATAATCGACGATATATCGAGTATGGACAATTTTCCCTAATCATTAGTAGAGGCCGCTATCAAGGCGGACGGGATTAGGTGTTCGATTAAAAGAGCTTCCTAATACGTACCCTCACCCCTTACTCCAGATCTCTGTGAACATCCGTGTTCATTGGCATCCACGAGAGTCATTCTAGACATAGAATGCTAAGGGTAACGAGTTCTTGGTGTTCATGTCACTACTTTGTGTCTTGACATGGCACGAGGTATTCGAACGGTTTCCAATTTTCCACAATAAATTGGTGGCGACTCCACAAATGCAAACGCTTGTTTCCCAAGCGCCCCCGTGGCCCATTGTCCACAGTTTGGCGACTCCGCTGGGGATAATACACTTACGTGTAGCCAAAAGGGTGAAACTTGAACAAGGTTAGGGAATAGTTTGTACAAGACAATTGTCGGTTTTCATAACTCGGTCTTCCTAGATCGTTTCATTCAGCCTTCCTAGGCCCAACCCAACCCAACCCATTCGATCAATCGTCCCGTCTAAACGGTCCTAATTCTTATTTGGGCCTAAGGATGGATAGATTGACATCATCCATACCATGGTACTTACTCTTGTTTGTATCAAGGACTTTCACTACTTGAGGAAATGGACTAGGAATCGGCCTTACTCTTGTTTGGTACGAGCCTCTCCACAGACCCCGGGTTTGATTGTTCGGTATGGCAACCCACCCTTTAAACCAAAACCCTTTTAAATGCACTCAGCATCCCGTTATAATGCCTGGATCCGAAAGTTAAGTTTGGTTTGGATATCTGATCCGAAATCTTTGGTTTTGGTTTGGATATGGATATTAGAATTAAAACATTTGGATATCCGATCCGATCCGAAACTATAGTTTTCTAGTATAATTTCGAGAAAATAAAATTTTATTTGAAACAACAACTTAATTAATTTTTAAAATATTAGAGAAATATCTAGGTGGTACTTAAATTTTATGTCGAGAACATTGGAATAAGAATACTAAAGAAAATCATCATGTAAGACTATGAATATAATCGTGTTTCAAACTTAATTTTAAAGTAAATTCAAAAGTATGGATATTCGATGGATATCCGCATCCGATTCGAATATTTTGGATACCCGAACATTTGATATCCGAAACATTTGGTTTGGATATTGGATATCTAACTTCAGGATTTTTAATATGGATATCCGATGCGAACTAGCACTTTGGATCAAATACCCGATCCGTACTCTGCCCTAGTTTGTATCATATGTGATCACCATTTTGTAACAAAACCATTTTGTAAAATAAAATCATTTTCAAAATATAAATATTTTCAAAATAGCGCAAAATAAGCCTAAACTCTGTCCATATGTCGAGTCAAACTTCGGGCCTAAAACCCATTTCAAAACCAAATACAAAAACAAAAAAAAACGCAAAAAAAATAACAAAAAAAAAACGTTTTATTCAAAATATTTTCAAACCATGTGTAAATTCAATTGGGCTAAGTTAGAGTCAAAGTTCAAACCGACTATGTCCTAGTCAGAACTCTATCGAGTCATAAACCCGTCTCTCTTTACATTTTGGGTCTTTTCAAATTCAAGTTAAGTCCTAAGGCGTCACGCCGTCATTTTGGACCCCCTACCCCAATTCATTTAGGATCTAAACATTTCCACACCTCGACTCACACACTCAAGGCTAACACATCGAGTCATTCCAATATCTGTTTCTTGAATTCTCCTAATGACACGTTCGGGACATACATACCCGAACCTCGAGTCAAGCCTGTCTTAAACAACACAAATTAGAATTAACACGTGTCATCAATCCCGTCAATAAAGTCAATCATATGAATGTCGCTCCATCAAAGTCAACACTCGAGTCTAAAATTATAGTCAAGCACCGTTAATTCAAACACGAGAAGTCGCTCACGACATTTCACGAATTCACAAGTCAAGTCTAGATTTGTCATCTTGTCCCTTCGTTTGTTTGTTGCCTTAGTATGCGTGATCCCATGTCGAATCGAGTGTAATGCGCGTCATTTCTGTCGAGTAGGAATCCAGCAAGTTCTGTCAGTCAGCAAAGTAACGAAGCAGTTCACGCCACAATCACCGTGTCTCTCTAAGACATTTACGCCATGGTCATACGAGTTCAAGCTACAGTGGAAAATTTGAGCATTCGCGTCCTCACCCTCGAGAATAGAATGGTGGAAAAGAACACACCACCTAGAGAAACCTCTAGTCTAGGTTGTCCAAAGCTTACCTCTTGGAATAACCATTGTCCTAGAAAGCCGAAAATAACTGAAAGGAAACCTGGGAGGCATCAAAGGGTGCTTACCTATTTAGGCATGTCTCATGCCGATGCTTTGAAGAGACTCTCTGCCCAAGGCAAGCTACATCCAATAGGACCGACTCCGGATCCACCTTTAGAGAAACAGATGAACCTCTGGAAGGGCAACAAATACTGCTTATATCACCAAGGTAGAGGCTATGATATTGAAGAGTGTTTTCTCTTGAAACACACCATCAAAGATATGATCGAAGAAGGTAAGCTTCCTAAGCCACCTTCTGTCGCGCAATCTAAGAAAATCGACCCTTTTGGGTCTAATATCATTAAACATGACGAAGAATCATCTCTAGACTTTTCTCATCTCCTCAATCCTCGTGACGATGAAGAAATCAATGTCCTCGAAGATGACGATATCCAAAGTAGAATGCTCATGCTTTCCATTGCCTTCAACAACAAATTTTCCGAAATAGAGGGGGCTATTGATAATCTAAACTCTCGGCTTTCCAACATAGAAAACCAGTTCACCGAAATGGGTAAGAAGCTTGATGCCCAACCTCTCAAAATGAAAAATGTCCAGACAAACCCTCAACTTGACAGTCTTAAGGAGAAAGCAAAAAGCGAGCAATCTATTCCTAGTTCTTCTCATCCAGGAATCAAAATCAACAAAGGCAACCTCATGGAGCCTTCATCAGAGAAACCTAACAACTCTCCAAGGTCATTTACAAAGGCTTCCGAAAATAAGGGCACACCCCCAAGGAAATTTACCAACATTGGTATTACATACACCGATGCCCTTCATAGACTCATAGAACGACGAATGTTGAAGCCTATAGGACCTACGCCCGAACCAGAAAAGAAATCCAAGTTCTAGGATGAGAATTCGTACTGCAAATACCATAGAGGCAAAGGACACGATACTGAGATGTGCTATAAGCTCAAGCATGTGATTCAGGATATGATTGAAAGTGGGAGGTTGTCCCTCTCAACCTTTAACCCACAAGGTAGCTTAGGCAATCCTCATGGATATACCACTTATCAGGAAACTCTTCTTGACTGTTATCCTTCTAGTGTTCCCAATAATGAGGACGGGGTGCTCAAATGGGTGAATGCTCAAAGTCAGATGCCGAAGCCAGTTGCTGGAAGAGTAAACGTTCAAGCATGGGCCGATGACTACGAGTCTGGATCTATGATCGCGTCAAAGTCCGAGTCCGAGTGCGAGTCTTAGGCTTTCTATCCCATAATTTTGTTTCAGTATTTTTTCTTCGTGTCCATTTTCATTCCTAGTGACAACCTGGGGGCTGTCCCACGAGTCACGTGTCTCCTCGAGTCTATGTTAAATAAATTTATTATCCATTTCAATAAAAGCACACTTCTCAATCCACATATTCTTCATATCTTTTATCCTTTTCCTGTGACAACAAGAATTGATTTGAGACTTTTGTTAAAAAAAATAATAACGAACAACAACCACACGTTCCAAGTCGATGGAGTGCACTTATATGATGTTCCATTCCAAGTTGTAGAGGACCCGAAACTCCGTGTTCATTTTCCTTACCTATTCCATGTCTGGCAATAGAAACCTTGTTATACCCCAGTTTAGGACGAGCCTATCTCAAGAGATTCCAGGACGAATCCAGACAGTCTCCCTTGTTAACAATCCATGACGGAAGGCAAGCCCATTCCCCACAATAAACAACCCGTGTTACTAAAAAACCAACCCGTTTCACATCAAAAGGTGCTAGTCTGACCCAAGTCCATCCAAGACGATACGAGCCATGATGAAAGACAAAAGGCTCAATCAAGAGAAACTGAGGTCGATATCCAAGGCCACAATTATGCCCGTAATCCAAGACAAAAGAGTTAAAAGAAGAAGGCTCAATCCAACAAGTCAATGTTATCCTCAAAAAACCGAATCAAAAATCTGAGCAAGAAGCCGAAATATATTCTAGACCAAGAATCTGAATCTGAATCAAGAATAAGTCTGAAATCAAATACTAAACGGAATAATCCTGAAGTCTATATAGAATCAAGTTACAGTATAGAATCAAGACATCAATGAAGATGGTCACCTAGCACCCTTACTTAGCCTTTCACACATCACACCCTAAGTCCTTCTCGAGACCGTTACAGGGAGATAGTTAGGAATTTTGAGAATCCTCTCAAGCTTGTCAAGTATACCCATCCTTTAGGGCCAAGACATGGAAACTTGAACCCACATCAATTAACCTACCTTTATGTGCTCAGGCTACATTAAGCCAAGAGACTCCATTTCCAAGCCACATTACAAGCCGTAACCCCATCGAGCCTTAACTCCACAAAATCAAGCTCCAGAGATTTGTTCATCAAAGGCTCTTATTTCCAAGCTCCACATTCCCAAATATCCAATCCAGTTTCACCTTGACCCATACACGGAGTCTTCAAATACTTTGCTAGCTAGAATGGGACATACCCATATCATCCTTAGGGTCCACTAAATGTGCTCACACGACAAGGAATTTTTTTTTACAAACCTAATTATACCTCTTTGGTCTATGATCAGAGGGAGTTATCCCAAATCGATTCTTCGAGTCACCAAAGGAATATTACCCTTGACCCATGCACTTTAAGGTCCTGACAACATAAGCTTTGGCACACACCTAAACTACGAGCATGGTTTGATTTCACCTTTTCAGGTGGATACGTAGGCAGTCTCTCTTACACAAGAAGGATACAACCACAACACCCAAACAAAATTAACCAAACCTCAGAACTACGATCTGGTTTGATTTCACTTCACGTGAATACGTAGGCAGTCCTCAAGGACACAACCATCCCACCTCAACCATCAACTTTCAACCTCTATTTCAACCTTCCAGCCTCAATTAACATCCCTTCCACAACCAACACCTCTATACTGGGGGCTCCTTATTGTCACCCAGCCTCTTTTTTACCAAATTCCAGAGTTATCTTCTCATCCTGGGGGCTTCTCTTCCGAGATGTCACCCTTCCTCTATTCCTCTCTCATTTGAGTCAAGCTAGTGCTCGGTCCAGGCGATGACAAAGGTCTTAGATCAATTCTCCAAGTCATCGTACCCCAAGAGGGGTTTCTTTTACAGCAAATGGTGGTGAAAGAAGTCCTAGTAGACAGCTGCTCCACGGCTCATGCCTTGCCTTTATATGCCTTCATCATTTTTGCAATTCTTCCAGCTTTGGAACTGATACGCATTGTCACCCACACTTGGCTAGGGGTTGCGCATACTTAGCCGAAGTCTGTTACATTCATCCATGGGTCGCGTCAAATCTAAGTCAGTGTTGTGTCAGTCTATTGTCTTGCATCCTAGTGGGTCTGTGTCATGTCAAGTCCTATGTCTAAAGCCCATTGAATATGCATAACGCATTACAAACGACAAATTTCTTTGAATAAGTTTTAAACGACTTTTAAAAAGAAATAACTTTTGCAAAACCTATGTGTTTCCTCATTCGAGATCCATGTAATAATCGCTTACGTGCATATATTAGATTGTATTCTTGTGTGGCTACTAACCATGCAGGTAAGTATCAGAAGCAGTACTTTATCAAGACCTCGCTTGCCACAACGAGCGAATATTCTATGACAGTTGTTTCGACACACCTCTATTCTGTTCCCCCAGCGAGAGTACACGGACAGACATTCCTTCTCGAGACATGGAGATCAGTTCCCGATTATGTTCCCCCAACGAGAGTACACGGACAGACAATCATCCCCCTCAATACGTGGAGATCAACATCAACCCCAAGACTTATCGAAGTTAGTTTGAAGACGACCCAAGCAGCTTCCCCAGCAGTTCTCGCTTACGTCCTGCTACCCTTGACATTTTTGTTTCCTCATAGAGTTCGGCAAAGGTGTCGTTCTCCAGAAGTTCCCAAGCCAAAGCCTCCTTCCTTAGGTTCGTAAACCCAAAGTTAGGATTCTTATCCCTAGATTCTTAGATCCCAAAATGGCTTCCTTTGGGTTCATAAACCTTTAAGCTCCCACACCAACATCCTTAGGTTCATCAACCCATAAATCCTTTTGGAGTTCTCATACCTCAGAAATCTTAAATGCACGCGTTTAAAACAAGAATTAGTAACCCACTAAGTTCCTAAACTTAACCCTAGGATCCCAATTCATAAGCCTTTAAGTTCCCATACCAGCCGTCCTTTTAGGTTCATACACCTAGGTCTTTAGGTTCCCAAACTCCCTAGATTTCATATACTTATACCCTTTAGGATCACATTCCTTTAGGATCACCTTTTCCCTTTAGGATCACATCCTTTAGGATCACCTTCTCTTAGAGTTCCTACACCTAAACCTTGGTTACCCCTTAGGTTGAACTTATATTTGGCCTCCTTCCTGTCGATGCTTTCCTTTAGGGTCCCACACCCTAGCACAATCCTTATATATCTTTTAGGTCTTACCCTTAGCTCCTAGGCTTAACCTTAGATCCTACGCTTAACCTTAGCTCCTACGCACCTTCGCAAATGTCTCGAGGAAGAAGTCTTAGGTATGGTCTCTTCTTATGGCTGGCGAGCTTCCTTACGTAGTCTAATGGATTTTAAACGACCCTCCCCGATAGTCGACAGACTCTAAAATGTTCCCGATGACAGGTCCTTGGTTCAGACCCCTTGAATCGCCTCGCGTCGCCATAGTCGTCAGGTTGTAATCTTCGAATGACCTGAGGGCTATACTTTGACTTTTGCCTTGTCCAAGCATCAGTCAAAGTGGGGGCTCTGTAGACACCTCATTTCTACACCTCCCGCCAAACACCCAGTGATGATTGGACCGCATGTTCAGCATATGTCGCAATTTTATGACGTTTTTTAAATCGGTTAATAAAAGGTAACTCAAACATTTGTGTCTACATCATGGTCGTCATCTAGGTGTCATTACGGTCGTTTTGGCAGTAATTAGAGTTCATTTGGAGTCTGGGTCAAAAACCGTCTTCATTTCCTAAAACCGTCAAATCCCGAGTCAAAAGCAATGTGCTTGTCTACCTAAGGTTAGGATGTTATACAATGTTGAGATTATATCTCATTTTGAGTCACATGTCATTTCATTAGGCTTAACTAAAAGTCTACATCAGCAAATGTGCATTTCATTTAGGTAAAATGAAAACCCGACCTTTAGGCCCGTTTTACGAGGTGATAACGACTTTTTTGGGTCAGGCCTATTTCCCAGAAAGTTCTAGATCTCTTTCTTAGCTTTCCAACGCCACTGAAATCACCTTATTCCGAGTCTTGTAGAGAAAGTTATGCCTAAAATACGACAGGCTGTCAAACGCGCTTTCTTGCGCAGGAGGAACCCGCCGAGGAAAGGACGCAGCAAGTGCTGCGCCTCTTCCAAGGGACGCAGCACCTGCTGCGCCTTTTCCAAGGGGTTTCTTTTTGTCCAAGTTTCCGTGTTTTAACCTAAGTCGGTTATTTCCGGATCTTTCTCTTCTTTCCTAATTCCCTCCGTGTGATTAGTATAAATAGGGACCTTCGTTCCTCATATTTCTCACGCGAGTGTCCGCCCTTCTCTTCTCCCTTTGCATTCTAGACCATGTTCTTACTTATTGGCGCCTACGTGCTTGAACTTTCGACCACGTAAAATCGGATCCTTCCGAGTACCAGCCTCGTTTTGCATGACCGACCAATTTGACCAACTCCACACTACAAAGAAAAGGTTCCATAGCGACGGAAAACTCCGTCGCAAATATGCCAATCCCGTCGCAAATACAGCACTTGCGACGGAAATATCCCGTCGCTTTATTTGTTCGCAAAATTTAGTTTTGCGACGGGAATTCCGTTGCTAAGGAAATTCTGCGACGGATCAAAGCGTCGCAGAAACCCGTCGCAAAAGAGGGACTTGCGACGGAATTTCCGTCGCAGTTCACTGTTCATGGGAGGCCACGTAGGCACATTGGTCAACCAGAAAGTCAATATCTGCGACGGAAAATCCGTCGCAGATCACTGTTCATACAGGCCACGTAGGCACTTAAGTCAACCAGAAAGTCAACATCTGCGACGGAAAATCTGTCGCAGATCACTGTTCATAAGGGACACGTGTTCCCAAAGTCAACAAGAAAGTCAACACTTGCGACGGAAAATCCGTCGCAAATTCCGTCGCAGGGCAGAATGAACCAGGGGGTTTACAGCGCTTTTCCAGCTCCCCCATTGTTTTGAAAGCAATTACATATACTCCCTGTTACCTACAAACATACAGAAAATCCAGCAATTGACAAATTCACAACTCGTTCAAGACGAGATTTCCAAACAACGTCTTCGCATTAACTTAAAATAAAAGGTTTACAACCGTTTAGTACAATAATTGTTCAACAAAGAAAGCTAAATAAGTCCATAAACTACGGGATAGGAGTGATAACTACTAATCAACTAACAACTACTAATCAATACACGAGAGTAAGAGTAGGCCTAGCATTGTCGCTACCATCATCATCAAAGTCATTTCTAGCTTGAGATACACCTCCGGGGTTACAAGTTTGAGTGGTAAAACCTTGTTGGCTCAAGAACTCCTCTATTGCCGCAAGCCTTTGAGATTGTTCGGCCTCGACTTGCTTAAGTCGGGCATTCTCTTTTGCGACTCTACCAACAAAACCCGGAGTATGAGGAGTAGAAAAGAGGTTACCAGTCGAGCGGCGGTGGTGCTCCCAAATTTGTGGTGCTGCATTTCCTGCGCCAAGTACTCTACCTTTCTTATCAAATCCTCCATGTTCTTCAATATAAATCTCATTATTATCGATGTTCTTGACCCCTTGACTCTAAAGCTGAGTTTTCTTTGAGATGATTTTACCCTATATCAATAAAAAACGAAAGATTAGATACCATCTACTAAATAATTATGATTGAAAAAATGAGTTAAAAATTAAATAATTATAGTAACTTACGAAGAGTTGACCTATTTTTTTGGATAACCATCCTTTTGTGCTATGCTTCCTTGTCTTCTCCAACAACTGCAAAGCGGACGGAATATCTCCTTTCCCTTCTTTATCAATCTACAATTTTGATACTTGTTAAATATAATTACTAACTTTAAATAAAGTTAAAGAAAAAAAAAGGTAATAAATTAAAAAAGGAAGTGAAGAAATTACCATTGAGTCCATATATTGCAAAGTGCTTTTTCGACCCATTATGTGAGTAGCCAACGCCTTCCCTTTCTCGTCACTTCCCGACCTACGGTTTGCCGAATTCTGCTCCGATCTTCCCGTGAAACTAGGATCTTCAAGTGGTCTATTCTTCAATTGACGGTGCAAATCAACACTAATCTAATCCGGCTTTTCATGCTCTTCCTTATGATAAGCTCGATAAATCATTTGCCGTAAACGGGTCTTCATGGCATCTTCCCAAGCCTTCTTAACCCTTGCCTTGTCGCGGGGATCGTAACTAACACGCCACTGTTCAATAAACAATAAAGTTAGAAAATAAACTTTATTGTAAATAAATATAAAATAAATGAATAAAATACCTAATATTAAATTAAATGACAATTGCTAATACCTCAAACCAATTCCACTAATCCTTCTTTAGAGTAGATGACGCCGATTTCCAATTAGGAGCATGTTCTTTGTAGTTGCATCCAATAGTATTCGATATCAAGTTCACAACTTTTTCATCACTGAACCTGAAAAAAAGAATGACAATATAATATATATATATATATATATATATATATATATATATATATATATATATATATATATATATATATATATAAATCGTTATAAAAATTATTAATTACGAAAAAATAACATACTTACCAAACGCCTTCTTGCTCAAGAGAATCGAGATGAATTTTGTCAACTTGCACATTTTGTTGTTCTTGTTGATGACCTGCTGGTATTTCTTCATTCTCGTTTTCCTCTCCTTGGTTTCCTGCATTACTATTACTACCATGTCTTCGTCTCCTCGACGCCATAGAAACCAACTAAATTCTTCAACATTGTTAGAAATAAAATAATATCAACCAAATAAGAAATTGGCAAAGTAAGAAATCAAATAATCAAATAATAGCAACCAAATAAGAAATTGGCAAAGTAAGAAATCAAATAATCAAATAATAGCAACAAAATAAGAAATTGGAAAAGTAAGAAATTAAGTAATCAAATAATAGCAACCAAATAAGAAATTGGCTAAGTAAGAAATTAAGTAATCAAATAATAGCAACCAAATAAGAAATTGGCAAAGTAAGAAATCAAATAATCAAATAATAGCAACAAAATAAGAAATTGGCAAAGTAAGAAATTAAGTAATCAAATAATAGCAACCAAATAAGAAATTGGCAAAGTAAGAAATTAAGTAATCCAATAATAGCAACCAAATAAGAAATTGGCAAAGTAAGAAATTAAATAGTACTCCCTCCCTCTCGGTCAACTAATCAAATAATAGCAACAAAGTAAAAAAATAAGATTGAATAAAAAGTAAGATTGAATGAAAACAAACTAGATTTCATTAAATTAAGCCATACGGCATCTACAACTAATAGTACCAACAAAGTAATAAGATTGAAAGAAAGGATACAAAACATCTACAACTAATATAAATCATAATCATAATCATCATCATCATCATCATCATCATCATCATCATCATCATTGATACCCGTCGTTGTGAGTACCAAAGATAAAATTTATAATTCCTATTAAGACTAACCTAGGCTAGTGGTAACAGGGTCGAACCACAAGGAGGCAGATGTAAATTTTAGTTGATTTATGTTCAGTCTGAGGTAACTATTGTGGGGGTTGAATTGAATTGGTCTACAGCTATAAGTAAATAATGGTAATAAACTAAATAAACGATTTAAACAGATAAAAGAAGGGGTACTAAGATGATCGGTTCATTATAGCTTAAGGGCGACAAACTAAGTCGATGCGAGTCAACACGGTGAGGCGGGAAATAAAGAGGTCCTCTCGGTCCACTCTTAACAAATAGCATCTTTCGATCTCGCTATAGGTCCCTAATGTCACTAATACTAACTTTCGTCCCGAAAAGTGACTAACGGTTTAAACTATACCTATCTTTTGATCTTAGCACAATTTAGTCGATTTAATTGATGGTCAAATAACTTTCCCTATCTTTCGATCTAATGGGTCAGTCATAAATTAGGTATCTAACTGGTCGCATGCATTCGATTCATTAAATACAACAATTAAAATCAATTAAAACGAGATAAGCTCACGAGGTCAGTCGATCGACCGAGTAAGGTGGTCGATCGACCAACACGCGGGTTCAGGCCGTGTCTAATCTAATGCCGCCTATGCTACAACTCGCCTACATCCTAGCACAAACTATTTAGCTACTCATGATGAAAGTTATAACAACAATAATACTAGGGCAATAAGGTACTGAATTCATGATTAAAGCGGTAAAACGAATAATTAACATGCAATAATAAAGATGGTTTCGGGAATCTATCTAGCAATTCTAATCTAATAATGAAAGAGAAGAATTGAACTAGGGCATAAGAATACCAAGAATAAGAAGGATGATTAAGTACAAGAGCCAAAATTCTAATGCTTACAATATTCCAAACCCTAATAAACTTAATGTAAAACTGAATATGAACTTGGGTAAAAACTAAGATACCTAAACTGAATGTTTGTGTTACGTTATATAGCAAAATAAGCGTAACAATTATTCCAAAACCTAAACTTCACGGGCTTCAAGATTCACGGTCTTTCAATTCACGTCTGAAATAGAAGTTGGGTCGATCGACTGATAGGACTAGTCGATCGATGTTCCTCAAAGAAACAAAGAGCTTCGGAACCCGAGCATTGGTCGATCGACTGAAGGTGATGGTCGATCGACCACTTGAGCTGCTACTTGACTTCTCAAAACACGTGGACTTGTCTTTTGGGCCTCGAATTGCGCACCAAGCTCGTTCCTTAAGTGATTCCTTTACGTCATTTGCAATGCAGATTACTCGGGAACGGATTTGGCTTGATTTCCCGTTGAATTCTTCACATTTCTGCAATAATGTACAAAACACGGAAGTAGACGGAAATAGGGAGAAATGTAGCATAAACTACAAGAATGAGCTCTGAAATGCGTGTAAAATGGGATGTAAAACATCATATAAAAGACACGCATCAAACTTCCCCAAACCGAACCCTTGCTTGTCCCCAAGCAAGTACTAGACTCGATCTAATGACCTAATGGAACGAGTTCAATCTCAGAGCGAAATGCAAACTGTTAAGCCCAAACCAATTTAATGCACAACCAACAATCAATTAGTAATGTGAATCATGCAAACGAGTTATGAAGCCGTCAAAAACTGCTGAACCGTCAACTGTAGAGACTTATCAAATTGGACTCTCACGGGTCGCTCAAATCACTCAATAAGTACGGGTGAATATTTGTAGGATAGAAAGAATTAATTTTGTAATGATTCTCACCTAACTACGACCTATAAGAACATGCCAGCAATAAAATATGAAAATGATCTCTATGACCGTACATATGCATTCCAACCAAACAGATGACCAATGACACATGCTGAGGTATATATGGGATATGTGAGGTATGGGTAAGAAGAGGCAAAACATTTTATGGTAAAGTGGAGGTACAGGTGATCAAGCTAGTACCAAAACGGAACCAAGTGGCAACATCCACTTCTTGCTCATAATCAAACGAAACAGTGCTATAGCAAGCACAAATCTCACAAATCTCCAAACTAACAAATCAATAAACTCCCCATAAGATATAAATGCAACATGGGAGCAAAAATCGCCAAAAGATAAAGATTAAATTATGCGAATTGATTTCTTCCTCGAATCGCAGTTGATCGACCGAATTGGGCAGTCGATCGACTGCCCTGAACAGTACAGAACTCTTTTTCTTCTTTCTTTTTCGAATCATTTTTTTTTCATCATTTTTTTTCTCTTTTCCTTTTTTTTCTCTTTTCCTTTTTTCTTTCTTTTCATTTTCCCAATAACGTCTCAACAGAGTATATGCCACCAAAAATGAGTAACAACCCCAAGAACACAGACTACTAGCTTGACAAAGGACAGGCTAAATGTAGGATGTAGTAAATGGGACAAAAAGGGATATTTTTGGCAGTGTGGAGCTTATGGGCAAAATAGATAAAGGAAAACCTCTACCACATGTGTCAACAAACCACAGACCGAATGCATACAGGTATTAAGTAGATAAAGTTCATAATCATGCAAATTAAGGAAACATGTCTCATAAGGAGTACTACTCATATTCCTAGATGAACTGGTCATGAATGTCACCAGTTATAGGCTCTAAATCTCAGAAATATGATGTAGGTTGCCAATTTTCTAAATCAAATCTCAAGTTCAGCAAATATGTAACGAAAACTCGTAGATATGCATTTACGATTCTACTAATAACATGTTAATCTAGCAAGGCTCAGGCAAAACAGGTGCAAATGCAAAATCATCATTGAAATACTACCGTTCCGACTCGACCTATATGCTAAAATAAACGTGCATTTTATGGAAATTTTTGAAATTTTTCAATTTTTTTGATTTATGATGAATATGAAGAAATAGACAACAATGCAAGACATAATGTAAACGTGAATGCAAGCAAATGATATGCGACGACGCAAAACCCTTCCCCAAACCAAATCGCACAATGTCCCCATTGTGCAAAATCATATAAAGAAGAAGAGAGAAATGGGAATTTGCGAGAAAATAAAACAAACAAGACGTGAAGGAAAGATATGGAGCTCACAAGACTTTAAGCGCAGCAGAGGAAACCTCCCCAAACCAGCGTGAGCTAGGAGGTTTCAGTAGCTAGCAGTGCTACTAATAAAGACCTGAAAAGACAAACAAAACCACGCATAAAACCGAGAAAACAATTTTGAAGCGGTAAAATTGTGCGTAAATGAGAGAACAGAAGAAATAAGTAATATGACGGAAAGTAAAGCGGAGTAGAAAACTCCTTTAGGTCCGCATATTGACCAAACATAGCAGGGGAGAGGTCGTGAACGAATATAGCAGCAGCAGTGGTCGGTCGACCAAGAAGATCAGTCGATCGACCATATGGGCGTGAACAGTGGCTCCTGTAAACCTGCAAATCAGTCGATCGACCGATGGTGCCAGTCGATCGACTGAAAACACTGCTGCAACGTCTTATTTCTTCGTATTAGCTCAATAACTCGAGCTACCGAAGTCTAAAAACCTGCAAATGCACAATAATACGCGCCCAAAATTGCGCAAAACCCAGAATAAAGCCTAAAGTGCATAAAAATCCTAAACAAAACGAAATAAAGGCGAAGTTTTCGCGCACACAAAAAGCAATAAAAATGAAAAGTTCGAAAGCAATAAAATGTTTGTAAAGCTTTTGATCAACTAGTAGTTGATCAGGAAAGGCCACGGTATAGCCCACTTCGTCGGCTTCTGGCTACTAGAGGTAGCCTCAATGGTGCTCAGTTTATCAGCTGCACCCTTCTTAGCTTCGACAGTCGGAGAGCTCAACGGATCAACTTCGTCATCTCCCCAATCAAGGACTTCCTTGGAATCGTCGGAATCCAAATCGGCCCATCTCACCTTGGTTGGCTCATCTTCCACTTCCTCATCAGTCGCATAGCTAAGGCATCCAAGACCTCCTCTTGAAATAGTTTGCTCTGTCGCGGCGGAAGTACCATGCAGCCTTTCCGTCCCCAAACCAGCTCCTGCAATGTCTGAAAAGACAAGTTTTTCCTCCTTATTGCTCCCAATCTGGGGCGGAGGGGTCAGCACAGGAGCAGTAATAGAGACAGGTAACTCAGGAAGCACAAAGTGCGATTTCTTTTCAGAGACCGTATTACAAGTAACAGGCCACATGGGGTCCTTCTTCTTAGCAGGTTGGGCAAAAATGATAGAATGTTTCCCAACTTTGAAGGTCAAAGTTCCAGAGCCTACGTCAATAACTGCACCAGCCAGTGTGCGTAAAACGGTCTACCTAGGATGATCGGTATATGGGCATCCTCAGGCATGTCAAGGACAACAAAGTCAACAGGGAAGAAAAACTTCCCTATTTGGACGGGTATGTCCTCTAGGACTCCTATAGGCTCGACCGCAAATCGGTCAGCCATCTGAACTGTCATTTCAGTTATTGCAAACCTGGTCAACTTAAGCTTCCTAGCTAGACTCAAGGGCATGACACTTATGCTAGCTCCTAAGTCACATAATGCCTTTTCGATAGAAAAGGTACCTATGCTGCAAGGAACAGAAAAGCTACCCGGGTCCTCTAACTTAAGGGGTGCAGTGTGAGACAGATAGGAACAAGACTCCTTAGTAAGTGCGACAGTGTGCACTGTTTCAAGTGACCGCTTTTTGGACAAAAGTTGTTTCATAAATTTAGTATAAGCGGGCACTTGGTTAACTAACTCAAGGAAGGGGACTTGTACATTCAGACTACGGATAACTTTTTCAAATTTGCTGAAAGATACATGTTCCTTGGTTGGTACGAGTCTCTCCGGATATGGGGCTGTAAGAAGTACCTTAGCCCTCTCCTCCAATTCGCGCGCGCCGGCATCCTTGGACTTTGGTTGGAAGTCCGTCACCTTTTCTTTGTTGAAGCTAGACCCTTCCTCAGACCGTCTCAAATGAGAACCATTAACCGTCATTGGATCGAACTTCGGGACCGGGATTGACCCATCAGCACTCGGGTCCGCCCCCAAAATTTTCGGGAACTGTGGTACCCCGAAACAAGTGGTCTCGCAGATTATTTGGCATTAAAGGACGAAATTCCTCAGCATCAGCAGCGATCTCAGTCGATCGACCACTGTCCTCAGTCGATCGACTGAGATGTACAGTTCCAGAAGCTCCTGTAACCCGTGATTCAGTCGATCGACTAGGTATATATCGATCGATCGATATACCCTGTAGACTGTTTCTTTGATTTATTCGTTGAAGCTTTCTTTTGACTTGTTTCCGGCTCATCTTTTTCAACAGCGTCCTCAACCATGGCAGGACCATCAAGGGTGGACCCGCTCCTCAAAGTGATGGCATTTAGGGTCTCCTTTTGTTCAGGTTGAGTCGGTAAGTGTCCGGGAGCTCGAGTGTTGCTTTTGCTGGCCAATTGAGCTATTTGGCTCTCTAGTAGCTTCATCCCGGCCTCTCTTGCTTGGGACTCCTTTAGCAACAGGTTCTTAAGCTCGGAAAATTCAGAATTCTGCGATTGTTGCTGTTGCGGCACATAAGGAGGTTTCTGATATTGTTGTTGCTTTTGATGAGGAGGCACATAGGGTTCTTTTCTTGCGGCGGAGGTTGAGTTGGGTTCAAAACATTCTGGCTTCTCCAACTCAAGTTTGGGTGGCTTGGCTCGTAGTAAGTGTTGGTCTGCCTATAGTGTTGAAAGGCAGCACAAGATTCAAAGGGACTAGGACAGTTTTTCGAGACATGGCCCTCACCTCCACACCTTTCACGAGGACGAAAGGGGTCATCGACACAAAGCATTGACTTGGTACATCCCACCTTTAGAAGCTCCTCCTAGCTCATACTTGTCAAATCTCGCAGTGAGAGCCTCAAGTGCAGCAATAGAGGAGGATTCAGCAGCTCTCCTCTGGTTCCCTCTAGAATTCCCATACTCGGCCTTGTGGGTAGCTAGATCGTCAATGATCTTCCACCCCTTGGTTGCTCCCAAATTTTCAGCGAATCTTCCATTGGCTGTAGCATCCAAAATGGCCCTCTGATCGTCGTACAACCCATTATAGAAATGGTTGCACAAACTCCACTTTTCGAACCCATGGTGCGGTATGGTTCGCACCAACTTCTTGAATCGGACCCATGCCTCGTGGAAATTCTCATCTGGCCCTTGTTTAAAGCCCGTGATTTGAGCTCTAATAGCAATCGTCCTTGAAGCAGAAAAGTACTTCTTGTAGAATGCCAATGCCAAGGTATTCCAATCAGTGATCCCCTGAACAGTTCGGTCCAAATCTCTATACCACTCCCTTGCAGCATCACGAAGGGAGAAGATGAACATGGTCTCCTTGATCTGGTCTTAGGTCACGCCAGCTGGTGGGGGTATGGAGCAATGATAGTCAATAAAGGTCTCCATATGTTTAGTTGCATCTTCATTTGCAGCTCCCGAAATCGGTTCTTCTCAACCATGCTAATATATGAAGGCTTTGGTTCGAACTTCCTGGCATCTCCTGGTAATTCGAACCCCTTATATAAGTTTTTTGTCGGCTCGAATGACTAGCTATACTTGCTTCCTCGGCCATGATTTGGAATTTCGGAGAAGTAACTGTCTCGGTGAAGAAGTGGAAACGGGTGAAGATGTGCGTCTTCTTGAATAGATCGTTTCGTAATAGCTTGTGAGTACTCGGCTCTTCCTCGTCGGTAGTACCCTTTGTGTTCGTCTCAACTCGTTCAAGGATCTTTCAAGCTCAGGGTTCAACGGTACTAATTCTCCACCCTGTGACCTGCGCATAAGAAGAAACTACAAAAAGAATTTAAGAAAAGTTTAAGGAACGGATGTCCCTTAAACTAAGAAAGACTAAAAATAAAAACAACTAAAATTAGGACTATTGCCTCCCCGACAACGGCGCCAAAATTTGATACCCGTCGTTGTGAGTACCAAAGATAAAATTTATAATTCCTATTAAGACTAACCTAGGCTAGTGGTACAGGTCGAACCACAAGGAGGCGGATGTAAATTTTAGTTGATTTATGTTCGATCCGAGGTAACTATTGTGGGGGTTGAATTGAATTGGTCTACGTACTATAAGTAAATAATGGTAATAAACTAAATAAACGATTTAAACAGATAAAAGAAGGGGTACTAGAATGATCGGTTCATTATAGCTTCGGCGGCAGCAAACTAAGTCGGTCTGAGTCAACACAGGTGAGGCGGGAAATAAAGAGGTCCTCTCGGTCCACTCTTAACAAATAGCATCTTTCGATCTCGCTATAGGTCCCTAATGTCACTAATACTAACTTTCGTCCCAAAAAGTGACTAACGGTCTAAACTATACCTATCTTTTGATCTTAGCACAGTTTAGTCGATTTAATTGATTGTCAAATAACTTTTCCTATCATTCGATCTAATGGGTCAGTCATAAATTAGGTATCTAACTGGTCGCATGCATTCGATTCGTTAAATACAACAATTAAAATCAATTAAAACGAGATAAGCTCACGAGGTCAGTCGATCGACCGAGTAAGGTGGTCGATCGACCAACACGCGGGTTCAGGCCGTGTCTAATCTAATGCCGCCTATGCTACAACTCGCCTACATCCTAGCACAAACTATTTAGCTACTCATGATGAAAGTGATAACAACAATAATACTAGGGCAATAAGGTACTGAATTCATGATTAAAGCGGTAAAACGAATAATTAACATGCAATAATAAAGATGGTTTCGGGAATCTATCTAGCAATTCTAATCTAATAACGAAAGAGATGAATTGAACTAGGGCAGAAGAATACCAAGAATAGCAGAAGGATGATTAAGTACAAGAGCCAAAATTCCAATGCTTACAATATTCCAAACCCTAATAAACTTAATGTAAAACTGAATATGAACTTGGGTAAAAACTAAGATACCTAAACTAAATGTTTGTGTTACGTTATATAGCAAAATAAGCGTAACAATTATTCCAAAACCTAAACTTCACGGGCTTCAAGATTCACGGTCTTCAATTCACGTCTGAAATAGAAGTTGGGTTGATCGACTGATAGGACTAGTCGATCGACTGCTCCTCAGCAAACAGTAGCTTCTGGAACCCGAGCATTGGTCGATCGACTGAAGGTGATGGTCGATCGACCACTGATTGCTACTTGACTTCTCAAAACACGTGGACTTGTCTTTTGGGCCTCGAATTGCGCACCAAGCTCGTTCCTTAAGTGATTCCTTTACGTCATTTGCAATGCAGATTACTCGGGGACGGATTTGGCTTGATTTCCCGTTGAATTCTTCACATTTCTGCAATAATGTACAAAACACAGAAGTAGACGGAAATAGGGAGAAATGTAGCATAAACTACAAGAATGAGCTCTGAAATGCGTGTAAAATGGGATGTAAAACATCATATAAAAGACACGCATCAATCATCATCATCATCATCACTTAAATTAGTGTTTTCGTTGCGTTCAAAAAGCGAATCTAAAAAATCCTCTTCATCATCTTCTTCTAAATACTTCTTCAAAGCCTCCTCTCCTAACTCTTCCTCATCTTCCTCCTCTTGTATATCATCATTCTGTACTTGCATTTCATCTCCTTGCATTTCTTCTTGTTCCTCCTCCACATTTTCATTCTCATCTTCTATTTCAATTATTGCCAATGTTGTATCACCATTATTAACATCTTCTTGAAAGATAGATTCATCGGTAGGAGCATCAACTTGTGATCTTGCCTTTATTTTAAATCTGCGACCACCGATCTTTATCTCTTTTGATATTTGGATAAGGAGCATAGCAAACTTGTTCCACTTGATATGCTAACACAAATGGGTCATATTTTGGAAAGTTTTTGCTCCGATTAACATCCACAAGTTTATATTCCTTATGTACTTGCATTCCTCTTTCTGAGTTATCTATCCAATTACATTTGAATAAAATAACGTTGTAAGGGTTTTCTTGCCCAGTATAAGACAACTCAACAACTTCATTTAGGGTTCCATAGTAGTCAGCTCCTTCAGTCGAACTCACACACACTCCATTGTTAATTGTCGACTTTTCCAAATCTTTCCCATCTATGAAAGCTCGAAATTTGTATCCATTGATGGAATAACGCTTCCATGTTCTTACTTTTCTTGAAGGTCCATTTGCTAAGGCAACTACAACTGGATCTTTTAAATTATTTACCTAGAATTAATGATAATGAACCAATTATTTACCAAATAATAATATAATTTAAATAAGCATTATAGAATATATATTATTACTTACTTGACCTCTAAGCTAGTCAGGGAATTTTGTTTCAAATTTGTTCCAAATATCCTCGGCCATAGAAACCTCAGGATATTCTCTTTTGATATAATCCTCAAACAACCTATTCAAAAATGCCGAATTAAGTTTTGAATTAATTTTTGCATGTTTTACTTGAAACAACGTTTAAAATTAAAAAAAATTTCACCTACCTTTCCATACGTTTCAACTCATCAGAATCACAATTAGATAAAACATAGAGGTGGGCACGTTCATATTCGTTATCTTCCAAAAATATTTCACGACATTTTCCAGAAGTAGTGCCCTCATGATCTTGAAATAGCTCGGGCAAGGTAGAATACTTCGCCTTTTTCTGACCTATGTCAAGGTCTTTTGCCTTTGTGTCTATATGATCTTCAAAGTAAAAAGAACAAAAATTTGCTATTTCTTCAAGCAAATATGCGTTGCATAATGACCCTTGAACACGAGCTTTATTTCCAATTTTTTTTCAAATGATTCAAGAACCTACAAAAAAATTGGTTAAGAATGAATGAAATTAAGTAATAACCTTAAAAGGCTTCGTAAAAGATATTGATATTACCTCTCAAAAGGATACATCCACCTATATTGCACAGGACCACCCACTTTCACTTCATATGGCAAATGAATTGGCAGATGTTCCATTGAGTTAAAAAATAAAGGTGGAAGTATTTTTCCAATTTGCAGATTATCTCGACAATATTTTTCTCGAGACTTGTTATTTTTTCAATTTGTATTGATGAAGTGCACAAGTCTCTGAAAAATTGACTAATCTCAGTTATGGCATTCCACTCATTTTTAGGGAGAAGGTGCCTTCAAGCAACCGACAGTAAACGCTCCATAAACACATGATAGTCATGGCTTTTCAAGCCATGTAGCTTCAACTCATTCATATCGACACATCTTCTCAAATCTGAAGCATAGCCGTCTGGAAACTTTAAATTACATATCCAATCACACAACACTTTTTTCTGCTCTTTTTTCAAAACGACTGAATCCACCTTTCGCGACCTTGAACAAAGTTGTAAAATGTCTTTTTGTGCATTTGGGTTCAAGGTTGTCTTGTCTTTTCTATCCATCACCGTGTGACTTAGTTGTTCGAAAAAAATTTTCTCAATATGCACGACATCAGGGTTATGTCGAATTAGTAGTGTGCTCCAATATGGAAGCTCCCAAAAAATACTTTGTTTCCACCACCCAATTCGTTTCGCTTTAACCGTTTTCAATTCATGGTCAGATGCATCCACGATTTTTGGTAAATCTTTCACACATTCCCACACTTGTTCGCCGGATAACCTCATTCCAGCAACATCGTTCTCAATTCTTCCTTTTCGAAAGTGGACCTTATCCTTGCGAAAAGTATGATCAGTGTCTAAATATTGTCTATGACAATCAAACCAACTCCATTTTCTGCTATGCTGAAGCCAAGTCGATTTAGTCTCTTTTTTCGTACAACATGGACATGCATTCTCACCAGCAGTTGACCAACCAGATAACATGCCATAAGCAGGAAAGTCGTTGATCGTCCATAGGAGTGCGGCTCTTAAGTCGAAGTTTTGTTTCCTAGACACGTCATATGTAAACAATCCCGTGTCCCACAATTGCTTCAACTCGTGAATTAGAGGCTGTAAATAGACGTCAAGGTTTTGTTTGGGACTCTTTGGTCCAGGAATAATTAATGTTAAGAACATAAATTGTCTTTTCATGCATAGCCAGGGTGGTAAATTGTAAGGTGTAAGCATCACCGGCCAGCATGAATAACAGTTCCCGAATGGCCCAAAAGCCGAGAAACCATCGGTGCAAAGTCCAAGTCTAACATTCCGAGGCTCAGATGCAAAAGAAGGATGAAGATGATCAAAATGATTCCACGCCTCACTGTCACTTGGATGAGACATTGTCCCACTAAATCGGGGGTTTTCATAATGCCAACGCATTTGCTCCGCGAGGTTTTT